>NC_068968.1:13219606-13549382 GCF_026419915.1 Harpia harpyja
TCCAGCTGGTTTTTTTTTCTGTCTCTCCCTCTCTTGCTCCTTATTTATTTTTTTTTTTTTCTGTGCACAGAGTTGCTACCACTATCACTGATCGGCTTGGCTTTGGCCGGCAGCAGGTCCATCTTAGAGCCAGCCGGCATTGGCTCTGTCAGACACAGGGGAAAACCTCCAGCAGCCCCCACAGAAGCCACCCCTGTAACCCCCCACTACCAAAACCTTGCCACACAAACCCAATACACTCCAAGCCAAATTACCACTGATTTTAAAGCGTCCAATCATGCTAGTATTGTTGATCAATTTGTACCTGGGTATTCGTTTCAGCCGTAACATTTTCTAATACATTAGCTACTGTGTGAGCAGTCTGAATGGATTTCACAAGAGCTGTGGTAGCAACGGCGGCAGTAGCTGCAATAATGATAGCTGATATTATAAAGGCAATGAGCAATCCTATAAATTGTTTTGGGTGACTAATTCTCCACTTTAAAAGCCTTGATAATTGACTTAATCCTGATTCCCCTTCCCACGATTTGGTCATATTTACAGGGATCCACAATTCAGCACAATGTCACATTGGCATGATTACTGTAAGACTTAGTTTGGATATATTCTTATGAGTAAAACAGCTAAAATACCAAGGTTAACTCAGATTAGTTTCAGTAGCATTGTTACATAAAGCAATATCTAGAAATTGAGCTGCTACAAAAACATAAGGATGCGAAGTACATATCATCACCGAATCTTTGTGATTCTGTGTCAGGTTCAAACTATACAAGGAATTGTTCTTTATATAGTCACCGTGGCTTAGGCGCAACACCTCCACTGGGCCCAATAAAAATGCTGCACCTGAGCCACAGTGACCCTGCAAAGAAAAAGGATCAGAATTCTTACAATACTGTTGCTGGCTACTATTGCCAGGTATGCTAAAAAAGGTATTCTTTGGAGTAGGATACACGTTGCATCATCTCGCTAGCTTGTTGTTGCATTCTCTTCAAATGTCCCTATGTGATAGCTTTCTCATTCTCGATGTGCTGCTTCCTCCTCATTCGTCTCTCCTCCTTCAAATTCAGAGTCTTCATCTGCGGGATTGGGTTGTCCGAGTGGTTTCGCCAGCTCATGATATGGCTTCACGTGTTTAGCTGGAATCCACTTGGTTCCTGTGGGAAGAAGAACACAAGCATATCCTCGCCCCCAAGTGATTAGTTCCACAGGTCCATTCCAACCAGGTCCACTAAAAGGATCTTTATACAGTACTTTAGGTCTGTGTGAAATAGAATCAGGAGTCTTAAAATGCCGATCTATCGCTGTGCTGGTCATTAAGTCTGGTGAGCAATTTAAAAATTTCAAAGTAAACATAGCATTATCTAGCTGTTCTTGTGGTGGCATATTTTGATCTATACGTATCCCTGATGACAAGTTGTCCATAATTTGTTCCACTGACAAATCATTGTATTCTAATTGCCATACAGAATACTGAGCAGAAGTCAACACTGTTTTCATATGCAATTTCCAGTCCCAAGGAGTCATAGTATAAGTGCCTCCGATTGTTTCCACTAGTCCCATTGTAAATGAATTGTGTAACCCATTTTCACGAATTGATTTCCGTAATTCTTTTATCATTTCATAAGGTAAACCCTCATGCTGTGGTGGATTATGGGGTTTGTATATAACAGGAAAAGTAAACATGGTATCTCCTTGCTGTAGAGCTTTTTCTCGACAGCGTTGCATCAAGCTATGTGTATTTTTTCCCAAATCATTAAGTGAATTGTCACATTTAGCATCAAAGTCTGTTAGAGGCGGAGCTGAAGGCACTATAGTTTTTTCTCCACACCGCTGTAAAGCAGGAGCCACAGGATTAGGCAGAGGCACAGAGTTAGAGGGATTAGCAGGAGAAGGAGATACAGGCAGTGCAGCAAAGCCAGGTTCTAAGTTCTGCAAACCCTGGAGCGGGAGTACCAGGCGATTGGGGGGGTTGGGTGGGGGACGGCGGCGGCTTGGCAGCCGCGGTGGCCATGGCGGCCGTGGCGGGCGCAGAGGCCACGGGAGGCAGTGGTGGGGCGGGCGCGGTGGCTGCGGAAGGCGGCGGTGAAGTGGATGCAAAAGCAGCCGGAGGCAGCGTCGAGGCAGCGGGGACCTGTATGTGGTGGTGAGGGTCGGCAACCCCGTGGAGCCTGTGCTGCCCGCCCGCTGCCTGCCTGTCTGCCTGCCGGCGGCATGTGTACGTTAACGGTGTTAGTGCGGGTGGTGGTGGAGGTAATGAGGGATATAAATCCGGCTCTTTTTCAGAGTCCACCTTGCCTGATTCAAAAGAATTATCAGAATCAGAATCCTGCTCATTAGCGGCCTGCTTACAAACTGTCTCCTCAAAAGCAGTATCAGGTTGCATTGATATGATTTTCTCTGCTGGCTGTAAATGCACCAGCGCAGTATAAATAAATTTCCATGTCACAATTCAATTTTCTGATACACCAAATGCCAAAGTTTTTCGTGTTTGTAAATGCTCCCTGACTCTTTCCCAAACCTTGCTGTCAAAAGTTCCCTCTGTGGGAAACCATTTACAATTATCCTTTACCCATATTAAAAGTGAAGCAATTTGTCCCTCTGTTACTTTATACCCAGAGGCCCGTAAAGTCTGCTGCAAAACGTTTAAGTAGAGCTTATGCTCCTGAGAAACTGATTGCCCCATGCTACCACAATCTCACAACTCACCCGTTCCACAGGGGTTGCTGTTACCTATTTTCTCGGAGTCGTGGCCACTTCTTCAGAACTCTCCCTGTTAGATTGCGTGGTCTCCGCAGTGAAGGGGAATCACCTCTTTTCTTCTTCTCTTGATCATGTCGTTTTCTTCTCTAAATTGCGCTGGCTTCTTCTCTCCATCATGTCGTCGTCTTCTCTTGATCACGTCGGGCTCACCATCTGCGGCGACTGAATCAAGCGCTCAAGCTCTCTGTACAAGATTCCCTTTATTTCACTAAAAGATCAAACTTATATATGTTTCAACAAAGGTCTAGAAAGAACTAACGGCATACAGCCAATACTACTAACACAGGAGGGCATATCTGGCCCAGCTGGGATGTTTGCCAGTCCTCAGAACAGTTAAAGATAAAAACATTCCATAGACATACTTGTGACTGTCTTCAGCCACATCTTCCCAGGCCTACACAAGGCCATCCTCCAACCTGACCTTGTGAAACTAGTTCTTCAAGGCTTGGCAAACATGCAGCACAACAAATTCTAACGGTCACTCTTGAAAACAAATGCCAGGTGTTCTGAGCTGCTCCCACATTTGATCACACCGGCTCACCGTCAGGCTGCGGTCAGGCTTCCTTCAGCGATGCCAGCTCCCTTCTGAGCAAAAGAGCTCAACAACAAAAGAGGTCAAATCCATGACTGCTTAGGCCTCCTTTTAGGTTTCCTTGCCTTTCATGACATCTGTATTAGGTTACTTTCCCCTGCAAATTTTTTTCTATAACATTTTGGCTATCTTTTGTTTTGTTGGGAGGGTGGTGTTTGAGTTGTTTGTTTCTTTTAGAACCTTGCACATATTTTTCTCAGGGTGCTTTTATATTACATGATGAAAGAATTATCCGGGATCTAAACCAGGCACTAGCTTATATCTTATATCTTAGCACTCCTTGCCGCTCACTCTCACCTGTCCTGGAAGACATTTTCCATCATCTTGAAAGAGGTGATGACTCATGCCTTTAAGCTCAAGGTTGAAAGCAGTCTAAGACACAAATAAAACACACTGACACTGATCATCAAGTGGCCTGGGAGGGGGAAGATGTCAACTATTCCAGAGCAGGATTTCCCTCCCAGTTTACTCTTGCAGGGCCAACACGCGCACACTGCCAAATATTTAAAGATTTTACTGGAAAATGAAATGTGTGTATAAGGCTGTCGCAGTTTAACCCCAGCCAGCAACTAAGCACCGTGCAGCCGCTCACTCACTTCCCCCTGCACCCAGTGGGATGGAGGAGAGAATCGGGAAAAAAAAGTAACACTCATGGGTTGAGATAAGAACAGTTTCATAGAACAGAAAGGAAGAAACTAATAACTATAATAATAACAATAATTAAATGACAATAATAATAATAAAAGGACTGGAATATACAAGTGATGCACAGTGCAATTGCTCACCACCCGCTGATCGACGCCCAGTTAGTCCCCGAGCGGCAATCCCCCCACCCCCACTCCCCCCAGTTTATATACTAGATGTGACGTGTCCTGGTTTCAGCTGGGATAGAGTTGTCTTCCTAGTAGCTGGTACAGTGCTATGTTTTGAGTTCAGTATGCGAAGAATGTTGATAACGCTCATGTTTTCAGTTGTTGCTAAGTAGTGTTTAGACTAAAGTCAAGGATTTTTCAGCTTCTCAAGCCCAGTCAGTGAGAAAGCTGGAGGGGCACAAGAAGTTGGGAGGGGACACAGCCAGGGCAGCTGACCCAAAGTGGCCAAAGGGGTATTCCATACCATGTGACATCACATCTAGTGTATAAACTGGGGGGAGTGGGGGTGGGGGGATTGCCGCTCGGGGACTAACTGGGTGTCAATTGGCGGGTGGTGAGCAATTGCACTGCGCATCATTTGTACATTCCAATCCTTTCATTATTACTGCTGTCATTTTATTAGTGTTATCATTATTAGTTTCTTCTTTTCTGTTCTATGAAACTGTTCTTATCTCAACCCACGAGTTTTACTTCTTTTCCCGATTTTCTCCCCCATCCCACTGGGTGGGGGGGAGTGAGTGAGCGGCTGCATGGTGCTTAGTTGCTGGCTGGGGTTAAACCATGACAGACGTCACATGGTATGGAATACTCCGTTGGCCAGTTTGGGTCAGCTGCCCTGGCTGTGTCCCCTCCCAACTTCTTGTGCCCCTCCAGCCTTCTTGCTGGGTGGGCATGAGAAGCTGAAAAATCCTTGACTTTAGACTAAACATTACTTAGCAACAACTGAAAACATCAGTGTGTTATCAACATTCTTCGCATACTGAACCCAAAACATAGCACTATATCAGCTACTAGGAAGACAATTAACTCTATCCCAGCCGATACCAGGACAGAGGCCCAAAGTTTCTGGTACCGAACTGCACCTCACTCTACTTTCCCCATTAAAACATTATACAAAGTGTTATTTTCTTGGGGAGCATCGGGGGGGACTGTATCCCTGGATTAGCATCGTCCCCTAGCGTAAGAAACCCTTTTCCATCTAGGGTGTTTAATGCTCTGAAGTACCCATAGAAAGCAGTCCAGTCCCCCTCAAAGTGGTGTTTCCTAAGCCCACAGGCCCACTCTGTCCCTCCCAGCCAGGCACGGCACACCAGCTGGGGCGACACCCTGTTAGTTCAAGCCATCAAAACCCTCTTTATTGCTTTAATGATCTACAGCTTATTTTCTTTTCCTGAAGGATCCAGTCAGAGCTATTTCATTTGAAACAGTCACTGTATAGCCTGACCGCATGCCAAGTGAGATTCATGTGAAAGGAAGGTTAACAATGAGTTTTGGTAAAATGTGTATTTTTTGCTCTAAATGTGCTCCTGGTCAGAAACCAGGGCATCCCTTACCCAGCAGCTCTGCTCCTCGACATTTCTGCTTCCTTTGGAGCAAGGCACTATCACGTTCACTTCGGTCAGCAATCCCAAATCAGGAAAATGAGGTGGTGCCTGTTCTGGCTCATGCATAATCGTGAAAGTTTAATGATGTCTGACTAGCAGACTCGTTATTTCAGACAGCCTGGTCTTTTCGGAGACCAGAAGCGTGGCAGGGTTGCATGAGGATACCAGGCTGAATTTCCAGTGTTGGCCGTTAAGGAAGCTCAGTTGCCTTAAAGCAGTGGGCGAGGGCTCCGGCGTGCTCGGTGCGTGCCTGCTGTGGGCACTGCCGCCCGCATTGTGGAAAGGGGAAGCAGCGCAAAGCTGCTTAGCATTAAGAAAAATAATTCTGCGGTGATAATGGGATTTACATAAGGTTCCTTGCGAAGTCTGCGGGAAGCGCTGATGTCTGACCCACCGTATTTCAGAAGGGAGCCAGATCACCGGTGCATGGACTGGAGCCGCCCTGCCGGCGCGGTGTGCGCTGCACGGGCAGGGGAGCGACTGGGTCTTGCTGGGCTGTTCATCGCCGTCAGTGCTGAGGGGAGAGGAGAGAAGCCTGGCTCCCGGAGAGAGGAGGTGGTAGAAGGGCTATCAGCACACTTGGGCTTTCAATACAGCCCTGCAATACACGGTTTCCAAGCAAATTTCGAGTCGGAACACTCGAGCAGTGACCGTCCCGCCAGTACTCCCCGTTCCCTGGTGAACAAAGGTGTTTGGAAACCGGTGCGAAAAAAAAACCCAGACCACAAAATCAGGAAGTGAAATTAGTATTTCGTTGCAGGTAAAAGGCAGGGCTGCATACAGAGGCTGCACTAGCCGGGGGCCGCTGCAACCCTCCCGGTCCTGCCAGCATCCATCCCCGCGGGGCTCCTACCTGCCGATCAGCTCCGCGGGGCACTGCCCGCGCTGCAGGCGGCTTCCGCAGTCCTCAGCTCTGCCCGCCGTGGTCAGAGGGCTTCCGTGGTGGGGAGCCTGGGGCGACCCAGCGGAGCGCCGTCGGTCCCGCTGCCTGGGCTGCTGTGAGGCAGCCCCCTAGGGCACGCGTGGGGCAGGGCGGGCACGCGTGGGAACGGGTGCACACCCGCCACGCTGTTGTGGTTCCACGCTGTGTGGAAGCACTTGCTGTGGTTTCTTCAAGGATCGGAGGGCAAACAGCATTAGAAAATAAAATACCCTGGGCCAATAAATTACCCCAGCGCAACGCAGAGTAGGCTTCCTACTTTAGAAGCTCTCCCCGTGTAAAGAGGTATTTGGGTTGTCTCCGAAACAATAAATAAATAAACATAATCCCTGGCACACTGGAACACATGGTTTGCTTCAAACGTTTCATTTTTTCATGGCATTGAGTGTACAGTATTTCTCTTTGTGAGACAGTGATTGATATCTGGAAGAATTGTTTGTAAGAACATGAAAGTTACCAAAGCAAAAACGTTGGAGGGAAGTGTGCAGAAGGGGGACCAGAAGTATTTGGAGTAGATCTGGGTTCCGGGAGTTCGCACAGAGTTGAGACAGCTAGAAACAGAACAAATAAAAACATTCTGCACACTTCATCTAAATAAATTATACACAAAAAAATGCCCTTTTGTAGATGGAATCAGCACAGTTACCATGCTTCCCTCATGCCCCTATAGAATGTGGGCTGGAAGTCAACTTTCTTCAGCTAATGATTCGTAACTTTTGCTCCACTGGAATGAATCTATTAATATTTAGATCTCTCCAATTCTGCTCCATAAGAGCAGTCAGCATTGTTAAACAAAATATTTACCTTCTGTTGTATGTGTCCAGCAGTGGCTTGCGTCTCTTGATAATGTATGTTAATAGTTTTTTCTTACACTCCACTGCATCTGCCAAAGGAAAAACACATATTTTGATCTTTCTTTTTTAAAAATAATGCTTGACAAAACTCATTAGATGGCTCAAACTTTGGGGTGTTAATTTAATAACTTCTATTCCTGAAGGACAAATATTTATTTTAATTCCTCTTTTATCTCTTTCTGTCATCAACATCTGGGGAAAGTCATTGCTCTTGCTGTTTGAGATAGCCAGACCACAAGGGTACTTTCGCAGAAGATCGCGAGGGGTGTTGTATTTTCAGACGTACAGAACAGAAGCTGTACGTGCTGAAGGCGTGCAGGCAGGGGCAGGAGCAAGGCACAAGCCCGCTGCTTGTGACAGGGCCTCCCTCGTTACACCCTCAGCATACAGGGCAGCCCGCTGGGGGGGGGCAGAGTCGCCTGCTCGTCCTCCATGGCCTACACTGCCTCCCTGGTGGAGGGGACTCCCTTCTCGCTCCCCGAGGTGAGACCTGGCAGGCCCCACGCAGTACCGGTGGAAGAGCGAGCCCAGGGGCCCAGGTCACAGGGGGACCCTCTACTCTGCTCCACTCCGTGCATGGTTTGTGACCCTCGCCCTGCGGACCTGCAGAGAAGCGGGGGTGAGGTCTTCCAGGAGCATTTAATGGAGACATCCACTCTGCAGCCGAGCAGATCTGTTCTATGAGCTGGGCTCGCTTTTGAAGGGAAGAAAAAAATGAAAGGTAGGATCTATGTTCCCAAGGGAAATATTTGATCGGTTTTATCCTTCAGACTCGTCCTGTTGAGTTCACAGGGATTAGATGTTATACAACGGGAGCAGCTACCGATCTGGCTGAGGGCAAGGGACAGCGTGGCTGGAAGAGCAAGGCAGACCCGGGACACCTCGGGGGCTGCCCCTCTTCCCATATGCCTGCTCATCCGGGGCTCAGAGCCAGTCCTTCCCTGCCAACTATGCCATCTGTTTGCAGGGGCAAAGAGGAGCACACGGACCCAACCCTCCCAACTCTCTCCCATTCCCCTCTGTAGCAGAGGGGGTCTGGAGAAAGGGGCTCTGGAGGCTTGGAAGAAAAGGGAAGATGCCACTTGTTTTTCCATGCTTGCCAGTCCCGGGGACATCTCTGGTCTTCCTCCGATGAGATCCCACTCGTCAGAGGCTCAGCAGGGCTCAAAGCGGCCTCTCCTGAGAGAAGGCAGGGAGAACGGTACACAAATACTTTTCCCTGGCAGATACAACTATTTATCCAGAGGCGTCCATCGGATAGTTCTTAAAAAGTCAGTCCACCATACAAAAAAATCATCCCATCCCAACTTTACCCCACCCTGCTGACACGTGGTGCACTGCAACCACCAAATACCCATGGGGAAACCTCTACGTATCCCCGTCCTTGCCTCGCCCCCTCAGGCCTCCGTTCGGCGCCGGCGGGGCCAATGCAGGAACCCCGGGAGGGATCCGGCCTCGGGATCGGGCCCCGCCGGCGTTGGGTTGAAAACCACACCACCAGCCCCAGCCGCCCCCTCAGCCATGCCATCGACGGGGCTGCAAACGCCTCCGTGCCATCGCTTACGGGCACAATGGGAGTGTGGCCGCCCCGGGTGAGTGCCGGCTTAGGCACTGGCTTTTGGGAGCTCGTCGCCTGCCAAGTCATGAGTATGAGCTCTTTTCAGGCACTTTGGTCATATCTAGCCTGTAAACTAAAACATATGGGTGTAGCACATGGGTGTTTCCTCCTCCCTTCCCATGTCAGCACCAATCTTCTATTTGCGTTTATGAGGACAAAATCCCTATATTGTACAGGGAAGAAGCGGTACCGCAGATTTATGAGGTGTGCAGACACCCCAGTGCTCTGCCGGAGCTGGGCATCCCCAGGTGTGGGGCGCCCCGAGGGTTGCCCACGCCCCCGCGCATCTCCCATGGGCCGTGCAGCAGGAAACCTGGGCGTGAGCTGCTCCGGAGGATCCCGGCCATGCTGGCGTGGAGGCTCGGCAGAAGGCTGGAATATCTCCATGGGGCTATGAAGGAAGAGGAGCAAAGCATGTGTCCATGTTTGGGTGTGCGGGGATGTTTCCAGCTCCGAGCTGGAGGCACAGGTAACCCCCAGGGAGAGCTTTCCTGCAGGAGCATAATAATGGACTCAACGACAGATCAATATGATCATAGTTGAAGACCCTTTACTAGAGCATCAGACATCATTTTATACATTGGTTACATCTGTACATGCGTTTAGCTATTTTACTATTGGTTACACACATTATTCACGCGTTGTCCACGCGCCTGTACACGTGCATAAACATAAGACATAATTGGTTATACTAACTAAAACATGCGAAACTTGTCTCAGTCTAATTGGTCAAGATAAACTGCCGAGTTGAGGTTCTTCGTGCCAAGTTCCCTTTATCGTGGAATGCGCACCTGTGTTCTTCTAATTGGCATCTTTCTTTTTTTGTCTTCTTGTTTATTCTGTTCAAGGCCTTCTAAAGGCATCTGGAACGCTCTTGCGACCGTTAGCTAAATATGTGTCCACAATTCCCCCTTTTTTGTTTTTCGTCAATTAACACAGCCTTACTTGATCGATCAATTAATTTTTAAACACATTGCAACACACAAGGCACACAAATTAAAATACAAAAAAACACTACGAGATAAATCAAAACTATCTTAATTAATGATTTAAGAGCAGCTCTATTTTGTAAGGTTGTGTGTCTAATACTATCTACATCTAACAGTAAATCAGATAATACTACACCAATCTCTATTCAGGAACCCCAGAATTTGTGATTCCTGGGGTGGCAATGAGGGTGAATGCCCGATCCGTGGAAACCAGGCATTCCCATCCATTGAGTCCATGACCTGCTGCACAGGGGTCTCCATTAATAAGTTCTTAAACTTCATTGATGCCAGTGGAACCCCCTATTAAACCTGTGAAAAAGGGATTGCTTGGTGTTGCTGTACGGAGGCATAAGCAATCTTGTCCAGTCACGTCAGCCAGGGTCATCCAGATGTTTTCTTTGGCTTGCGGCGGTATCCGTGACTACGTCCATCCGAGGACTGTGAGGAAGATGGACCATCCGTACATTCTTGTGCCATCTTGCTCCACGAACTCAGCCCAGCAATCGGTAGGTGCCAGCTTTACGTGGGCGTCCCCACGGAGGCAACGATGGCCTTGCCGTACACCAGCCCGATGCTCTTCGGAAAATCCCGGTATTTATACATTTGCAGAGGAACGGATTTCAGCACACATGGCCAGCGGGTGCCAAAATCTGCCTCGGTTGCAACATGGGGAGCCTATGACGCATGCGCTTGCTGGCCGGGCGCGCTGCACAAGTCATAGCCATCTTGTCTATTGGTTCATGGGCTTTGTGATGTGGTTGCAATGCACAGAGAATCTTGACCTGTTATGTTGGCCAAGGTGACCTACAAGATAACCAATTATATACAAACTGCAGTGACGACAAATGGGACAAAGTTGACCACTAGCTCTCGTTGTCTCCCTTATCCCCTGGGTCGTCTGTTGTGGTGTTCCTCCCATTCACAGTGGCAGAAGCTTTCCACGGTTTTACCCAGCCAGCCGGTACCCACATTGGTCCAGAATCTGTAATGACACACATATATCCTCTACCGGTTACTTGTACTTCTGCTGGGCCCATCCACTGTCCTGTGTCCAAATCCTTATACATTACTTTAATTCGTGTTGGTTTTACTGTGGATAAATCATTGCTCAAGGCACTGCTATGAATTACCATGGGAGGGTTATCGGCGTTGCCTGCCAACCGCAAAAAATTGAGTACATATAAAACTTTCCAAATTCTTTCTTGTGGGGAGAGACCTATTTCCCCCGTTTTTTGTTTAGCTAACAGTCCTTTAATTACCTGATGTGCCCTTTCGATAATAGCTTGACCTGTTGGAGAGTATGAAATGCCTGTGTGGTGTCGAACCCCCCACTGCTGACAAAACTCTGCCGAGGTATGAGAAGTGTACGCGGCTCCATTATCTGTTTTTATGGCTTGAGGAACACCCATAATCGCAAAACATCCTCTTAGGTGTTTTCTCACATGTTTTGCTGATTCACCTGTCAATGGCGTGGCCCAAATAACCGAAGAAAAAGTATCTATGGATACGTGTAAATACTTTAGCCTGCCAAACTCAGGAATATGAGTGACATCCATTTGCCATAATTGAAGAGGCCACAAGCCTCGAGGATTTACTCCTAAGCCAATGCCAAAACCAATCTGTTGGCAATCAGGACAAGATTGTACTATGCCTTGTGCATCTGCTAATGAAATAGCAAACTGATGAGAAAGCACCTTTGCACTTTGGTGGAAAAAGGCATGTGATAGTCGGGCTTGTTCAAAACTATTCACCGGTGGTCCTGTCCACATTGGGGCTGCTAGCATGTTGGCTCGTTCGTTTCCTTGCGCTAGGCCTCCTTGTAGTCCAGAATGACTGCGAATGTGTGTAATAAAATATGCTACATTGCGTTGATTCAACAACGACAAAAGTTCATGGAAAAGACCCGACAGGACAACATTATTTAATTCTTTTAGAACTGCATGTTCCAACCTTTGAACTACTCCCACAACATAAAGAGCCAACAAAGTTACTTCTACTGCTGTTGCCACGTCTACTCCGGCACTTCCTGCTGTGGCGGAGGGGACGCTGTCCAGACACCCTGTATTTGTGTCGTAGCGCGCGGGGATCTCGTGCTCAGTTGGGAGTTTCCCAAAACTCTGCCACTAACATGATACTTCGATTTACATTCTTTAGTCATGTGGCCTCTTTTCCCACATCAATCGCATGGTGTTTCACCAGAGACTTTACCATAAACTTTACATTGCGCCTTAAAATGCCCTGGCTTTCCACAATTAAAACATTTCTTTCCTCCTGGCCTTCCCCTGCTTTTTGTTTGTAGCAGAGGTCGCACTGCTGCAGCAAATGCAGAAGCAAGAGCAGCTTTCCCTTGTTCACCCATATGGTCGCAAGCTTCTAACATCTCACTAACAGTAACTCGAGGTAACGTGCACAATACTCGCTTTGTTTTCGCATTTGCATTTTCAAACACCAACTGATCAAGCAACTTAACCTTCATGTTACTATCAAGATCTGCGTGAGATTCCAATGCAGTATGCAGTCTGTCTATAAACTGAGCAAATGGTTCAGATTCTCCCTGCTGAATATTAATGTAGGAAGGTGTAGCAGGGAACCATCTGGAGACGTGAGCCGAGTAACAACAGGACACCGATACGGTTAAAGTTGTTCTCCCCTTATTGCCCAAATAGCGTGCTTATATACCTTGTCAAGCTAAACATCAGCTGTCCACGCGCCATAAGCTAAAATATAATTGGTTATACTAACTCTGTACACGCGCATAAACATAGGACACAATTGGTTATACTAACTAAAACATGCGAAACTTGTCTCAGTCTAATTGGTCAAGATAAACTGCCGAATTGAGGTTCTTCGTGCCAAGTTCCCTTTATCGTGGAATGCGCACCTGTGTTCTTCTAATTGGCATCTTTCTTTTTTTGTCTTCTTGTTTATTCTGTTCAAGGCCTTCTAAAGGTGTCTGGAATGCTCTTGCGACCGTTAGCTAAATATGTGTCCACACTTTTCAGCCGCCCTTCCCTCACCTCGCTCGGTGGCAGGTTGGAAACTGCTGCTCCTCCTGGGCTTCCCGCAGGGAGCGTTTTGTAGGCAGGAGCATCCGCCCTGGCGGGTGACCTTTTCCCACCTGCCCTCTGCCCCTTTTTTTGCCCTGCTGGTGCTTTCAGACCCAGGCTGGCGTGGCACAGAGGGGAGAGCAGCACAGCAAGGAGGAGAGCTGGGCGCCGGGCTCCGCACTTGTGCAGGCACCTGGGCGGGGCACGGGACTGCAGACCCTGGCCGCAGGGGTGCTGGGCAAGGGGAGGAGGGTGACGGCGACAGCCTTTTCCCCTTCTTTGAGCTCCCTCCTCGCTGGCAGCAGCCAACGGAGTAGGATTGGGGGGCCAGGCCAGACTCCCTCCCCTATCGCACTCTGCCGGAGTTGGGTGCAGTCCAGCTGCTGCCACCTCCCCGCTGCCCTGGGGGGGTACCCAGCATGCCGGCAGCCACATCGGGTCCCTGCACCGGGTGTGCAGCCCCTGCTGCACCTGCACTCGCCGGGCACCTGCAGCCCTTGCTCTTGGCTCCCAGTGCCCTGGCTCCTTCTCACCACTGAGAAATCAGGCATAAACCCCAAAGACGGAGAGCCTGGGGCCTGTGAGCAGGAAAGCCAGAACCAAACATAACTCTTAGGAAGGAAGACTTCAGCCTAACACCATTTTTTCTCCTCTGTTTTTATAGCTGTGTTATCTCTTTCTCTCCCTTTTTTCTCCTTCTCTTTTCAAGGTGGGGGTGGGGTGGTGATGGAGAGAAGTTATTCTGCTGAAAAGAAAAGCCAGGCCCTGAAAGGAGTTTCTTTTGACCGATCCGGGTGATCTATCCAGGCTCTCTAATTAGAGGGGGATTCAGGGTGACATTACTTTCCAAATATTTTAACTGAGCTTTAAGCAGAACTCTTTTCAGTGGCAGGAGATAAATGCAGCAACTGTTGCCACCCTCCTGAATGGCCACCTCCCATGGCAGGCATTCAGCTTTCCTTTCACAAGCCCTAAGCAGTTTAGTCTATGAGCCCAGCAACGCTCCACATATCTTCTAATTAGTGTAATTAGAAAGGTGGATTGATAGATGCAAGGAAGACAGTTAAGTTAGGAAGATGCTCAATGCTGCCAATCTGTGCTGGGGAGCGGCTTATTCCCTGTGGGAGGAAAAAGAAATAAAGGAAAAGAAAAAAGAGAAAAGAAGAAAGAGGGAAAGAAAGACAATGCCGGAGACTGACAAGAAGGACAAGTCCCGAGGAATCCGAGGGGCAGAAGCTGATTTCTCTTAATTGAGTAGGATACAAAACTCGGAGGGGGGATTGCCTTTCTGGTCAACTTTTCCCCTAGTGGGTTTGGCACTTTGCCATCCCCAGACCGGAAATGCGCCGCGCAGCACATCCCCGTGCTGGGTCGTGCTGTCAGGGACACCACTCCGGCCCCCACCAGCTCGCCGCTCGGACGCGAAGACCCAAAATAGAATCATAGAATCATTTCGGTTGGAAAAGACCTTCAAGATCATTGAGTCCAACCATTAACCATGCCCCCTAAACCATGTCCTGGAGTACCCTGTCCAATCGCTTTTTGAACACCTCCAGGGATGGTGACTCAACCACTTCCCTGGGCAGCCCATTCCAATGTTTGACAATCCTCTCAGTAAAAAAATTTTTCCTAATATCTAACCTAAATCTCCCTTGCCTCAACTTGAGGCCATTTCCTCTTGTCCTATCTCCAGCCACCTGACAGAAGAGACCAGCACCCACCTCACTACAACCGCCTTTCAGGTAGTTGTAGAGAGCGATAAGGTCTCCCCTCAGCCTCCTCTTTTCTAGACTGAACAGCCCCAGATCCCTCAGCCGCTCCTCATAAGACTTGTGCTCCAGGCCCCTCACCAACCTGGTTGCTCTCTTCTGGACACGCGCTAGCAGCTCTATGTCTTTCCTGTAGTGAGGGGCCCAAAACCGAATACAGTACTCAAGGTGCGGCCTCACCAGTGCTGAACACAGGGGAACAATTACCTCCCTGTTCCTCCTGGCCACACTGTTTCTGATACAGGCTAGGATGCCATTGGCCTTCTTGGCCACCTGGGCACACTGCTGGCTCATATTCAGCCGGCTGTCAACCAGCACCCCCAGGTCTTTTTCTGCCGGGCAGCTTTCCAGCCACTCTTCCCCAGGCCTGTAGCGCTGCATGGGGTTGCCGTGACCAAAGTGCAGGACCCGGCACTTGGCCTTGTTGAACTTCATACGATTGGCCTCAGCCCATCGATCCAGCCTGTCCAGATCTCTCTGTAAAGCCTCCCTACCCTCAAGCAGATCGACCCTGCCTCCCAACTTGGTGTCATCTGCAAACTTGCTGAGGGTGCACTCAATCCCCTCATCCAAATCATCAATAAAGATATTAAACAGAACAGGGCCCAACACCGAGCCCTGGGGAACACCACTCGTGACCCGCCGCCAACTGGATTTCACCCCATTCACCACTACCCTCTGGGCTCGGCCATCCAGCCAGTTTTTCACCCAGTGAATAGTGCACTTATCCAGGCCACGAGACGCCAGCTTCTCAAGGAGTATGCCATGAGAGACAGTGTCAAAGGCTTTGCTGAAGTCTAGGAAAATAACATCCACAGCCTTTCCCTCATCCACTAGGCAGGTCACCTGGTCATAGAAGGAGATCAGGTTGGTCAAGCAGGACCTGCCTTTCGTAAACCCATGCTGACTGGGCCTGATCCCCCTCTTATCCTGGAGTTGCCAAGTGAGTGCTTTCAAGACAAACCATTCCATAATCTTCCCCGGTACCGAGGTCAGGCTGACAGGCCTGTAGGTCCCCGGATCCTCCCTCCGACCCTTCTTATAAATGGGAGTCACATTGGCAAGCCTCCAGTCCTCTGGGACCTCCCCTGTTGACCAGGAACACTGATAGATGATGGAGAGTGGCTTGGCAAGGACCTCTGCTAGTTCCCTCAGTACTCTTGGATGGATCCCATCAGGTCCCATAGATTTGTGAGTGTCCAGATGGCATAGCAGGTCCCTAACTATTTCCTCCTGGATTAAGGGGGGTATGTTATGCTCTTCATCCTCGCCTTCCAGCTCAGGGGGCTGAGTACCCCGAGGATGACTGGTCTCCCTATTAAAGACTGAGGCAAAGAAGGCATTAAGTACCTCGGCCTTTTCCTCATCACTGGTTGCTACGTTCCCTTCTGTATCCATTAAAGGAAAGATATTCTCCTTGGGATTCTTTTTACCGTTAACATATTTGTAAAAACATTTTTTGTTGTCCCTTACAACAGTGGCCAGATTTAGTTCTAGCTGAGCTTTCGCCTTTCTAATTTTCTCTCTGTATGATCTAACAAGATCCCTGTACTCCTCCCAAGTTGCCCGCCCTTTCCTCCAGAGATGATAAACTCTCCTTTTCTTCTTAAGTCCTAGCAAAAGCTCCCCATTCAGCCAGGCCGGTCGTTTTCCTCGGCAGTTCGACTTGCAGCACATGGGAATAGCCTGGTCCTGAGCCATTAAGATTTCCTTCTTAAAGAATGTCCATCCCTCCTGGACCCCTTTGCCCTTCAGGACTGTCTCCCAAGGAACTCTCTCAACCAGTGCCTCAAAAAGGCCAAAGTTAGCCCTCCGGAAGTCCATAGTGGTGGTTTTGCTGACCACCTTCTTTGCCTCACCAAGAATTGAAAATTCTATCATTTCATGGTCACTAAGCCCAAGACGGCCTCCAACCATCACACCTCCCACCAATCCTTCCCTGTTCGTAAACAACAGATCTAGCAAGGCTCGTCCCCTGGTTGGCTCACCCACCAGCTGTGTCAAGAAGTTATCTTCCACACACTCCAGGAACCTCCTAGATTGTTTACTCTCTGCCATGTTGTATTTCCAGCAGATGTCTGGAAAGTTGAAGTCCCCCACGAGAACAAGGGCACACGATTGTGAGACTACTGCCAGCCGCTTGTAGAATGATTCATCCGTCTCTTCAACCTGGTCAGGCGGTCTATAACAGACTCCCAGTACAATATCTGTCTTATTGGCTTTCCCTCTCATCCTCACCCATAAGCACTCCACCTTGTCATCGGAATCATCTAGCTCTGAACAGTCAAAACATTCCCTAACATAGAGAGCCACCCCACCACCTCTTCTACCTTGCCTATCCCTTCTGAAGAGCTGATAGCCATCCATTGCAGCACTCCAGTCACGGGAGTCGTCCCACCATGTTTCCGTGATGGCGACTAAGTCATATCTATCCTGCTGCACAATGGCTTCCAACTCCTCCTGTTTATTGCCCATGCTGCGTGCATTGGCATAGATACATTTGAGCTGGCCTATCGAATCCACCCCTAACATTGGCATGCTGCCCCCAGGCTCATCTCTGGTGCACCTAGTTTTATCCCTTACCCCCTTCAAACCTAGTTTAAAGCCCTTTCTATGAGCCCTGCCATCTCATGAGCAAGGATTCTCTTATCCCTTTGAGATAGGTGGACACCATCTGTCACTAGCAAGCCCGGTGCTGTGTAAGCCTCCCCATGATCAAAAACCCCAAAATTCCACCGATGGCACCAGCCTCTGAGCCACGTATTAACCAGGTGTGTTTTCCTGTTCCTTTCAGTATATTTCCCTGTCACTGAAGGGATTGAGGAAAACATTACCTGTGCTCCCGATCTTTCTACTAATCGTCCCAGTGCCCTGAAATCCCTTTTGATTGCCTTTGGATTCCTCTCTGCAATCTCATCACTGCCAACCTGCACAACCAGCAATGGGTAATAATCAGAGGTCCGAACCAGACCTAGTAATGTCTTTTACCCGGGCCCCAGGGAGGCAGCAGACTTCCCTGTGGGATGGGTCAGGTCTGCATATTGGGCCCTCTGTCCCCCTTAAGAGGGAGTCGCCTACGACAATTACCCTCCTTTTTCTTTTTTCAGAGGATGTGAGAATGCATGGGGTTGCCCGACTGGGCTTAGGCACATCCCTAGATAGGGCTTCATCTACACCCTGATCTTCACTGGCCTGGTCCTCAATAAATCAGGGAGACAAGCATGGGGCACTGTGTGCAGGTATCAAAACAGAGGAAAAGTCTGTTGGCCAACACGGCAGGGCAGGGCCTCCTCGCCCCTTCCCCCGGGGAGGGGAGGAGGGGGCAAGGCAGGGCGAGCGGATTGCACGTCCCTCTGGGCACAGGCTTGGCTCTGCCCCGCGGCAGCGCCCCGGGCCACTGCGAGAGGGGCCAGACCGCGCGTGGGGTCCTCTTCCCATCATGTCCCGGGTGACCGTGTCCAGCAATGGGGCCTTCTCTCTCTTCCGTCAGATGGGCACAAAAACCAGCAGAAGCATGGCAGAGGCAAAGGCCCCGATCTCTCATTTCAGCATGCTGTGGCAATTGAGCCCCCACTCCTATTCCTGCCCACTCTCCTTGCTCTTCCCCCCCCACACCTGCCTTTTCCCCCACTTGCTCGCTCTCTGGCAGATTGGGATACAATGAGCATATTGTGAGCGATTTCAAATTCAATATTTCACTCGGCAATGGGGTGTGTGTGTTAAGACCCAGCGTGTCAAAGTCCCTAATCAAACTACTGGCAAAAGTGGATTCGCAGACAAAAGGAAACAATGGAAGACTCGTTAGATCATTTTTCTGGACATTGTTTATGGTCTGGAAGGGATCAATTGTTTCAAAATGTTACGAGTAAAAATGAGCCTGTCTGGAATGCAGCTAATCCTTTTAGGTTCCTGTCAACTGTTTCCACTCAAGGAATCCAATTTTTCAAATCAAAGGTGCAGAACTCAATTGCCGAGGGATCTGTAGCTCCGGGACCAGGCTCCCCGCCCCTCCAGCACTGCACAATGTCTCCAAATGCCCTGTGTGGGTGCTGAAGGGCCGGTGCAGACATGGCGGCCACAGCTTGTTTATCCGTGGAAGGGCAGGCTCTGGGCCACGGGTTGTCCCAGGAAGTGGAGCACCCCCACACACTGTCCCAGTCCCCTGGGGCTCGCCTAATGCCCTCCGTGGCAAGGGAGAGAAGTGGCAGTCTCGGCCTCTGCCATGGGGCCGAGGGCTGACCTGTCCCCCGCTGCCTGCGAAGGATCCGGGGCAAGGCTTCGGGCATTTAAGCTGCTAAGCAGGTCTGCCCCAGGGAGCCATGCCCGCTGGCTTCAGCCATTTTTTCGCTCACAGGGTCGTGGCAACAGCCCTTTCCCCTCTGTCCCTTGACAGCCCAAGCAGTACGCCCACCGAGAGGAAAGGCCGCGGCCCGCACTTGCTCCGCTCCCGGAGGCACAAACAAGCCATTTCACAGATTGCTTCGATGGTGCTCCAACCGTGTCCCGGGTCTCGCCCCGCTGGCAGTGCAGCACAGGGTGGCCCGGGTCAGCCTGCAACTCACCTGCAGCCCGCTCCCCTTGCAGTCTGTGTCCGGGCGGGTTATCAACCCAGACACGCTCCATTGACGGCAGCTGAGGTCTGCTCTCCCGGCATGCAGCCGGATACCAGCTCATCCAAGGTGGGCACGGCAGTGTACCTGGGGCTGGGAGGAGGCACGGAGCATCCGGCCTCCTCCAGCTGGAGCTTGCATGCTCCTCCAGCTCCCTGGCTCCATCCCGCCTGCTGTCCCAACAGGGCCGCAGAGATCTGTGCCACTCCCCAGGCGAACCGTGCTGTCTCGCACTCGCAAGCACAGCAGCAGCTCCGGGGCTGGGTTCAGAAGCTCTTGTAGGTACGCTGGGTTTGGCCACCCATGACTTAGCAAGTGTTTGCAGGCTTCTTCAGGTTGGGGAGGAAAGGAGTCGGTTTAAAAACAGACATATCTATGTCGCTTGTAAGTAGCTCCGCTCTGTTGCGCAGGCCGGGGGATCTGCCTCCTGGGTGGCTGAGAGGAACGCCTGGAAGTCGTGCGGGACCAGGGGCTCCCCTGCAAAACGTGTCCAGGGCGCGGAAAGACAGATGTCTTAAAACCTAGGGAAGACCCATCGCGAGCAGAGTCGTGGTTAAAGTGATCTGAAGAAGTTAATTTCCAGAGTAGGGCTGCCCTTTAACTTCTCATACAGAAGTGGGAAGTAGAGGGGAGGAGGTCTGTGGTTTGGTGTTACTGGGGCTGCCGGCTGCCAAGCGCTTGCAGGACAGTAAAGGGAGACACACTCGTGTGCGCTGTTTCTCCGTCTGCATGGAGAAAGAGAAGTTAAGGGATTCTAGGAAGGAGGGGGGGTGGGGATGTTTGACAGAACCCACCAAACTGCCCCAGACGAGATTTCATGAAATCAGAGGCAGGTTGGAATTAATATTATAAAATATTTTCCACGATCCGTAATTTCCAACCTCATCCAGTTTTGGGCAAGCCAGTCACCTGGAAGACCTGCCTGCCGCCGCCCCCCCCCCCTGCTCTGTGCTGGACAATTTTTTTCAACAGTGGTTCCTTTAATCGTGAACTATTGATCCAAAGACACTGCCTTTCTTTACCCCTCCCTTCGTGCAGCCGACAGGTGGAATTTCACTGTATACACGTATATTAGAAAACTATCAGTTTCATCTAGTGGTTGCTGAATAAGGAGACTTGACAGTGTTTATTTTACGAAAGGAAAACCTGAGGAAGATGCCTCATTTATCTTGATTGTGTGTATTATTTAATGTATACAGGTGTGCACGTGTTCTCCCATAATGAAAGTAAGAGAAGCAGAGCTACATCCACTGCGGTAGGAAGAGCCATATGCCCGGGTATTACAAGTACTTTCCAAAGCGTGGGCATTTGCCAGAGTGACTACCACAGGTGCTACAGATGTATGGGCACAAGTCGGTAACTGCACCGAGTTCCAGGCACACACGCCTGAACATAGACACATGTTTCGATGTACACAGATGATTTTCTGTTGCACGGAGGGGAGAGAAATACCTTCAGATTAACCGTGGATAAGGCTTTCCCAGGCTCAAACAACAAATTAATGCAACAATTGAAATCTCTATTTATCCTTTTGCTTCCAACATAAATTGTATAATTTCTCATCTAAATATGGGGCCCCACAGTCTTCTGCATGCCGTTTTGCTCCATCAACGAAAGGGAAACTTAGAATCAATTCAACAGGTCTTGTGGTTTGGAGAAAGGGCAAGTTTAATTATTTTGATTAAAAAAAAAACAAACAACTTTGCCTCTAAATTCAATTCAGCAATAGCATTTCTGAAATTGGCTACACACTGCATTCAAAAGAAAAGAAAAAAAAGCCTTTCGTACAGTCCAGTCCATAACTGTTTCTACTTTCTTGGCACTCCAAGACCTAGCTGGTACGTCTCTCTTCTCCGAGGCGCAGACAGCGGGGGCTGCGGCCCTGCCAGGCAGCCGGCAGGCGCCCGGTCCAGGGCGTGCAGGGACAGCCGCCCAGAGCCAGCAGCGCGGCCGGCTGCGAGTCCCTCTGGCCCTCTCCGCGGCAGTTCGCAGAGCCGGAGCCCTGCACTGAAGGCCCGGTCGTACAAGGCACATCTTCTGCAGGGGTCCCTGCGGTGATTCCGCCGAGCCGCCGCCGGGTGCCTCCCTGCTCCTATGGGCGGGCTCGGTGCGGAGCACCGTTGCGGCCGCGATGGATCTGCCCCGCAGCCTTTGCCTCTCTTTTGGGTCGAGCCCGGAGCTGCGGGGGATCCAGACCAGGTGGCAGGGAGAGGGCCGCCTGGGCTGTGGGGCAGGCAGCGCGCAGCACCCCTCCGGGAGGGGACCGGCAGAGGGGCACGACGCTCTTCTGCAAGAGAAAAACAGGAACAAGCGGTTTACCTATCTGGGGCTCGCTTACAGGTCTCCGCCTCAGCCCAAATCGATGGACACCCATCTATGCAGGGAGACAACGAACGCGTTTGGTGCCGTAGCATGGATCCAAAAGCAACTAGTTAGTGTTGGGAGTGCCATTTTCCTGCACACACGTACATACATCTCAGTCTTGCTTTGCAGCGCAGGAAGGCGCAGCAAGCGGAGAGCGCGATGCGGCTGCTCGACGTCCCTTTCACGGTGGGGTTGCGGAGAGGAAAGGACTTACAGAGAAGGGCACAGAAGCACTGCAGTAACCTGTGGCAGGTCACCAGGGACGTGCGGGTGAGCGGAGAGGTGAGTGCGGGTGAGTGAGGGCAAGCGGACGCCTACCTGCTCGGGAGGTGCCTGGCTGTGGGCACACGGTGCCTGGTCCCTGCCGGGCACTGGGGGCCCACCAGTGTGTACGGCCCAGCTCCGCGCTGAAGGAGAAGCCGACGAAACTTCACTGCGGATAGGGGAGCCACTGGTAACAAGCTGAAAAACCGATCTGCTTTGGTTAGCAAGTTCCAGCACAGGGAGCGTTTGACCATGATGATAATTTCCATGATTTCTGTCAAATACAAAATTATCAAAGACTGCTGAAGTACTTACTGTAAGTAAGGGAAATTATTACATACAGAGCAGAGTCTGTGCCAAGGGGCCATCAGACCAGACTCGCTTTCCAACAGATCTCCCGCACAGGACTCAGTTTCGGCGGGGGTGACAATGCATGCTGCCCTTGCCAGCAACACTGCAAGAAGGGGAGCAGGTGAGGCCCTCGCCTCCCCTTCCGCCGTCTGGACTCGGGGATGGGGCTGGCTCTGTATACTTGAAACCAGCCTGCAAGGCCGGGGCGTGCACCAGCCGACACCACGCTGCCCGGGGGTGTCTCTTGCTACACCAGAAAAATGACCAGGAGCGAATGTATGGCCCAAAGGAGCTGCGGCTGGGGAAGGTTTGGGAGGAGACCAGCTTCAGGGCCGGGGAACTGCGCACACAGGTCCCGCGGCTAGGCCCGGCCCCTGGGCTGCACTGCCCGCCTGCAGCTTACGCCAGTGCCGGCAGAGCCTGCGCAATATCGGCCCCGTCTGCACAAGGAGGGAAGAGCACAGTGTGTGGACGTGCAAACTAATCAGCTTTGAAACAGGGTAGGGAAGGGGAAAATTCTTTTATAGGGGATGTGGGACGGGACCTAACACAGTCCTGCTTGAGAGAAATGTTATAGAAGATGCTTGAGAAGAAATAATTTTTTTAAAACTAATTAAAATATATAAATCACACAACAGAAACAAAGAAATGTGTGGAAGGAAACGTTTCTGGATAGAGACACTGTGTGTGGCATAAAAAGCGACTGAATACATAAGGGCTTCATTACATTCCCAATGGATAACATTTGGCTAAATCTATCCCTAGATTAAAACTCTGCATAATAGCACCATAAACTAAAAAGTTTCTTTTTGTGTGGTCCTTCTGGAGGAACTGTTTGAAACATTAGCCCCCATATAGAGCAATCCCCTCCCAATTTAGTTCCAGTAATTGTCTCTCAGCCCTACAGGGATATGATGAGAAAAGGAGATGGGTTAATGAATCCACACTTTGAAGTTGGGAGGAGGAGGAGGAGGAGGCGACACCATCCTGTTTGTCCCACCAGCTTGTTTATTAGGGCCCAGCCTATTTTGGAGGGATTGTTCAACTAGGCTCCATCCCTGAGAGGACTACACGTCCCCTCTGTTCACCTTGAAAGCCGGGGGGGGGGGGCATCGCGGGCCATTTGCATGCGAATGGGGAGCTGCGGGCCGGCGGTGCTGCGAGGCCATCAAAGGGCTGTGGGACTGGCGCCTTTTGTGGTGGCACCTGTTCCGGCGCCGCGGCCGCGCTGTACCGTGTAGCGCAGGGGCGCGGGGTCCCGGGCCCGCCGGGCCCTGGGGCCGAGACCAGGCGGCTTCCCGCAGGACTCGGAGAAAATAAGTGAAGAGGTATGTATGTGGGACTGTATGCAGTTGTCCTCTAAGGGACCCGGGACACCCAAAGAGGCCCTCCAGATGCATACTGCGAATAGAGCCCAACAAAGTTCATACGTCCAGTCTTTCCACTTATTGAAAACCATTATTTTAACCCTGCATTGCTACAAACAAAACAGAAAAGCATCACTTTTCTATCCACGAGAATACTTAAAACCAAGGCGACGAGGTACTTTGATATGTAAAAGCATGTAACCACACAACCTTTCCCTCCCCATTCCAAAGAACACTAAAAGACATCCCTCTTTTTTTTTCTTTTAGGAAAATTCACACGATTTATCCTTGAATCTACTAAATTGTTATAAATACAGTCGTATTTGAAAAATGCCTTTCTGATTTGAAAAACGCCTTTCTGATTTGAAAAGCAAGTGTTCCTACTCCATAACAAGCAACCACTCTTAAAATGTACGATTCTCTTTTCATGTCTAAGCTCCAAATGTTTGAGGCGAACTTTTTGGTTAAAAAAGGATTTTAGACTATGAAATAAATATCTATCGATCTTATGCATGTTAAGATGTGAGTTCAAAATCAAAAAAGCTTCTTTCATGGTTTGATTCGTACACTTATCCTTACTTCAATATCTTGTGCATTTAATCAGCTCATCACACAAGGATATTTCAATGCTCATTTTATATTATATGTATTGAAAAGTAGAAACACATGTCCGTATTATCGCCATAGAAACATAAGAGGCTAGGGCAAATCTCTCTGAAGTTCAGTACATGCCCCTTATTATTTTCCTTTGGGCCTCTTGGAAACTAAACTGTGATGCGGTTGTGATTTAGAACTCACCCAAAAGTATAAAAATAGTTTAAAAACGTCTTTTTAATCCCTGATTGGATCCTTACAGAACTGGGCTTTACTCCCGCGAGAGAGACCTATTTCTCTTTATTCTCTCTTTTATCCTTCCTTTTTCTTTTTTTTTTTTGTCTTCACTCTCTGCTAGGGCTAACAATGGTTTGACTGTGAAGATCATATTCTGATATTCTTCGCGGTCAAATGCATTCATAATAAATTTCAACCTGTAAAATTCCTTGTCTATTGTGCTATTAATACCGAAAAAAACCCCATCAATGTTGCAAAGAAGGGAGAAGTATTAAGGAAGGAATGGTCCGAAGCCAATTGTTTGGCTGGGCTCCTTTGGTCTTTTGGTTTGGTTGCTTTGTTTTTTTTTTTAAAATAAAAAAAATTATTTTTGAAAATGTGTAAAAATTTTACATTAAAAAGGTACAATAATACTTGCCAGTAATTTTTAACTATTCTTTGTAAAGAATACGCTTAAAGTACAAAATAAAAGCTCCGTAAGTCTATTATATATACAAAACAAAGGTTAAAATAAGAAATTATAATCTTGACTTTCTTCTGTGTAAACATGTTACTTTTCTTTTATAAAAGTACATGAGACAAGTGTACTGAAATGAAGAAGTATCACTTTGCTGTGCTCCCTCAAGCTTTTTTTTTCCTGTACATTACTATTTTTAAGCTCCTAGACCTGAGAATCTCAGAACTTTAATGGTTTAGAGACGTGGGGGTTTTGTTTGGTTTTGTTTGTTTGTTTTGCTTTGTTTGTTTTTTAAGGAGTAATGAGTAACTTGCCAGTAGCATGACCGTCTGCCCATGCAGCATCTAGACCTGGCTTTGCATAAATATAGGATTCGAGCGGCCCGCCGGCCGCGGAGGACGGCCCCCGAGCCCCACCGCGCAAACCCCGCAGCTCCACTGCTCGTGGCGTCTGTCGGGCATCCGAGAGGTGAAGAAAGGAGATAGCCCAGATCCTACCTTCAGAAAGACACCGAAATCCTTAACTATTAAAGATCTGAGCCACGAAGCCGGGGACGGCGGGCAGGGCAGTGGGAAAGCCGCTGCCGGCGCTCCCCAGCGAGCGGTCCAGGCCTGGCGCCGCGGCCAACTGCGAGGCACAGCTGCTGCCCACGCTGGGGCCGGCCCCCCCTTGATGATGCTCTCGACGGAGAAGAGTGAGGGGGCCAGCGCCGCGCCGCTGCCGGGCTTGGCGGCGTGCAGTGAGGCCGCCAGCGCCGGGCCCAGCGGATGCGTGTAGCCGAAGGGCATCCGTGCCAGCTCCACCGGCGGCGCAGCGGCGGGGGGCAGCGCCGATTCAGGGACGCTGCCTGGGGCGGCAGGGGGCTGGTGGGCTGGCGGAGTGGTGGAAGGTGAAGAGGGTGGAGTGGGGATGGTAGGGCTGGAGCTGGAGGCCGTAGCCGCAGCCGTAGGGTCCGTAGGCGCAGGGCGGCTTCTGTGGGGGCTGGGGCGGGGGCTGCGGGAGGAAAGCGATGGGGTCCATGGCGTGCAGCAGCAACTCGGGCGACGGGAGCTGCTGCCGCTTGAAGCGCTTTCGGCGGTGCAGGAAACTCCCGTTGTCGAACATGTCAGCGGACTCGGGGTCCAGCGTCCGGTAGTTGCCCTTGCCCGGGTTGCCAGGCTCCCGGGGGATCTTGACGAAGCAGTCATTGAGGGAGAGGTTGTGGCGGATGCTGTTCTGCCAGGCGGGGAACTTCTCCTGGTAGTAGGGGAAGCGCCCGCTGATGAACTCGCAGAGCTCGCTCAGCATCAGCCGCTTCTTGGGGCTCTGCAGGATGGCCATGGTGATCAGGGCGATGTAAGAGTAGGGTGGCTTCACCAGGCTGTTCTTGCCACCGCTGCATGCCCCGCCGCCACCCGCTGCCGCCGCCTTCTGCAGGCCGCCTCGCAAGGGGGGCCGCAAGCCGCCAGGCCCGTCCCCGCCACCCGCCCCGCTGCGCACGGGCGACCGCAGTAGCAGAGTGTTGTCGTGGAGGTCGCCCACATCCTCCTCGCCTTCTTCCTCCTCGTCCTCGGCGTAGGAGGAGCGGCAGGGCTGCGGCTCCTTGTCGTCCTCCTCGTCATCCTCCTCGCCTGCCACATCGATGTCCGTCTCCTCAGCCAGCATCGACGCCTCGGACATCTCAGAGCTTAGGGTCATGGCGCGGCGGCGGGGCAGCGCATCGGTGGCGGCTGGCGCGGTGTGGCAGGCGGGCTCCCAGCCGCCGCCAGGCCCCTGCGCCGCTCCACGGAGAGCCGCCCCGTCGCCGCTGCTGCGGGCAGGCGGGCCGCTCAGAGCAGCGCCGGCCCCCAGCGCTGCCGCACCGCGAAAGCGCTCCTGCCACCCGCTCGGACGCGACGGCTGGTTTGGGTTTTGTTTCGGGGTATTTTTTCTGCTTTTTAAAATTTCTCTCCCCCCCCCTTTTTTTTTTTGTCTTTTTTTTTTTTTGGTTGGGGTTGAGGGGGGCGGAGGGGCTGTGCCACCACGCCTAGAAGTCAGTTCCCCCTTCTTTCTCCTCACCTCGGCCCCAGACATTAATGGATGAAGGGCAGGAGGGAGCGCACCTAGTCCTGGGAGGAGGAGAGGGGAGAAGAAGGAGGAGGCTGGTGAGGAGGGAGGGCGGAGGTGGGCAGCTTGCCGGGCCTTAGGAAAGACTGTGGCAGAGTCCCAGAGAGGGCATCCTTCCTCCCCGCCTTATACCGAGGGGGTCCATCACAGGGGTCCCAGCATCAGAGCGCGGCGGGGCGAGCGGCGGTCCCGGGTTGCGCCGTGCCCCCTCTTCCTGCAGGGAGCCTCGTCACCCACCTCGGACCTCTGCCCTCGCCCCACCAGGATGGGCTGTGCTGGGCCGCGGAGTGACCGGGGCCGTCTTTAGTGGAAAAGGGGGGAAATAAAAACACTCCCCCCCCCCCCCCCGAAAAAAAAGTGTAGGTCTGTCCCAAAGTGCCGGGAGCTCTGCGTCTTCCTGGGCTGCCCCCGGGGACTGGGTCCTGCTTCCCGTGGGAAGGAAGAAAAGCGCCTTATGGCCGAGATTTCAGCACCTCGTCGCTGTTTCCTCACCCGGCCCTCCTCGGAGGGAGGCGGCATGGGGCCGGCATGAAGCGGAGGCTGTGGGAAAGCCCTGCTGCCGGAGTGCCGGCGGGGTCGGCCGGGAGGTGGCTTGGCGAGAAAGAGTATTTGGCGGGACATGTCTCAAAGCCCTCTAAAAGAAAGTTTTTTCCCCCAAAAAATCCGGCCGGAGAGGGAGGTGGTGAGTTAATAAACTTCAGATGAAGACATCTGTCCGCAGGATAGTATAGAAACATCTCTCCCTTCTCCTTCCTCTTCCCCCTCCAGAGTTTAATTCATTTAAGAATGAAATAAAATATCTCTAGATGTCGACCTCGCAAGCTCTCAAAGAACCGCCTCCAAAACACACCACTAATATCACAGTTTATTTGTACGCTATTGTTTTTAACGGGGGAGAAGCAGCTCCCTCCATTATGGGAAACACTAACATAGAATTAGCGTTACTTCTTTCTTATGCAAAGGAAAACAATCCACCGGCCTTTAAAATGCCAATTCTGCTTTGAGCACAGGAGCAACAACCCAAAGAAAGCGACACAAAGGGTTACTTCCTAATTATGCCTCCCCTGTTCCTAGTTTCAGGTGATACATACGAGGACAGCAGAAGACCAGGGACCCCCTTTATGCGAGAGCTCGCAGAGGAAAGAAGTACCTTGGACATAAATATAATCACCATGGTCTTAAAAAGAAACGCCTTGAAAATTCCCATCGCTCCTAGTTCTGGCAGAATAACCCACAATCAGAATCCGATTAGAATTGGAGCAGTAGAAGAGCATTTCGTGCTCTGACAGAAATCGTCGCGAGAAGGGCAGAGTGATGCCTAACGTCCTTACTTCTTAAATCTCGCTTCTCAAACAACTAAAACACACCATTTTCTTGAAATGCCTTTTTCCATATATCGTCCTAATTGAAAGCTTCAAGCCACCCTGTTTCAAATCCACTTTCATGGATTTACAACATAATCCTTTCTACTATTTCCAAATAATCCTATTTACATTTTGTTCACTACTAAGGTGCCTGCAGGAGAATATCACCAAAAGTTACAAAAAAAAAAAAAAAGAACCCCCAACCCCAGTAACTCGCTACTACTTTTTCCTGTGGAAAGATTGATAACATCACTAGAGAATTACAGCTCATAGGAAGTAAAATGATCTTTTGAATTAGTTTTGGGATCTAGGGCAAGTTACTAAAAGGATGGCAGAAAGAGAACTTTTCCTGAGAGGTTTTTCCTCTTTACAAAGAGCTAGTATCTTTCCTTTTTATGCTCTTTCTGTTCTTTTTTTCTTGCTCTTCTCCTGGTACTTGCTGATGTGTCCTGACATTTAAGACCTTCTTAAAAACAAAAACCCAAGGTCTAAATAGGAAGAACGGTGGAGTTTAAAATTTTATAGGGAAGAACTGCTGTACCAACAAAGCAGAACCAGCAGAGTCGAATATGCCTGTGATGTCCTGCTAAAACCCCCACAGGACGCACCGGTGTTTCACTGAGCGTGTGACACCGGCGGCTCTTTCGCAGCACTGGGTCCCCGGGAGCACCGCGGCCCCGGTGTGCCGGGAGGGCCCTGGCTGGAGCGCGGGTCCTGGACGTAGCCAGCAGGGGTGGCGGGACACTCGCTGGGGATGGGGAACCCCCTTGCAGACTTGGGCAGTACTGGAAGCCCTAGCCCGTCGCCGCGGGGGAGGCCGGGGGGCTTGCTTTCTAGAGGGCAGTTGAGCCAGCCCCCAGTGCGGACAATTAAGACCTGGTGTTATCGCAACCTCTACGTGTCCCTGGAGATCGCGACTTGTCTTTGTGCTGCCAGCATAGCATCTTCCGCTTGTTCCCTTCCCAACCTGGCAGGTGCCTTCTTAAAAGGGAAAGAAAGAAAAGAAGAAAGGCGAGCAGCGGCGGCACAGCCATGAGTGGCGGCAGACGCGTTTCCCGATGTAGGATACCGGCGCCCACCGCCCGCTGACGCCGGGGCCGCGGGGTTTGTCCTGTCCCCAGGCCGCGGGGCAGCGCGGCATCCCCCGCCCCGCCCCGCGGCCGGCCCCACTCTGCTCCGTTCCGGGAGATGCTCTCCGTGGACGGGGGATGCCACCTACCGGCAAGGAGGGCCAGGCGGAGGCGGGTTGGCCGGCTCCGGGCCGCCGTGTGCCGGGGGAGGGTGCCCAGCGTGCCCCCCCGACAAAAGAAGCCCCAGGGAAGGACAGGACCACCCCGCCCGGAGACTGAGCGGGACCCCGAGACCCTAAGGAACAGCAGCATTTTGGAGGGACCTGAGAACCCCCCATCAGAGAAGTGGCCATGGGGCCGCTTTCTGAGCGCAAAAGCTGAAACTGCCCCGACCACCTCTCCCCGCACCCCCCCCCCCCGGGGCTCCACCGCCCCGCAGTCCTCCCCGGGGGAGCGGGAAATGGGGCTTCCCCGCTCTTGGGCCACACACCCACCCGCGAAACGGGCCTGGGACCTCGGGGGCTGTCTTCTGTGATTTCCTGTCTGTTGTGAATGATGTAACATAACATGCTGTCGTGGTTTAACCCCAGCCAGCAACTAAGCACCACGCAGCCACTCACTCACTTCCCCCCACCAAGTGGGATGGGGGAGAGAATCGGAAAAAAAAAAAGTAACACTCGTGGGTTGAGATAAAGACAATTTAATAGGACAGAAAAGGAAGGGAAAATAATAATAATAATAATAATAATAATAATAGAATATACAAAACAAGTGATGCACAATGCAATTGCTCACCACCCGCCGACCGACGCCCAGTTAGTCCCCGAGCAGCGATCCCCCTGCCCCCACTCCCCCCAGTTTATATACTAGATGTGATGTCACATGGTATGGAATACCCCGTTGGCCACTTTGGGTCAGGTGCCCTGGCTGTGTCCCCTCCCAACTTCTTGTGCCCCTCCAGCCTTCTTGCTGGCTGGGCATGAGAAGCTGAAAAATCCTTGACTTTAGTGTAAACATTACTTAGCAACAACTGAAAACATCAGTGTTATCAACATTCTTCTCATACCTAATTCAAAAACATAGCACTATACCAGCTACTAGAAAGAAAATTCACTTTATTCCAGCCAAAACCAGGACACATGCACCTAAAACCACAATAACAGAGAAGTGAGATGTGAAATACAGGTATGCAGGTAGGGTTTATTTTTTATTACTTGGATTTATTAATATTAATTATAAACTTTAATTTTATAATATACACACAATTCCTGCATGCATATACAGAACATCCCACATTTTATCAGCATGGTGCATGCATGGGATCAAACCACTCTCGTAATCCATACAAGCAGTCCTGGTGGCTCCTGCCCTTTACCCAAGCATGTGCCCCTCCCTGGCACCAAGGCTGGGCCCCTGGTGGCCACAGCTCCTGCAGGGTAGTGAGGACAGGAGCTTCCCCCCAAGCCTAGTCTCCCAGATCCAAACCTGAGAAGGGGTTGGGTATTTTGGCAGCTCTCCGCTGCTGGAGGTGCCCAGAGACCCCAGCAAGCCAGGGCATCCTGGCTCAGATGGTGCCTCCAGGGACTGTGGGCAGGAGCCAGCCTGGGTGGACCCACCATCATCTCCCTGTGATGGGCTCTGGGGGACATTGCCCCTCAGGACCCCTGCAGCACCCTGGGGCACACACCCTTCCTACAGCTGGGGTGCCTGTGCTTGAGCAGAGCACCCAGGAGCCCATGTTGGGACAAGGGATAGATGACCCTACAGAACCCCCCCAGCCCTTTATTCAAAATCAAAGACCACCCTGGGCACAGTTTAGGGCACTTTCATGCAGCCACGCTGGCACACTGGCTGAGGTCCTGTGGGTTTTTCGGGGCTGTCCCTGACCGTGCAGCAGGATGCCAGAGCCTTCTCCAGCACTACACAGCTCAGGTGCCTGGTGGTGGTGTGCATCCCTGGGTGATTTGTTGAATGTTTGGCTAGGTGCAGCCTGTGGAAAATGAGGTAGAGCCTAGCCACCAGCTATACGTGCTGAAGCTGAAGAGCCCACTTTAGGCCTGCCACACCTTGCAAAACTCCAACCTCAAAGGCCGCGCTTTTTTTTTTGCACAGCTTCATACATCTCCACACCCAGATCCGAGTCTTACCTGCAGAACCAGACTTTCCATTACTGAAATAAAACCATTTCCTGAATAATTTTCATTTTCTATCAATGTAGTTCCTTGGGCCAAAGATTGGACTGGATTCTGCACTGCTGGCTTCATGGAAAGAAAAAATCCTCCAGCAATGGCTCCATAATAGGATGGTGGTGTCCATGACAGGGACCATTGCAGCCATAGCTGTGGCCTCCATTGTCCAGTATCACAGTGACCACCAGTTTAGCCCCACATTTTTGCACGTTTATCCCCCCCACTCTTCCCTTGATGTGTAGTTCAGGGGGAAGGTAACACTTCCCTTAAGCCTACTGGAGAGGCTTATAATATGTTATGAAAACTATACCCGAGATCACTTGCTGTAAGGGCTACTTAAAATCTTAAGTACCTTCTGATATAGAATACAAGAATATCGGCTACAAGTCAGCTATAAAATAACAAACACAAACAGAAAAGGCCAGAGGTTCAGCTCCTACATTCTGCTTCTACTGAACTGACTAGAGGGCCTTGTCTTGCATTGCCTTGCCTTTTGCCTTGCCTATGCCTTGGCTTGCCTTTCCTTTGCCTTGCCTTGCCTTGCTTTTTGACTTGCCTTGCTTTTTGCCTTGCCTTTGCCTTGCATTTGCTGAGCCTTGCCTTGCCTTTGCCTTGCCTTGCCTTTGCCTTTGCCTTGCCTTTTGTCTTGGCTTTTGCCTTGCCTTGGCTTTTGTCTTGCCTTCCCTTGCATTTTGCCTTGCCTCGCCATGCCTTACTTTTTGCCTTTCGCCTTGTCTTTTGCCTTGCCTTGCCTTGCGATCTGCCTTGACTTGCCTTTTGCCTTGCCTTTGCCTTGCCTTGCCTTTTGCTTGCCTTTTGCCTTGCCGTGCCTTTTGCCTTGCCTTTTGCCTTGCATTGCCTTTTGCCCTGCCTTTTGCCTTCTCTTTTGCCTTGCCTTACCTTGTCTTTTGCCTTCTTTTGCCTTGCCTTGCCTTTTGCCTTGTCTTTTGCCTTGCCGTGCCGTGCCTTTTGACTTGCTTTGCCTTTTCCTTTGTCTTGCCTTTTACCTTGCCTTACCTTGCCTTTTGCCTTGACATTCCTTTTGCCTTGCCTATGCCTTGGCTTGCCATTCCTTTGCCTTGTCTTGACCTTGCCTTCCCATGCCTTTGCCTTGCCTTGCTTTTTGCCTTCCCTTGCCTTGCCATTGCCTTGCATTTGCTGAGCCTTGCCTTTCCTTTGCCTTGCCTTTCCTTTGCCTTGCCTTGCCTTGTCTTTTGTCTTGTCTTGCCTTGGCTTTTGCATTGCCATGCCTTTTGCCTTTGCCTTTGCCTTTCCTTTGCCTTGCCTTGCCTTTGCCTTTGCCTTTGCCTTGCCTTGCCTTGTCTTTTGTCTTGTCTTGCCATGTCTTTTGCCTTGCCTTGTCTTTTGCCTTGCCTCTTGCCTTGCCTTGGCTTTTGCATTGCCATGCCTTTTGCCTTTGCCTTTGCCTTGCCTTTGCATTGCCTTGACCTTTGCCTTGTCATTTTCCTTTCCTTGCATTTTCTTTTGCCTTGTCTTGTCTTTTGCCTTGCCTTGACTTTTGCCTAGCCTTCCCTTGCCTTTTGCCTTTACCTCGCTTTTTACCTTGCCTTGCCTTTTGCCTTGCATTGTCTTGCATCCTGCCTTGACTTGCCTTTTGCCTTGTCTTTTGCCTTGCCTTACCTTTTGCCTTGCCTTACCTTTTGCCTTGCATTGCGTTGCATCGTGTTATGCCTTGACTTGTCTTTTGCGTTGACTCGCCGTTCCTTTCCTTCTGCCTTGAATTTTGCCTTGCCTTTGCCTTGCGTTGGCCTTGCCTTTGCCTTGCCATTTGCCTTGCCTTACCTTGCGTTTTGCCTTATCTTTTGCCTTGCGCCCTTCCTTGCCTTGCCTTTTGCCTTGCCTTATCTTTTGCCTTGCGCCCTTCCTTGCCTTGCCTTTTGCCTTGCCTTGCCTTTTGCCTTGCGGTGCCTTTTGCCTTGCCTTGCCTTGCCTTTTGCTTTGCCTTACCTTACCTTTTGCCTTGCCTCACCTTGCCTCTAGCCTTGACTTTTACTTTGCCTTGCATTTTGCCTTGCATTGCATTTTTCCTTGCCTTGCCTTTCCCTTGCTTTTTTCCTTGCCTTGCTCTGCCTTGCCTTGCCTTTGCCTTTGCCTTGCCTTTTTCCTTGCCTTGCCTTTTGCCTTGCCTTGCCTTGCTTTTGACTTGTCTTGCCTTGCCGTGCCTTTATCCTTGCTTTGTATTTCGCTTTGCCTTTTCCCTTGCCTTGCCTTTTGCCTTGCCTTTTGCCTTGCCTTGCCTTGCCTTGCTGTATTGGCTTTGTGTGGCAAGGTTTTGGTGGGGGGGGGGGTTACAGGGGTGGCTTCTGTAAGAAGCTGCTGGAAGCTTCCCCGTCTTCGAGAGAGCCCATACCAGCCGGCTCTAAGACGGACCCGCCGCCGGCCAAGGCCGAGCCAATCAGCGGTAGTGGTAACGCCTCTGTGATAACATTTTTAAGAAGGAAAAAAGTTGGGACAGACAGTATTCGGCAGCCGGAGAGAGGAGTGAGAACATGTAAGAGAAACAACCCTGCAGACACCAAGGTCAGTGAAGAAGGAGGGGGAGGAGATGCTCCAGGCACCGGAGCAGAGATTCCCCTGCAGCCCGTGGCGAAGACCATGGTGAGACAGGCTGCCCCCCTGCAGTCCATGGAGGTCCATGGTGGAGCAGATACCCACCTGCAGCCCGTGGAGGACCCCACGCCGGAGCAGGTGGGTTCCTGAAGGAAGCTGTGACCCCGTGGGAACCCCGCGCTGGAGCAGGCTCCTGGCAGGACCTGCGGATCTGTGGAGAGAGGAGCCCACAGAGCAGGTTTTCTGGCAGGACTTGTGACCCCGTGGGGGGCCCACGCTGGAGCAGTCTGTGCCTGAAGGACTGCACACCATGGAAAGGACCCATGCTGGAGCAGTTCGTGAAGAACTGCAGCCCATGGGAAGGACCCACGTTGGAGAAGTTCGTGGAGGACTGTCTCCCGTGGGTGGGACCCCATGCTGGAGCAGGGGAAGAGTGTGATGAGTCCTCCTCCTGAGGAGGATGAAGCGGCAGAAAATAACGTGTGATGAACTGACCGTAAACCCCATCCCGGTCCCCCTGTGCCGCTGGGGGGTTGGTAGAGAATCCAGGAGTGAAGTTGTGCCCGGGAAGAAGGGAGGGGTGGAGGGAAGGTGTTCTGAGATTTGGTTTTATTTCTCATTACCCTACTCTGGTTGATTTGTAATAAATTGAGTTAATTTTCCCCAAGCTGAGTCTGTTTTTCCCATGACGGTAATTGGTGAGTGATCTCTCCTGTCCTTATCTTGACCCACAAGCTCTCTGTTATATTTTCTCTCCCCTGTCCAGCTGAGGAGGGGGAGTGATAGAGTGGCTTTGGTGGGCACCTGGCGTCCAGCCAGGGTTAACCCATCACACTTGCCTTACCTTTTGCCTTGCCTTGCCTTGCCTTTGCCTTTCACCTTGCCTGTTGCCTTGCCTTTTGCCTTGCATTGCCTTGCATCCCGTCATGCCTTGACTTGTCTTTTGCGTTGACTCGCCGTTCCTTTCCTTTTGTGTTGCATTTTGCCTTGTCTTTGCCTTGCCCTTGCCTTGCCTTTGCCTTGCCATTTGCCTTGCCTTACATTGCCTTTTGCCTTATCTTTTATCCTGCGCCCTTCCTTGACTTGTCTTTTGCCTTGCCTTGTCTTTTGTTTTGCCTTGCCTTTTGTTTTGCCTTGCCTTGCCTTTTGCTTTGCCTTTTGTCTTGCCTTTTGCCTTTGCCTTCCCTTTTGCCTCGCTTTTGCAGTTGCCTTATCTTTTGCATTGCCTTGCCTTTCCTTGCATCCTATGTTGACTTGACTTTTGCCTTGCCTTGCCTTGCCTTTTGCATTGGCATTTGCCTCGCCTTTTTCCTTGCCTTGCCTCCTGCCTTGCCATGCCTTGCCTTTTGCCTTGCCTTGCCTTTCTCCTTGCCTTTCTCCTTGCCTTTTGCCTTGCCTTGCCTCTTGCCTTGCCTTTTGCCTTGCCTTTAGCATTTCATATTGCCTTGCCTTTTGCCTACCCTTAGGCCTTGCCTTGCCTATTGCCTTGCCTTGCCTTCCTTTCCCTTGCCTTTTGCCGTTCCTTCCCTTGCCTTGCATCCTGTCTGGAATTGTCTTTTGCCTTGCCGTGCCTTGCCTTGCCTTTCGCGTTGTCATTCCCCTTGCCTTGCCTTGCCTTGCCTTGCTTCCTGCCTCGACCTCTCTTTTGCCTTGCCTTTCCTTTCCTTTTGCCTTGCCTTGCCTTTTGCTTTTTCTTTTGCCTTGCCTTGCGTTTTCCCTTGCCTTCCGTTGCCTTTTCCATTGCCGTTTGCATTGCCTTTTGCCTTGCCTTGTGTTTGCCTTGCTTTTTGCCTTGCCTTGCCTTGCGTCTTGCCTTGCCTTTTGCCTTGAGTTTTTCCTTGCCGTGTCTTTTGCCTTGCCCTGAGATTTTGCCTTGCCTTTGAATGTGTCTTGCCTCTGCCTTGCCTTTGCGTTACCTTGCATTTTGCCTTGCCTTGCTTTGCCTTTGCGTTGCCTTGCCTTGCCTTTGCCTTGCCTTTGCCTTGCCATTGGACTTTTGCCTTGCCTTGCCTTTTGCCTTGCCTTGCCGTTCCCTTGCCTTTGCTATACCTTGTGCCTCGCCTTGTCTTTTGCCTTTTCTTTTGCCTCGCCTTGGCTTTTGCCTTGCCTTTTGCCTTGACTTTTGCCTTGCCGTGACTTTTGCCTTGCCTTACCTTTTTCCTTGCCCTGAGTTTTTGCCTTGCCTTTGCATTTGCTTTCCCTTGCCTTACCTTTTGTCTTGCCTTGCCTTTGCCTTTCCTTGCCTTGCCTTTTGCCTTTTGCCTTGCCTAGCCTTGCCTTTTGCCTTGCCTTGCCTTGCCTCTTGCCTTCACTTTAGCCTTGACTTTTACTTTGCCTTGCCGTTTACCTTGCATTGCTTTTTTCCTTGCCTTGCCTTTTCCTTGCCTCTCCTTGCCTTTTGCCTCGCCTTGCCTTTTGCCTTGCATTTGCCTTGCCTTACCTTGCCTTTTGCCTTCACATTTTCCTTGCGTTTTGCCTTGCCATGCCTTTGCCTTGCCTTGCCTTTGCCTTGCCTTGCCTTTGGCTTGCCTTGCCTTTTCCCTTGCAGTGCTTTGCCTTACCTTTTGCCTTGCCTTTATGTTCCCTTGCCTTTGCCTTTGCCTTGCCTTGTGTTTGCCTTGCCATGCCTTGTGCCTCGCCTTACCTTTTGCCTTTTCTTCTGCCTCGCCTTGCCTTTTACCTTGCCTTTGCCTTGCCATTTGCCTTGCCTTTTGCCTTTGCCTTCACATTTGCATAGCATTTTGCCTTGCATTTAGCATAGCCTTCTTCTTGCCCTGCCTTTGCCTTTTCTTGCCTTGCCTTGCCTTACCTTTTGCCTTGCCTTGCCTTTGCCTTGCCTTGCCTTTTGCCTTGCCTTGCCTTTTGCCTTGCATTGCATTACATCATGCCTTGACTTGTCTTTTGCATTGACTCGCCTTTCCTTTCCTTCTGCATTGCATTTTGCCTTGCCTTTGCCTTTCCTTTGGCCTTAGCTTTGTGTTGCCTTTGCCTTTTGCCTTGCCTTTTGCCTTGCCTTACCTTTTTCTTTGCCCTGAGTTTTTGCCTTTCCTTTGCATTCGTCTTGCCTTGCCTTACCTTGCCTTTCCTTTGCCTTTCGCCTTGCCTTTCCTTTTGCCTTGCCTTGCCTTTTGCATTGCCTTTTCCCTTGCTTTTTGCCTTGCCTTGCCTTGCGTCTTGCCTTGCCTTTTGCCTTGAGTTTTTCCTTGCCGTGCCTTTTGCCTAGCCTTGCCTTACCTTTTGCCTTGCATCGTACGTTGACTTATCTTTTGCCTTGCCTTGCCTTGCCTTTCCTTTGGCCCTGCCTTGTCTTTTGAATTGCCTTAACTTTTGCCTTGCCTTTTGCCTTACCTTGCCTTGCCTTTTACCTTGCTTTTGCCATGCCTTGCCTTTCGCCTTGTCTTTTGCCTTGCCTTTTTCCTTCCATTGCCTTGTTTTTGCTTTGCCTTGCCTTGCATCCTGCCTTGCCTTTTCTTTTGCCTTGCCATGCCTTGCCTTACCTTTTGCCTTGCCTTCGCTTTTGCCTTTTCTTGCTTTTGCCTTCGCCTTCCTTTTGTCATGTCTTTTGCCTTGCCTTGCCTTTTGCTATGTCTTTTGCCTTGCCTTGCCTTTTCCCTCCCCTTGCCTTTTCCCTTGCCTTGCATTTTAGCTTGCCCTGCCCTTGCCTTTGTCTTTTTTCTTGCCTCCCCTTACCTCTTGCCTCTTCCTTGCCTTTTCCTCTTCCTTGCCATGCCTTTGCCTTGCGTTTTGCATTTCCATTTGCCTTGCCTTGCCTTTTGGCTTGCCATGCCTTTTGCCTTGCCTTTTGCCTTGCCTATGCCTTGGCTTGCCTTGCCTTCCCTTTGCCTTGCCCTGCCTTGCCTTCCCTTTGCCTTGCCCTGCCTTGCCTTTTGCCTTGCCTTGCATTTTGCCTTGCCTTGCCTTGCCTTTTGCCTTACCCTTGCCTCTTGCCTTGCCTTGCCTTGCCTTGCCTTTGCGTCGTCATCGGGGACTCCTGTGTAGACTCCAATATTCGATCATACATCATCTGCAGACAAGCTGCCTTTTGCACACTCTCCACTAATTGATCAACAGTCCCCCTAATCGCGAGGGGATCCCCCCTCTCCAAGGGGTTCAAACCCCCCGCCCAATAGGCTGCCCCTTGGGTTAAAGACCAGGGGGCATGGTAACCCCCAGTAGTTAAAAACACTCCCGGTTCCCAATACCCTTCTGCCTCCTTTTCACTTAACAGAATCTGGTTCCCCCCCCGACAATGATACTCTCCACACATACTCCGTTTCTGACTGCTTAGGGGTTCGGCCAAATTCTTTTTTTTAGTTTTGCCAACTCAGTGGCAGTATAGGGGACCTCTTTAGTTGTAACTTGGGGGAACTGGTCCTGCTCATCATCATAAATATATTCAGTTTTGACTAAGGGTCGCAATGAAGGCAGCTCCAACTTCTCTGCTTTCTCTTTTGCTGCCTGCAGGTCCTTAAAGGGGTAGCCAATTTTTGATCTTGGTGGAATTTCCTCACGGACAGTATCCACAAGGAGCTGCTCCTTAAGAGCAATTTGCATATGTTTCACTTGGTTCTTTTCTGCTTCAAGTTGTGCTTTTAATCCTGCCACTTGTCCCAGAAGGGACTGAACAAGATTTTGGAGGGATTCAATAATTTGAGATTCTGCAGTGAGGTGGCAATCCCTATCCTCCACTGCTGTGGCCAGACTGGCACCGAGAACGGCACAGACAATTGCTTTTCCTTTCCCTGACCGCACTCTAGCGTCTTCCTGTAAAGTGACCATCCGATCAACAACGCTCTGCAGATTATACCAATTTCCCTGAGCCTAGTCTACCCCAGGCACAGAGGGTCGCGCTTTATGTTTTTCTAAAAAATCAAACAAAACTTCTTTCCCTAAAGGGGCAATTTTACTATCACTCATCTTATACAAAGAAGTGGGGAAGCAGTCGCCTTAGGAAGGCAGCACGTAAAGTTTCAAACACAACACAACACAAACCTGCACCCCTTACGTTCCTGAGAGGTCTCACGTATTTGGGAAACAGGACAGCACTCTCATCTCAAGGGATCCTGTCCGTGACGCCAATTTAAATGTCCCGATCCAATGTCGGGGAAGGTTTCGATATGATCCCATATCGATATGATCCCGTATATGATCGGTATGTGCGAGATTAAGACACAAACGAGGTCAAATGCCGTATACCCAAAAGAGTTTTTATTATCAAAACTATCAAAAGTGGAAAATAGTAGCGATAGGATAGAATGGAAGAAAAGGCAGAAAGCAAGCAAGCAGTCGGGATAGAGTTGCAAGGATAGTCGCCACCATGGATCCAGCGGCGTCCCGTTGGTCCTCAGTCTTCAATTCTTCGGTGGTGGGTGCACACCACGGCTTGTCTCCACGGTTTCTTATAGGGCATAGTTCGATGATGCATGCACATACGTATTGTTCACGCGCTGCAGGTTTTGTCTGTCCCATGACCTTCGCGTGGTCAACACCAGAAACCAGTATCTTATCTCAAAGACTACAGTTTCCATGAGAATGGTAGCCTCCACATTCTTGCATGCTTGTCGGCTTCAGCCCGTTTCCTCTCCTGGATGCCTCAGTGGCCTAGTAATCGTCCTTATGGACGGAGGAATGTCCTGCTTAGACAGGCCATCTCCGAGACAAAGGGCTCGAGATAAACAGTTCACAGTTCAGTCCAACAATCCTAGAGATGAATGGCTTCAGGTGACAGTCCAGTCTCTCACACCTAACAATCTTTGAGACAAACAGATCAAGGTAACAATTCAGTGTCTCACACCTTCCCGTTGGCCTTGCCTTACCTTTTGCCTTGCCTTTACTTGCTTTGCCTGTTGCCTTGCCTTGACTTTCCTTTTGCCTTGCCTTTCCTTGCATTTTGCCTTGCTTTGCTTTGCGTTTTGCCTTGCTTTGCCTTGCCTTGCCTTGCTTTTGCCTTGCATTGGCTTTTGCCATGCCTTGCCTTACTTTGCCTTGCCTTGCCTTGCCTTGCCTGTTGCCTTGCCTTGCCTGTTGCCTTGCCTTGCGTTTTGCCTGGGCTTGCCTTGCCTTTGCTTTGCCTTGCCTTTGCATTTGCCTTGCTTTGCCTTGCCTTGTCTTTTGCCTTGCCTTCCCTTCTACCTTGCCTTTTGCCTTGGTTTGCCATGCCTTGCCTTGCCTTGATGTTTGGCTTGTCATGCATTTTGCCTTCCTTGCCTTTTTTTCCTTGCTTGTTGCCTTGCCTTTTTCCTTGCCTTGCCTTGCCTTTTGCCTTGCCTTGCCTTGCATTGCGTCCTGCCTTGACTTGTCTTTTTCCTTGCATTGCCTTGCCTTTTTCCATGCCTTTCCTTGCCTGGCCTTGTCTTTTGCCTTCACTGATGTTGACTTTTGCCTTGCTTTTTGCATTGACTTTTGCCTTGCCTTGCCTTACCTTTTGCCTTGCCATGCGTTGTCTTGCCTTTTGCCTTTCCTTGACTTTTGCCTTGCCTTTGCATTTACCTTGCTTTTGCCTTTGCTTTGCCTTGCCTTGCCTTTCACCATGCCTTTTTCCTTGTCTCGCCTTTAGCCTTGCCTTTGCATTGGCCTTGCCTTGCCTTTGCCTTGTCCTTCCCTTGCCTTTGCCTTGCCTTGCCTTTTGCCTAGTCTTTGCATTTGCCTTGCATTTTACCTTGCCTTTTTTCTTCACTTTGACCTTGTCTTACCTGTTGCCTTGCCTTGCCTCGCCTCTTGCATTGCCTTGCCCTTCCTTTTGCATTGCCTTGCCTTACCTTGCATCCTGTCTTTGATTGTCTTTTTTGCCTTATCTTGCCTTGCCTTTCCTTGCCTTTTGCCTTGCCTTGCTTTACCTCTCTTTACCTTTTGCCTTGCCTTGCCTTGCACCTTGCACCTTGCCTTGCCTTTTGCATTGCCTTGCCTTGCATTTTGCCTTCCCTTGGCGTTTGCCTTCCCTTGCCTTTTGCCTTGACATTTGCCTTGCCTTTTGCTTTGCCTTTTGCTTTGCCTTTTGCCTTGCCTTTTGCCTTGCCTTGCCTATTGCCTTGCCTTCCCTTGTCTTGCCTTTTGCCTTGCCTTGACTTTTGCCTTGCCTTTGCATTTGCCTTGCCTTGCCTTTGCATTTGCCTTGCCTTTCCATTTGCTTGCCTTGCCTTACCTTTTGTCTTGCCTTGCCTTTTGCCTTGCCTTCTGCCTCACCTTTGCCTTGCCTTGCCTTTGCCTTGCCTTTTGTCCTGCCTTGCCATTCACCTTATCTTTTGCCTTGCCTTGCCTTTGCCTTGCACCTTGCCTTGCCTTTTGCATTGCCTTGACTTTTGCCTTGCCTTGCCTCTCCTTGCCTTTGCCTTGCTTTTGTTTTTCCATGACTTTTGCCTTGCCTTTTGCCTTGCCTTTTGCGTTGACTTTGCTTTGCTTGCCTTTGCATTCGCCTTGCCTTGCCTTGCGTCCTGCCTTGCCTTGTCTTTTGCTTTGCATTGCCATGCCTTACCTTTTGCCTTGTCTTGCATTTTGCCTTGCCTTGCCTTTTTTCTTGCCTGTTGCCTTGCCTTTTGCCTTGCCTTGCCTTGCATTTCATCATGCCTTAACTTGTTTTTTGCCTTTCCTTGCCTTGCCTTGCCTTGTCTTTTCCCTTGGCTTGCCTCGCCTTGCCTTTTTCCTTGTCTTACTTTGACTTTTGCCTTGCTTTTTGCCTTGCCTTGCCTTTTGCCTTCCCTATGGTCTTCTCTTACTTTGGCTTTGCCTTATCTTGCCTCTTGCTTTGCCTGTCCTTTCCTTTTGCCTTGCCTTGCCTTGCACCTTCTCTTGCCTTGCCTCTTCACTTGCCTTTTGCCTTGCCTTTCCTTGCCTTTTTCCTTGCATTTGGCCTTTGCCTTGCCTTTTGCTTTGTTTTTTTGTCTTGCCTTGTCTTTTTCCTTGCCTTCTTCCATGCCTTTGCCATGCCCTTTGCCTTGCCTTGCCTTGCCGTTTGCCTTGGCTTGCCTTGCCTTTTGCCTTGCCTTGTGTTTTGCCTTGTCTTTTGCCTTTACTTGCATTTTCCCTTGCCTTGCCTGCATCCTGCTTTGCCTTGCCCTTTTTCTTGCCTTGCCTTGCCTCTTGCCTTGCCTTGCCTTTCGCTTTGTCTTTTGCCTTGCCTTTTGCCTTGCCTTGCCTTGCCTTGCATTTTGCCTTGCCTATTGCCTTGACATTTGCATTGTCTTGCCTTTTGCCTTGCCTTGTCTTTTGCCTTGCCTTTGCCTTGGCTTTTGCCTTGCCTTTTACCTTGCCTTGCCTTCGTCTTGCATTGCCTTTTGGATTGCATTTCCATTGCATTTTCCCCTGACTTTTGCCTTGCCTTGCGTTTTGCCTTGCCTTTGCCTTGCCTGTTTCCTTTCCTTGCCTTTAACTTGCCTTTTGATTTTACTTGACATTTGCCTTGTCTTTTCTTGCCTTGCTTCTTGCCTTGCCTTTGCCTCACCTTTTGCCTTGCCTTGCCTTTTGCCTTTTCATGGCTTGCCTTTTGCCTTGCCTCGCCTTTTGCATTGCCTTTGCTTTGCCTTGCCTTTGCATTTTCCTTGCCTTGCATCCTACCTTGCCTTTTCTTTTGCCCTGCCTTGGCTTTTCCCCTGCCTTTTGCCTTGCCTTGCCGTGCCTTTCCATGCCTTGATGTTTGGCTTGACTTTCACTTTGCCTTGCCTTGCCTTGCCTTTCATTGCGACTTGCCTTGACTTGTCTTTTGCCTTGCCTTGCCTTTTGCCATGCCTTGCCTTGCCTGACCTTGCCTTTTGCCTTGCTTTTTGCCTTGACTTTTGCCTTGGTTTGCCTTGCCTTGCCAGTTGCCTTGCCTTGCCTTGCCTTTTGCCTTCCCTTTTGCCTTCCCTTTTGCCTTGCCTTGCCTTGCCCTGCTTTTTGCCTTGCCTTGCTTTGCCTGTTCCCTTGCGTTTTGCCTTGACATTTGCATTGTCTTGCCTTTTGCCTTGCCTTGCCTTTTGCCTTGCCTTTGCATTTGCCTTGCCTTGCCTTTTCCCCTGCCTTTTGCTTTGCCTTGCCTTTTCCTTGTCTTGCATTTTGCCTTGCCTTTGCTTTGCCTTGCCTTTGCCTTGCCTTGCCTTTGCCTTGCCTCTTTCCTTTCCTTGCCTTGCCTTTAACTTGCCTTGTTTTTCCTTGACACTTGCCTTGTCTTTTCCTGCCTTGCATCTTGCCTTGCCTTTGCCTTGCCTTGCCTTTTGCCTTGTCGTGCCTTGCGTTTTGTGCTGCCTTTTACATTGTCTTTTGCCTTAGCTTTTGCTTTGCCTTGCCTTTTGCCATGCCTTTTGCCTTGCCTTGCCTTGCCTTTTGCCTTGTCTTTGCATTTGCCTTGCCTTTTGCCTACCCTTTGGCCTTGTCTTACCTTTTGCCATGCCTTGCCTTTCCTTTTGCCGTGCCTTGCCTTGCATCCTGTCTTCGATTGTCTTTTGCCTTTTGTTGTCTTGCCTTTCCTTGCATTTTGCCATGCTTTGCCTTGCCCCTTGCCTTGCCTTTCCTTGCCTTCTGCCTTGCCTTGCTTTTCCTTTCACATTTCCTTGCCTTTTGCCTTGCCTTGCCCCTTGCTTTGCCTCGCCTCGTCTTTTGCCTTGCCGTGCCTTTTACCTTCCCTTGGCAGTTGCCTTGCCTTTTGCCTTGCCTGGCCTTTTGCATTCTCTTGCCTTGCGTTTTGCATTGCCTTTTGCCTTGCCTGGTGGGGGGAAAACGAGGGAAAAGAGAGAGGTGATGGAAAAGAGGAAAACCAGGGAAAAGCGAGAGTTAAGGAGAAATTTGGGAAAAGAGAGAGTTGAGGGAAAAAAGGAAAACCAAGGAAAAGAGACAGGTCAGGGAAAAGAGGTAAAAGAGACAGGTGAGGGAAAAGAGGTAAGAGACATGCGAGGGAAAAAGAAGGAAAAGAGAGAGGCGAGGGAAAAGAGGGAACAGAGAGAGATGATGGTAAACAGGGAAAAGAGGGAAAAGAGACAGGCAAGGGGAAACAGGGAAAAGAGGGAGTACATGGAAAAGAGGGAAAACAGGGAAAAAAGGCGTGGGGAGTGGGGAAAGAGGTAAAAGAGACAAGCAAGAGAAAAGAGGGAAAACAGAGCGTTAATGGAAAAGAGGGAAAAGAGGTAAAAGAGACAGGCGAGGGAAAAGAGTTGATGGAAAACAGGGAAAAGAAGTAAAGTAGACAGGCAAGGGCAAAGAGGAAAACCAGGGAAAAGAGACAGGCGAGGGTAAAGAGGGAAAAGGGAGAGTTCACGGAGGAGAGGGAAACCAGGGAAAAGAGACATGCCGGAGGAAAAGAGGTAGAAGAGACAGTGTGAGAGACTGAACTGTTACCTTGATCTGTTTGTCTCAAAGATTGTATGGTGTGAGAGACTGGACTGTCACCTGAAGCCATTCATCTCTAGGATTGTTGGACTGAACTGTGAACTGTTTATCTCGAGCCCTTTGTCTCGGAGATGGCCTGTCTAAGCAGGACATTCCTCCGTCCATAAGGACGATTACCAGGCCACTGAGGCATCCAGGAGAGGAAATGGGCTGAAGCCAAGCATGGAGGAATGTGGAGGCTACCATTCTCATGGAAACTGTAGTCTTTGAGATAAGATACTGGTTTCTGGTGTTGACCACGTGAAGGTCATGGGACAGACAAAACCTGCAGCGCGTGAACAGTGCATGAACAATACGTATGTGCATGCATCATCGAACTATGCCCTATAAGAAACCGTGGAGACAAGCCGTGGTGTGCACCCACCACCGAAGAATTGAAGACTGAGGACCAACGGGACGCCGCTGGATCCATGGTGGCGACTATCCTTGCAACTCTATCCCGACTGCTTGCTTGCTTTCTGCCTTTTCTTCCATTCTATCCTATCGCTACTATTTTCCACTTTTGATAGTTTTGATAATAAAAACTCTTTTGGGTATACGGCATTTGACCTCGTTTGTGTCTTAATCTCGCACATACCGATCATATACGGGATCATATCGATATGGGATCATATCGAAACCTTCCCCGACATTGGATCGGGACAGACAGGCAAGGGAAAAAGATGGAAAAGAGACAGGCGAGGGCAAAGAGGGAAAAGAAACAGTTGATGGGAAAGAGGAAAAGCAGGGGAGAGAGAGTTGCGGGAAATGAAGGGAAAAGAGAGAGGTGAGGGAAAAGAGGGAAACGGAGGAAAAGAGACAGGCGAGGGGAAAAGATGGAAAGGAGACAGTTGATGGAAAATCAGGGAAAAGAGACAGGCGAGGGCAAAGAGGAAAACCAGGGAAAAGAGAGAGTCGAGGGAAAAGAAGGGTGAGAGACAGTTCATGGAAGAGGGAAACCCGGGAAGAGAGACAGGCGAGGGGAGAAGAGGTAAAAGAGAGAGTTAATGCAGAAGACGGAAGGCAGGGAAAAAGAGACAGTCGAGGGAAAAGAAGGGTAAGAGAAAGTTCATGGAAAAGAAGGACAACAGGGAAAAGAGACAGGCGAGGGGAAAAGAGGTAAAAGGGACAAGTGATGGAAATGAGGGGAAAGAGACAGGCGAGGGGGATAGAGCTAAAAGAGAGAGTTAACGTAGAGGAGGGAAACCAGGGAAAAGAGGCGAGCGAGGGGAAAAGGGGAAACCAGGGGAAAAGAGACAGTCGAGGGAACAGAAGGTAAAGAGAGAGCTCATGGAAAAGAGGGAAACGAGGGAAAAGAGACAGGCGAGAGGAAAAGATGGAAAAGAGACAGTTGATGGGAAAACAGGGGAAAGAGACTGGCGAGGGAAAAGAGAGAAACGAGAGAGTTGAGGGGGAAGAGGAAAACCAGGGGAAACAGACAGGCCGAGGGAAAAGATGGAAATGAGATATTTGAGGGAAAAGAGGGAAGAGAGAGAGGCGAATGAAAAATATGAAAATTAGACACTGAGGGAAAGAGGGGAAAGAGGCAGGCGAGGGAGAAGAGAGAGGTGAGGGGAAAGAGGTAAAGAGAGTGAAGAGAGACAGGAGAGGGAAGAGACATGCAAGGAAAAAGAGGGAAAAGAGACAACCGAGGGAAATGAAGGAAAAGTGTCAGGCGAGGGAAAAGAGGAAAAGAGATATGTGAGGGAAAAGAGACAAGCAAGGGAAGTGAGGGAAAAGCGATAGGCGAGAGAAAAGAGGTAAGAGAGCGAAAAGAAACAGGAGAGGGAAGAGACGCGCAAGGAAAAAGAGGAAAAAGGAACTAGTGGGAAAAGAGACACACAAGGGAAAAGATGGGAAAGAGCGAAAAGAGACAGGCAAGGGAAAAGGGGAGAAAGATATGCGAGAGAAAAGAGGAAAAGAGATATGAGAGGGAAAAGAGACAAGCGAGGGAATTGTGGGAAAAGCGATAGGCGAGCGCAAAGAGGCAGGCGAGGGCATAGAGGGAACAGAAGGAAAAGAGAGAGGTGAGGGAAAAGAGGGAGGAGAGTGAAAAGAGACAGGAGAGGGAAGAGACATGCAAGGAAAAAGAGGAAAAAGGGGAAACAGCGGAAGAAGAGACACACAAGGGAAAAGAGGGGAAAGAGGGGAAAGAGTCACACGATGGAAAAGGGGAGAAAGAGACACGCTAGGGAAAAGAGGAAAAAGAGACGCGACGGAAAAGAGACAAGCGAGGGAACTGAGGGACAAGAGATAGGCGAGGGAAAAGAAGGCAAAGAGGGAAAAGAGACATGAGACGGACTAGAGACTGGTGACAGAAAAGAGGGAAAAGAGGAAGAAAGAGGGAAAAGAGTCACACGAGGGAATACACGGAAAAGAGACAGGCGTGGGAAAAGAGACAGGCGAGGGAAAAGAGGGAAAAGACACACACAGGAGAGGGGAAAGAGACAGGCCAGGCAAAAGAGATACACAATGAAAACAGACACACAAGGGAAAGGAGCGCAAAGAGGAAAAAAGAGACACACGAGGGAAAAGAGGTAAGAGAGCAATAAGAGACAGGAGAGGGGAAACACGGAAAAGAGGGGAATGAGACAGGCGGGGGAAAAGAGGAAAGAGAGGCAAGGGAAAAGTGGGAAAAGAGGGATAAGGGAGGCGAGGGAAAAGAGGGAAAAGAGAGATGTGGTGAAAAGGAGGGAAAAGAGGAAAAGATACATGCGAAGACAAAGAGGGAAAAGAGACATGCAAGGAAAACGAGGGAATAGAGGAAATAGAGGAAAAAGAGAGAGACAAGGGAAACGAGGGAAACGAGGGAAACGAGGGAAAAGACACAGGCGAGGGAAAAGAGGCGAGGGAAAAGAGGGAAAAGAGGCGAGGGAAAAGAGGGGAGAGAGACGCAAGGAAAAAGAGGAAAAAGAGGAAATAGAGGGAAAAGAGAGAGGCAAGGGGAAAGAGGGGAAAGAAAGAAAAGAGGGAAAAGAGGGAAAAGAGACACGCAAGGAAAAAGAGGAAAAAGAGGAAATAGAGGGGAAAGAGACAGGCAAGGGGAAAGAGGGAAAAGAAAGAAAAGAGGGAAAAGAGGGAAAAGAGACACACGAGGGAAAAGGGGAGAAATATCTGCGAGGGAAAAGAGGAAAGTGAGATACGTGAGGGAAAAGCGAGAGGCGAGGGAAAAGGGCGAGAGTGCGAAAAGAGAGACACGAGGAAAAAGAGACAAGCGAGGGAACTAAGGGAAAAGCGATAGGCGAGGGAATAGACGGAAAACGTGGGAGCAGCTGGGAACACCTGGCATTTGTTTTCGAGTGAACGTTAGAATTTGTTGTGCTGCATGTTTGCCAAGCCTTTGAAGAACTAGTTTTACAAGGTCAGGTGGGAGGATGGCCTGGCGTGTGCCTGGGAAGATGTGGCTGAAGAGAGTCACGAGTATGTGCGTGGAATGTGTTTATCTTTAAGTGTTCTGAGGACTGGCGAGCATCCCAGCTGAGCCAGATATGCGCTCCTGTTTTAGTAATATTGGCTGTATGCCCTTAGTTCTTTCCAGATCCTTGTTGAAACGTATAGAAGTCTGATCCTTTTGTGAAATAAACGGAATCTTGTACAGATATGTTGAGTGGTTAATCCAGTCTCTGCAGAAAAGAGACAGGCGAGGGAAAAGAGGGAAAAGACAAACACAGGAGAGGGAAAAGAGACATGCCAGGCAAGAGAGATACACAATGAGAACAGACACAGGAGGAAAAGGAGTGAAAAGAGGGGAAAAGAGACACGCGAGGGAAAAGAGGGGAAATAGGGGAAAGAGGGAACAGAGAGAGGCGAGGGAAAAGTGGGAAGAGAGGGAAAAGAGTGAGGCGAGGGAAAAGTTGGAAAAGACCATAAAGAGGTGAGGGAAAAGAGGGGAAAGTGACACGCAAGGAAAAAGAGGAAAAGGAGGAAATAGAGGGAAAAGAGACAGACAAGGGAAAAGAGGGAAAAGAGCGAGAAGAGGGAAAGCACACAGGCGAAGGAAAAGAGACAGGCGAGGGCAAAAGAGGAAAAGGAGACACACAAGGGAAAAAAGGGGAAATAGGGAAAAGAGGGCAAAGAGACAGGCAAGGGAAAAGACAGAAAAGAGTTAGAAGAGGAAAAAAAGAGGGAAAACAGACACACTAGGGAAAAGAGACGTGCCAGGCAACAGAGGTACACAAGGAAAACAGACACACGAGGAAAAGGAGCGAAAAGAGGAAAAAAGAGACACGGAACGGAAGAGAGACAGGCGAGGGGAACGAGAGAGGTGGGGGAAAGAGGTAAGAGAGCGAAAAGAGACAGGAGAGGGAAGAGACACGCAAGAGAAAAGAGGAAATAGCGGAAGAAGAGACACACAAGGGAAAAGGGGAGAAAGATATGTGAGGGAAAAGAGGAAAAAAGAGATACAAAAGGGAAAAGAGACAAGCGAGGGAACTAAGGGAAAAGCGATATGCGATGGAATGCACGGAAAAGAGACAGGCGAGGGAAAAGAGGGAAAAGACACACACAGGAGAGGGAAAAGAGACAGGCCAGGCAAAAGAGATAGAGAAGGAAAACAGGCACACGAGGAAAAGGAGTGAAAAGAGGGAAAAAGAGACACACGAGGGAAAAGAGGGAAAAGAGAGAGGTGAGGGAAAAGAGGTAAGAGACCGGTAAGAGACAAGAGAGGGAAACACGGAAAAGAGGGAAATGAGACAGGGGAGGGGAAAGAGGAAAAAGAGGCAAGGGAAAAGAGGGAAAAGAGGAAAAAGAGAGAGTTGATGGAAGAGAGGCAGAAGAGGGAAAAGAGACAGGCGAGGGGAAACAGGGAAAAAAGAGAGTTCATGGGAAAGAGTAAAACCAGGTAAGAGAGGCAGGTGGGCGGAATAGAGAGAGAAGAGACAGGTGAGGGAAAAGAGGGAAAAGAGGGATGTGAGTGAAAATGGGCAAATTAGACACCGAGGGAAGAGAGGGAAAAGAGTCAGGCGAGGGAAAAGAGGGGGGGAAAGAGAGTTGAAGGAAAAGAGGGAAAAGAGATAGGTGATGGCAAAGAGGAAAACCAGGGAAAAGAGACAGGCGAGGGTAAAGAGGGAAAAGGGAGAGTTCACGGAGGAGAGGGAAACCAGGGAAAAGAGACATGCCGGAGGAAAAGAGGTAGAAGAGACAGTGTGAGAGACTGAACTGTTACCTTGATCTGTTTGTCTCAAAGATTGTTAGGTGTGAGAGACTGGACTGTCACCTGAAGCCATTCATCTCTAGGATTGTTGGACTGAACTGTGAACTGTTTATCTCGAGCCCTTTGTCTCGGAGATGGCCTGTCTAAGCAGGACATTCCTCCGTCCATAAGGACGATTACCAGGCCACTGAGGCATCCAGGAGAGGAAATGGGCTGAAGCCAAGCATGGAGGAATGTGGAGGCTACCATTCTCATGGAAACTGTAGTCTTTGAGATAAGATACTGGTTTCTGGTGTTGACCACGTGAAGGTCATGGGACAGACAAAACCTGCAGCGCGTGAACAGTGCATGAACAATACGTATGTGCATGCATCATCGAACTATGCCCTATAAGAAACCGTGGAGACAAGCCGTGGTGTGCACCCACCACCGAAGAATTGAAGACTGAGGACCAACGGGACGCCGCTGGATCCATGGTGGCGACTATCCTTGCAACTCTATCCCGACTGCTTGCTTGCTTTCTGCCTTTTCTTCCATTCTATCCTATCGCTACTATTTTCCACTTTTGATAGTTTTGATAATAAAAACTCTTTTGGGTATACGGCATTTGACCTCGTTCGTGTCTTAATCTCGCACATACCGATCATATATGGGATCATATCGATATGGGATCATATCGAAACCTTCCCCGACATTGGATCGGGACAGACAGGCAAGGGAAAAAGATGGAAAAGAGACAGGCGAGGGCAAAGAGGGAAAAGAAACAGTTGGTGCGAAAGAGGAAAAGCAGGGGAGAGAGAGTTGCGGGAAATGAAGGGAAAAGAGAGAGGTGAGGGAAAAGAGGGAAACGGAGGAAAAGAGACAGGCGAGGGGAAAAGATGGAAAGGAGACAGTTGATGGAAAATCAGGGAAAAGAGACAGGCGAGGGCAAAGAGGAAAACCAGGGAAAAGAGAGAGTCGAGGGAAAAGAAGGGTGAGAGACAGTTCATGGAAGAGGGAAACCCGGGAAGAGAGACAGGCGAGGGGAGAAGAGGTAAAAGAGAGAGTTAATGCAGAAGACGGAAGGCAGGGAAAAAGAGACAGTCGAGGGAAAAGAAGGGTAAGAGAAAGTTCATGGAAAAGAAGGACAACAGGGAAAAGAGACAGGCGAGGGGAAAAGAGGTAAAAGGGACAAGTGATGGAAATGAGGGGAAAGAGACAGGCGAGGGGGATAGAGCTAAAAGAGAGAGTTAACGTAGAGGAGGGAAACCAGGGAAAAGAGGCGAGCGAGGGGAAAAGGGGAAACCAGGGGAAAAGAGACAGTCGAGGGAACAGAAGGTAAAGAGAGAGCTCATGGAAAAGAGGGAAACGAGGGAAAAGAGACAGGCGAGAGGAAAAGATGGAAAAGAGACAGTTGATGGGAAAACAGGGGAAAGAGACTGGCGAGGGAAAAGAGAGAAACGAGAGAGTTGAGGGGGAAGAGGAAAACCAGGGGAAACAGACAGGCCGAGGGAAAAGATGGAAATGAGATATTTGAGGGAAAAGAGGGAAGAGAGAGAGGCGAATGAAAAATATGAAAATTAGACACTGAGGGAAAGAGGGGAAAGAGGCAGGCGAGGGAGAAGAGAGAGGTGAGGGGAAAGAGGTAAAGAGAGTGAAGAGAGACAGGAGAGGGAAGAGACATGCAAGGAAAAAGAGGGAAAAGAGACAACCGAGGGAAATGAAGGAAAAGTGTCAGGCGAGGGAAAAGAGGAAAAGAGATATGTGAGGGAAAAGAGACAAGCAAGGGAAGTGAGGGAAAAGCGATAGGCGAGAGAAAAGAGGTAAGAGAGCGAAAAGAAACAGGAGAGGGAAGAGACGCGCAAGGAAAAAGAGGAAAAAGGAACTAGTGGGAAAAGAGACACACAAGGGAAAAGATGGGAAAGAGCGAAAAGAGACAGGCAAGGGAAAAGGGGAGAAAGATATGCGAGAGAAAAGAGGAAAAGAGATATGAGAGGGAAAAGAGACAAGCGAGGGAATTGTGGGAAAAGCGATAGGCGAGCGCAAAGAGGCAGGCGAGGGCATAGAGGGAACAGAAGGAAAAGAGAGAGGTGAGGGAAAAGAGGGAGGAGAGTGAAAAGAGACAGGAGAGGGAAGAGACATGCAAGGAAAAAGAGGAAAAAGGGGAAACAGCGGAAGAAGAGACACACAAGGGAAAAGAGGGGAAAGAGGGGAAAGAGTCACACGATGGAAAAGGGGAGAAAGAGACACGCTAGGGAAAAGAGGAAAAAGAGACGCGACGGAAAAGAGACAAGCGAGGGAACTGAGGGACAAGAGATAGGCGAGGGAAAAGAAGGCAAAGAGGGAAAAGAGACATGAGACGGACTAGAGACTGGTGACAGAAAAGAGGGAAAAGAGGAAGAAAGAGGGAAAAGAGTCACACGAGGGAATACACGGAAAAGAGACAGGCGTGGGAAAAGAGACAGGCGAGGGAAAAGAGGGAAAAGACACACACAGGAGAGGGGAAAGAGACAGGCCAGGCAAAAGAGATACACAATGAAAACAGACACACAAGGGAAAGGAGCGCAAAGAGGAAAAAAGAGACACACGAGGGAAAAGAGGTAAGAGAGCAATAAGAGACAGGAGAGGGGAAACACGGAAAAGAGGGGAATGAGACAGGCGGGGGAAAAGAGGAAAGAGAGGCAAGGGAAAAGTGGGAAAAGAGGGATAAGGGAGGCGAGGGAAAAGAGGGAAAAGAGAGATGTGGTGAAAAGGAGGGAAAAGAGGAAAAGATACATGCGAAGACAAAGAGGGAAAAGAGACATGCAAGGAAAACGAGGGAATAGAGGAAATAGAGGAAAAAGAGAGAGACAAGGGAAACGAGGGAAACGAGGGAAACGAGGGAAAAGACACAGGCGAGGGAAAAGAGGCGAGGGAAAAGAGGGAAAAGAGGCGAGGGAAAAGAGGGGAGAGAGATGCAAGGAAAAAGAGGAAAAAGAGGAAATAGAGGGAAAAGAGAGAGGCAAGGGGAAAGAGGGGAAAGAAAGAAAAGAGGGAAAAGAGGGAAAAGAGACACGCAAGGAAAAAGAGGAAAAAGAGGAAATAGAGGGGAAAGAGACAGGCAAGGGGAAAGAGGGAAAAGAAAGAAAAGAGGGAAAAGAGGGAAAAGAGACACACGAGGGAAAAGGGGAGAAATATCTGCGAGGGAAAAGAGGAAAGTGAGATACGTGAGGGAAAAGCGAGAGGCGAGGGAAAAGGGCGAGAGTGCGAAAAGAGAGACACGAGGAAAAAGAGACAAGCGAGGGAACTAAGGGAAAAGCGATAGGCGAGGGAATAGACGGAAAACGTGGGAGCAGCTGGGAACACCTGGCATTTGTTTTCGAGTGAACGTTAGAATTTGTTGTGCTGCATGTTTGCCAAGCCTTTGAAGAACTAGTTTTACAAGGTCAGGTGGGAGGATGGCCTGGCGTGTGCCTGGGAAGATGTGGCTGAAGAGAGTCACGAGTATGTGCGTGGAATGTGTTTATCTTTAAGTGTTCTGAGGACTGGCGAGCATCCCAGCTGAGCCAGATATGCGCTCCTGTTTTAGTAATATTGGCTGTATGCCCTTAGTTCTTTCCAGATCCTTGTTGAAACGTATAGAAGTCTGATCCTTTTGTGAAATAAACGGAATCTTGTACAGATATGTTGAGTGGTTAATCCAGTCTCTGCAGAAAAGAGACAGGCGAGGGAAAAGAGGGAAAAGACAAACACAGGAGAGGGAAAAGAGACATGCCAGGCAAGAGAGATACACAATGAGAACAGACACAGGAGGAAAAGGAGTGAAAAGAGGGGAAAAGAGACACGCGAGGGAAAAGAGGGGAAAGAGGGGAAAGAGGGAACAGAGAGAGGCGAGGGAAAAGTGGGAAGAGAGGGAAAAGAGTGAGGCGAGGGAAAAGTTGGAAAAGACCATAAAGAGGTGAGGGAAAAGAGGGGAAAGTGACACGCAAGGAAAAAGAGGAAAAGGAGGAAATAGAGGGAAAAGAGACAGACAAGGGAAAAGAGGGAAAAGAGCGAGAAGAGGGAAAGCACACAGGCGAAGGAAAAGAGACAGGCGAGGGCAAAAGAGGAAAAGGAGACACACAAGGGAAAAAAGGGGAAATAGGGAAAAGAGGGCAAAGAGACAGGCAAGGGAAAAGACAGAAAAGAGTTAGAAGAGGAAAAAAAGAGGGAAAACAGACACACTAGGGAAAAGAGACGTGCCAGGCAACAGAGGTACACAAGGAAAACAGACACACGAGGAAAAGGAGCGAAAAGAGGAAAAAAGAGACACGGAACGGAAGAGAGACAGGCGAGGGGAACGAGAGAGGTGGGGGAAAGAGGTAAGAGAGCGAAAAGAGACAGGAGAGGGAAGAGACACGCAAGAGAAAAGAGGAAATAGCGGAAGAAGAGACACACAAGGGAAAAGGGGAGAAAGATATGTGAGGGAAAAGAGGAAAAAAGAGATACAAAAGGGAAAAGAGACAAGCGAGGGAACTAAGGGAAAAGCGATATGCGATGGAATGCACGGAAAAGAGACAGGCGAGGGAAAAGAGGGAAAAGACACACACAGGAGAGGGAAAAGAGACAGGCCAGGCAAAAGAGATAGAGAAGGAAAACAGGCACACGAGGAAAAGGAGTGAAAAGAGGGAAAAAGAGACACACGAGGGAAAAGAGGGAAAAGAGAGAGGTGAGGGAAAAGAGGTAAGAGACCGGTAAGAGACAAGAGAGGGAAACACGGAAAAGAGGGAAATGAGACAGGGGAGGGGAAAGAGGAAAAAGAGGCAAGGGAAAAGAGGGAAAAGAGGAAAAAGAGAGAGTTGATGGAAGAGAGGCAGAAGAGGGAAAAGAGACAGGCGAGGGGAAACAGGGAAAAAAGAGAGTTCATGGGAAAGAGTAAAACCAGGTAAGAGAGGCAGGTGGGCGGAATAGAGAGAGAAGAGACAGGTGAGGGAAAAGAGGGAAAAGAGGGATGTGAGTGAAAATGGGCAAATTAGACACCGAGGGAAGAGAGGGAAAAGAGTCAGGCGAGGGAAAAGAGGGGGGGAAAGAGAGTTGAAGGAAAAGAGGGAAAAGAGATAGGTGATGGCAAAGAGGAAAACCAGGGAAAAGAGACAGGCGAGGGTAAAGAGGGAAAAGGGAGAGTTCACGGAGGAGAGGGAAACCAGGGAAAAGAGACATGCCGGAGGAAAAGAGGTAGAAGAGACAGTGTGAGAGACTGAACTGTTACCTTGATCTGTTTGTCTCAAAGATTGTATGGTGTGAGAGACTGGACTGTCACCTGAAGCCATTCATCTCTAGGATTGTTGGACTGAACTGTGAACTGTTTATCTCGAGCCCTTTGTCTCGGAGATGGCCTGTCTAAGCAGGACATTCCTCCGTCCATAAGGACGATTACCAGGCCACTGAGGCATCCAGGAGAGGAAATGGGCTGAAGCCAAGCATGGAGGAATGTGGAGGCTACCATTCTCATGGAAACTGTAGTCTTTGAGATAAGATACTGGTTTCTGGTGTTGACCACGTGAAGGTCATGGGACAGACAAAACCTGCAGCGCGTGAACAGTGCATGAACAATACGTATGTGCATGCATCATCGAACTATGCCCTATAAGAAACCGTGGAGACAAGCCGTGGTGTGCACCCACCACCGAAGAATTGAAGACTGAGGACCAACGGGACGCCGCTGGATCCATGGTGGCGACTATCCTTGCAACTCTATCCCGACTGCTTGCTTGCTTTCTGCCTTTTCTTCCATTCTATCCTATCGCTACTATTTTCCACTTTTGATAGTTTTGATAATAAAAACTCTTTTGGGTATACGGCATTTGACCTCGTTCGTGTCTTAATCTCGCACATACCGATCATATACGGGATCATATCGATATGGGATCATATCGAAACCTTCCCCGACATTGGATCGGGACAGACAGGCAAGGGAAAAAGATGGAAAAGAGACAGGCGAGGGCAAAGAGGGAAAAGAAACAGTTGGTGCGAAAGAGGAAAAGCAGGGGAGAGAGAGTTGCGGGAAATGAAGGGAAAAGAGAGAGGTGAGGGAAAAGAGGGAAACGGAGGAAAAGAGACAGGCGAGGGGAAAAGATGGAAAGGAGACAGTTGATGGAAAATCAGGGAAAAGAGACAGGCGAGGGCAAAGAGGAAAACCAGGGAAAAGAGAGAGTCGAGGGAAAAGAAGGGTGAGAGACAGTTCATGGAAGAGGGAAACCCGGGAAGAGAGACAGGCGAGGGGAGAAGAGGTAAAAGAGAGAGTTAATGCAGAAGACGGAAGGCAGGGAAAAAGAGACAGTCGAGGGAAAAGAAGGGTAAGAGAAAGTTCATGGAAAAGAAGGACAACAGGGAAAAGAGACAGGCGAGGGGAAAAGAGGTAAAAGGGACAAGTGATGGAAATGAGGGGAAAGAGACAGGCGAGGGGGATAGAGCTAAAAGAGAGAGTTAACGTAGAGGAGGGAAACCAGGGAAAAGAGGCGAGGAGGGGAAAAGGGGAAACCAGGGGAAAAGAGACAGTCGAGGGAACAGAAGGTAAAGAGAGAGCTCATGGAAAAGAGGGAAACGAGGGAAAAGAGACAGGCGAGAGGAAAAGATGGAAAAGAGACAGTTGATGGGAAAACAGGGGAAAGAGACTGGCGAGGGAAAAGAGAGAAACGAGAGAGTTGAGGGGGAAGAGGAAAACCAGGGGAAACAGACAGGCCGAGGGAAAAGATGGAAATGAGATATTTGAGGGAAAAGAGGGAAGAGAGAGAGGCGAATGAAAAATATGAAAATTAGACACTGAGGGAAAGAGGGGAAAGAGGCAGGCGAGGGAGAAGAGAGAGGTGAGGGGAAAGAGGTAAAGAGAGTGAAGAGAGACAGGAGAGGGAAGAGACATGCAAGGAAAAAGAGGGAAAAGAGACAACCGAGGGAAATGAAGGAAAAGTGTCAGGCGAGGGAAAAGAGGAAAAGAGATATGTGAGGGAAAAGAGACAAGCAAGGGAAGTGAGGGAAAAGCGATAGGCGAGAGAAAAGAGGTAAGAGAGCGAAAAGAAACAGGAGAGGGAAGAGACGCGCAAGGAAAAAGAGGAAAAAGGAACTAGTGGGAAAAGAGACACACAAGGGAAAAGATGGGAAAGAGCGAAAAGAGACAGGCAAGGGAAAAGGGGAGAAAGATATGCGAGAGAAAAGAGGAAAAGAGATATGAGAGGGAAAAGAGACAAGCGAGGGAATTGTGGGAAAAGCGATAGGCGAGCGCAAAGAGGCAGGCGAGGGCATAGAGGGAACAGAAGGAAAAGAGAGAGGTGAGGGAAAAGAGGGAGGAGAGTGAAAAGAGACAGGAGAGGGAAGAGACATGCAAGGAAAAAGAGGAAAAAGGGGAAACAGCGGAAGAAGAGACACACAAGGGAAAAGAGGGGAAAGAGGGGAAAGAGTCACACGATGGAAAAGGGGAGAAAGAGACACGCTAGGGAAAAGAGGAAAAAGAGACGCGACGGAAAAGAGACAAGCGAGGGAACTGAGGGACAAGAGATAGGCGAGGGAAAAGAAGGCAAAGAGGGAAAAGAGACATGAGACGGACTAGAGACTGGTGACAGAAAAGAGGGAAAAGAGGAAGAAAGAGGGAAAAGAGTCACACGAGGGAATACACGGAAAAGAGACAGGCGTGGGAAAAGAGACAGGCGAGGGAAAAGAGGGAAAAGACACACACAGGAGAGGGGAAAGAGACAGGCCAGGCAAAAGAGATACACAATGAAAACAGACACACAAGGGAAAGGAGCGCAAAGAGGAAAAAAGAGACACACGAGGGAAAAGAGGTAAGAGAGCAATAAGAGACAGGAGAGGGGAAACACGGAAAAGAGGGGAATGAGACAGGCGGGGGAAAAGAGGAAAGAGAGGCAAGGGAAAAGTGGGAAAAGAGGGATAAGGGAGGCGAGGGAAAAGAGGGAAAAGAGAGATGTGGTGAAAAGGAGGGAAAAGAGGAAAAGATACATGCGAAGACAAAGAGGGAAAAGAGACATGCAAGGAAAACGAGGGAATAGAGGAAATAGAGGAAAAAGAGAGAGACAAGGGAAACGAGGGAAACGAGGGAAACGAGGGAAAAGACACAGGCGAGGGAAAAGAGGCGAGGGAAAAGAGGGAAAAGAGGCGAGGGAAAAGAGGGGAGAGAGATGCAAGGAAAAAGAGGAAAAAGAGGAAATAGAGGGAAAAGAGAGAGGCAAGGGGAAAGAGGGGAAAGAAAGAAAAGAGGGAAAAGAGGGAAAAGAGACACGCAAGGAAAAAGAGGAAAAAGAGGAAATAGAGGGGAAAGAGACAGGCAAGGGGAAAGAGGGAAAAGAAAGAAAAGAGGGAAAAGAGGGAAAAGAGACACACGAGGGAAAAGGGGAGAAATATCTGCGAGGGAAAAGAGGAAAGTGAGATACGTGAGGGAAAAGCGAGAGGCGAGGGAAAAGGGCGAGAGTGCGAAAAGAGAGACACGAGGAAAAAGAGACAAGCGAGGGAACTAAGGGAAAAGCGATAGGCGAGGGAATAGACGGAAAACGTGGGAGCAGCTGGGAACACCTGGCATTTGTTTTCGAGTGAACGTTAGAATTTGTTGTGCTGCATGTTTGCCAAGCCTTTGAAGAACTAGTTTTACAAGGTCAGGTGGGAGGATGGCCTGGCGTGTGCCTGGGAAGATGTGGCTGAAGAGAGTCACGAGTATGTGCGTGGAATGTGTTTATCTTTAAGTGTTCTGAGGACTGGCGAGCATCCCAGCTGAGCCAGATATGCGCTCCTGTTTTAGTAATATTGGCTGTATGCCCTTAGTTCTTTCCAGATCCTTGTTGAAACGTATAGAAGTCTGATCCTTTTGTGAAATAAACGGAATCTTGTACAGATATGTTGAGTGGTTAATCCAGTCTCTGCAGAAAAGAGACAGGCGAGGGAAAAGAGGGAAAAGACAAACACAGGAGAGGGAAAAGAGACATGCCAGGCAAGAGAGATACACAATGAGAACAGACACAGGAGGAAAAGGAGTGAAAAGAGGGGAAAAGAGACACGCGAGGGAAAAGAGGGGAAATAGGGGAAAGAGGGAACAGAGAGAGGCGAGGGAAAAGTGGGAAGAGAGGGAAAAGAGTGAGGCGAGGGAAAAGTTGGAAAAGACCATAAAGAGGTGAGGGAAAAGAGGGGAAAGTGACACGCAAGGAAAAAGAGGAAAAGGAGGAAATAGAGGGAAAAGAGACAGACAAGGGAAAAGAGGGAAAAGAGCGAGAAGAGGGAAAGCACACAGGCGAAGGAAAAGAGACAGGCGAGGGCAAAAGAGGAAAAGGAGACACACAAGGGAAAAAAGGGGAAATAGGGAAAAGAGGGCAAAGAGACAGGCAAGGGAAAAGACAGAAAAGAGTTAGAAGAGGAAAAAAAGAGGGAAAACAGACACACTAGGGAAAAGAGACGTGCCAGGCAACAGAGGTACACAAGGAAAACAGACACACGAGGAAAAGGAGCGAAAAGAGGAAAAAAGAGACACGGAACGGAAGAGAGACAGGCGAGGGGAACGAGAGAGGTGGGGGAAAGAGGTAAGAGAGCGAAAAGAGACAGGAGAGGGAAGAGACACGCAAGAGAAAAGAGGAAATAGCGGAAGAAGAGACACACAAGGGAAAAGGGGAGAAAGATATGTGAGGGAAAAGAGGAAAAAAGAGATACAAAAGGGAAAAGAGACAAGCGAGGGAACTAAGGGAAAAGCGATATGCGATGGAATGCACGGAAAAGAGACAGGCGAGGGAAAAGAGGGAAAAGACACACACAGGAGAGGGAAAAGAGACAGGCCAGGCAAAAGAGATAGAGAAGGAAAACAGGCACACGAGGAAAAGGAGTGAAAAGAGGGAAAAAGAGACACACGAGGGAAAAGAGGGAAAAGAGAGAGGTGAGGGAAAAGAGGTAAGAGACCGGTAAGAGACAAGAGAGGGAAACACGGAAAAGAGGGAAATGAGACAGGGGAGGGGAAAGAGGAAAAAGAGGCGAGGGAAAAGAGGGAAAAGAGGAAAAAGAGAGAGTTGATGGAAGAGAGGCAGAAGAGGGAAAAGAGACAGGCGAGGGGAAACAGGGAAAAAAGAGAGTTCATGGGAAAGAGTAAAACCAGGTAAGAGAGGCAGGTGGGCGGAATAGAGAGAGAAGAGACAGGTGAGGGAAAAGAGGGAAAAGAGGGATGCGAGTGAAAATGGGCAAATTAGACACCGAGGGAAGAGAGGGAAAAGAGTCAGGCGAGGGAAAAGAGGGGGGGAAAGAGAGTTGAAGGAAAAGAGGGAAAAGAGATAGGTGATGGCAAAGAGGAAAACCAGGGAAAAGAGACAGGCGAGGGTAAAGAGGGAAAAGGGAGAGTTCACGGAGGAGAGGGAAACCAGGGAAAAGAGACATGCCGGAGGAAAAGAGGTAGAAGAGACAGTGTGAGAGACTGAACTGTTACCTTGATCTGTTTGTCTCAAAGATTGTTAGGTGTGAGAGACTGGACTGTCACCTGAAGCCATTCATCTCTAGGATTGTTGGACTGAACTGTGAACTGTTTATCTCGAGCCCTTTGTCTCGGAGATGGCCTGTCTAAGCAGGACATTCCTCCGTCCATAAGGACGATTACTAGGCCACTGAGGCATCCAGGAGAGGAAACGGGCTGAAGCCGACAAGCATGCAAGAATGTGGAGGCTACCATTCTCATGGAAACTGTAGTCTTTGAGATAAGATACTGGTTTCTGGTGTTGACCACGCGAAGGTCATGGGACAGACAAAACCTGCAGCGCGTGAACAATACGTATGTGCATGCATCATCGAACTATGCCCTATAAGAAACCGTGGAGACAAGCCGTGGTGTGCACCCACCACCGAAGAATTGAAGACTGAGGACCAACGGGACGCCGCTGGATCCATGGTGGCGACTATCCTTGCAACTCTATCCCGACTGCTTGCTTGCTTCCTGCCTTTTCTTCCATTCTATCCTATCGCTACTATTTTCCACTTTTGATAGTTTTGATAATAAAAACTCTTTTGGGTATACGGCATTTGACCTCGTTCGTGTCTTAATCTCGCACATACCGATCATATACGGGATCATATCGATATGGGATCATATCGAAACCTTCCCCGACATTGGATCGGGACAGACAGGCAAGGGAAAAAGATGGAAAAGAGACAGGCGAGGGCAAAGAGGGAAAAGAAACAGTTGGTGCGAAAGAGGAAAAGCAGGGGAGAGAGAGTTGCGGGAAATGAAGGGAAAAGAGAGAGGTGAGGGAAAAGAGGGAAACGGAGGAAAAGAGACAGGCGAGGGGAAAAGATGGAAAGGAGACAGTTGATGGAAAATCAGGGAAAAGAGACAGGCGAGGGCAAAGAGGAAAACCAGGGAAAAGAGAGAGTCGAGGGAAAAGAAGGGTGAGAGACAGTTCATGGAAGAGGGAAACCCGGGAAGAGAGACAGGCGAGGGGAGAAGAGGTAAAAGAGAGAGTTAATGCAGAAGACGGAAGGCAGGGAAAAAGAGACAGTCGAGGGAAAAGAAGGGTAAGAGAAAGTTCATGGAAAAGAAGGACAACAGGGAAAAGAGACAGGCGAGGGGAAAAGAGGTAAAAGGGACAAGTGATGGAAATGAGGGGAAAGAGACAGGCGAGGGGGATAGAGCTAAAAGAGAGAGTTAACGTAGAGGAGGGAAACCAGGGAAAAGAGGCGAGCGAGGGGAAAAGGGGAAACCAGGGGAAAAGAGACAGTCGAGGGAACAGAAGGTAAAGAGAGAGCTCATGGAAAAGAGGGAAACGAGGGAAAAGAGACAGGCGAGAGGAAAAGATGGAAAAGAGACAGTTGATGGGAAAACAGGGGAAAGAGACTGGCGAGGGAAAAGAGAGAAACGAGAGAGTTGAGGGGGAAGAGGAAAACCAGGGGAAACAGACAGGCCGAGGGAAAAGATGGAAATGAGATATTTGAGGGAAAAGAGGGAAGAGAGAGAGGCGAATGAAAAATATGAAAATTAGACACTTAGGGAAAAGAGGGGAAAGAGGCAGGCGAGGGAGAAGAGAGAGGTGAGGGGAAAGAGGTAAAGAGAGTGAAGAGAGACAGGAGAGGGAAGAGACATGCAAGGAAAAAGAGGGAAAAGAGACAACCGAGGGAAATGAAGGAAAAGTGTCAGGCGAGGGAAAAGAGGAAAAGAGATATGTGAGGGAAAAGAGACAAGCAAGGGAAGTGAGGGAAAAGCGATAGGCGAGAGAAAAGAGGTAAGAGAGCGAAAAGAAACAGGAGAGGGAAGAGACGCGCAAGGAAAAAGAGGAAAAAGGAACTAGTGGGAAAAGAGACACACAAGGGAAAAGATGGGAAAGAGCGAAAAGAGACAGGCAAGGGAAAAGGGGAGAAAGATATGCGAGAGAAAAGAGGAAAAGAGATATGAGAGGGAAAAGAGACAAGCGAGGGAATTGTGGGAAAAGCGATAGGCGAGCGCAAAGAGGCAGGCGAGGGCATAGAGGGAACAGAAGGAAAAGAGAGAGGTGAGGGAAAAGAGGGAGGAGAGTGAAAAGAGACAGGAGAGGGAAGAGACATGCAAGGAAAAAGAGGAAAAAGGGGAAACAGCGGAAGAAGAGACACACAAGGGAAAAGAGGGGAAAGAGGGGAAAGAGTCACACGATGGAAAAGGGGAGAAAGAGACACGCTAGGGAAAAGAGGAAAAAGAGACGCGACGGAAAAGAGACAAGCGAGGGAACTGAGGGACAAGAGATAGGCGAGGGAAAAGAAGGCAAAGAGGGAAAAGAGACATGAGACGGACTAGAGACTGGTGACAGAAAAGAGGGAAAAGAGGAAGAAAGAGGGAAAAGAGTCACACGAGGGAATACACGGAAAAGAGACAGGCGTGGGAAAAGAGACAGGCGAGGGAAAAGAGGGAAAAGACACACACAGGAGAGGGGAAAGAGACAGGCCAGGCAAAAGAGATACACAATGAAAACAGACACACAAGGGAAAGGAGCGCAAAGAGGAAAAAAGAGACACACGAGGGAAAAGAGGTAAGAGAGCAATAAGAGACAGGAGAGGGGAAACACGGAAAAGAGGGGAATGAGACAGGCGGGGGAAAAGAGGAAAGAGAGGCAAGGGAAAAGTGGGAAAAGAGGGATAAGGGAGGCGAGGGAAAAGAGGGAAAAGAGAGATGTGGTGAAAAGGAGGGAAAAGAGGAAAAGATACATGCGAAGACAAAGAGGGAAAAGAGACATGCAAGGAAAACGAGGGAATAGAGGAAATAGAGGAAAAAGAGAGAGACAAGGGAAACGAGGGAAACGAGGGAAACGAGGGAAAAGACACAGGCGAGGGAAAAGAGGCGAGGGAAAAGAGGGAAAAGAGGCGAGGGAAAAGAGGGGAGAGAGACGCAAGGAAAAAGAGGAAAAAGAGGAAATAGAGGGAAAAGAGAGAGGCAAGGGGAAAGAGGGGAAAGAAAGAAAAGAGGGAAAAGAGGGAAAAGAGACACGCAAGGAAAAAGAGGAAAAAGAGGAAATAGAGGGGAAAGAGACAGGCAAGGGGAAAGAGGGAAAAGAAAGAAAAGAGGGAAAAGAGGGAAAAGAGACACACGAGGGAAAAGGGGAGAAATATCTGCGAGGGAAAAGAGGAAAGTGAGATACGTGAGGGAAAAGCGAGAGGCGAGGGAAAAGGGCGAGAGTGCGAAAAGAGAGACACGAGGAAAAAGAGACAAGCGAGGGAACTAAGGGAAAAGCGATAGGCGAGGGAATAGACGGAAAACGTGGGAGCAGCTGGGAACACCTGGCATTTGTTTTCGAGTGAACGTTAGAATTTGTTGTGCTGCATGTTTGCCAAGCCTTTGAAGAACTAGTTTTACAAGGTCAGGTGGGAGGATGGCCTGGCGTGTGCCTGGGAAGATGTGGCTGAAGAGAGTCACGAGTATGTGCGTGGAATGTGTTTATCTTTAAGTGTTCTGAGGACTGGCGAGCATCCCAGCTGAGCCAGATATGCGCTCCTGTTTTAGTAATATTGGCTGTATGCCCTTAGTTCTTTCCAGATCCTTGTTGAAACGTATAGAAGTCTGATCCTTTTGTGAAATAAACGGAATCTTGTACAGATATGTTGAGTGGTTAATCCAGTCTCTGCAGAAAAGAGACAGGCGAGGGAAAAGAGGGAAAAGACAAACACAGGAGAGGGAAAAGAGACATGCCAGGCAAGAGAGATACACAATGAGAACAGACACAGGAGGAAAAGGAGTGAAAAGAGGGGAAAAGAGACACGCGAGGGAAAAGAGGGGAAAGAGGGGAAAGAGGGAACAGAGAGAGGCGAGGGAAAAGTGGGAAGAGAGGGAAAAGAGTGAGGCGAGGGAAAAGTTGGAAAAGACCATAAAGAGGTGAGGGAAAAGAGGGGAAAGTGACACGCAAGGAAAAAGAGGAAAAGGAGGAAATAGAGGGAAAAGAGACAGACAAGGGAAAAGAGGGAAAAGAGCGAGAAGAGGGAAAGCACACAGGCGAAGGAAAAGAGACAGGCGAGGGCAAAAGAGGAAAAGGAGACACACAAGGGAAAAAAGGGGAAATAGGGAAAAGAGGGCAAAGAGACAGGCAAGGGAAAAGACAGAAAAGAGTTAGAAGAGGAAAAAAAGAGGGAAAACAGACACACTAGGGAAAAGAGACGTGCCAGGCAACAGAGGTACACAAGGAAAACAGACACACGAGGAAAAGGAGCGAAAAGAGGAAAAAAGAGACACGGAACGGAAGAGAGACAGGCGAGGGGAACGAGAGAGGTGGGGGAAAGAGGTAAGAGAGCGAAAAGAGACAGGAGAGGGAAGAGACACGCAAGAGAAAAGAGGAAATAGCGGAAGAAGAGACACACAAGGGAAAAGGGGAGAAAGATATGTGAGGGAAAAGAGGAAAAAAGAGATACAAAAGGGAAAAGAGACAAGCGAGGGAACTAAGGGAAAAGCGATATGCGATGGAATGCACGGAAAAGAGACAGGCGAGGGAAAAGAGGGAAAAGACACACACAGGAGAGGGAAAAGAGACAGGCCAGGCAAAAGAGATAGAGAAGGAAAACAGGCACACGAGGAAAAGGAGTGAAAAGAGGGAAAAAGAGACACACGAGGGAAAAGAGGGAAAAGAGAGAGGTGAGGGAAAAGAGGTAAGAGACCGGTAAGAGACAAGAGAGGGAAACACGGAAAAGAGGGAAATGAGACAGGGGAGGGGAAAGAGGAAAAAGAGGCAAGGGAAAAGAGGGAAAAGAGGAAAAAGAGAGAGTTGATGGAAGAGAGGCAGAAGAGGGAAAAGAGACAGGCGAGGGGAAACAGGGAAAAAAGAGAGTTCATGGGAAAGAGTAAAACCAGGTAAGAGAGGCAGGTGGGCGGAATAGAGAGAGAAGAGACAGGTGAGGGAAAAGAGGGAAAAGAGGGATGTGAGTGAAAATGGGCAAATTAGACACCGAGGGAAGAGAGGGAAAAGAGTCAGGCGAGGGAAAAGAGGGGGGGAAAGAGAGTTGAAGGAAAAGAGGGAAAAGAGATAGGTGATGGCAAAGAGGAAAACCAGGGAAAAGAGACAGGCGAGGGTAAAGAGGGAAAAGGGAGAGTTCACGGAGGAGAGGGAAACCAGGGAAAAGAGACATGCCGGAGGAAAAGAGGTAGAAGAGACAGTGTGAGAGACTGAACTGTTACCTTGATCTGTTTGTCTCAAAGATTGTTAGGTGTGAGAGACTGGACTGTCACCTGAAGCCATTCATCTCTAGGATTGTTGGACTGAACTGTGAACTGTTTATCTCGAGCCCTTTGTCTCGGAGATGGCCTGTCTAAGCAGGACATTCCTCCGTCCATAAGGACGATTACCAGGCCACTGAGGCATCCAGGAGAGGAAATGGGCTGAAGCCAAGCATGGAGGAATGTGGAGGCTACCATTCTCATGGAAACTGTAGTCTTTGAGATAAGATACTGGTTTCTGGTGTTGACCACGTGAAGGTCATGGGACAGACAAAACCTGCAGCGCGTGAACAGTGCATGAACAATACGTATGTGCATGCATCATCGAACTATGCCCTATAAGAAACCGTGGAGACAAGCCGTGGTGTGCACCCACCACCGAAGAATTGAAGACTGAGGACCAACGGGACGCCGCTGGATCCATGGTGGCGACTATCCTTGCAACTCTATCCCGACTGCTTGCTTGCTTTCTGCCTTTTCTTCCATTCTATCCTATCGCTACTATTTTCCACTTTTGATAGTTTTGATAATAAAAACTCTTTTGGGTATACGGCATTTGACCTCGTTTGTGTCTTAATCTCGCACATACCGATCATATACGGGATCATATCGATATGGGATCATATCGAAACCTTCCCCGACATTGGATCGGGACAGACAGGCAAGGGAAAAAGATGGAAAAGAGACAGGCGAGGGCAAAGAGGGAAAAGAAACAGTTGGTGGGAAAGAGGAAAAGCAGGGGAGAGAGAGTTGCGGGAAATGAAGGGAAAAGAGAGAGGTGAGGGAAAAGAGGGAAACGGAGGAAAAGAGACAGGCGAGGGGAAAAGATGGAAAGGAGACAGTTGATGGAAAATCAGGGAAAAGAGACAGGCGAGGGCAAAGAGGAAAACCAGGGAAAAGAGAGAGTCGAGGGAAAAGAAGGGTGAGAGACAGTTCATGGAAGAGGGAAACCCGGGAAGAGAGACAGGCGAGGGGAGAAGAGGTAAAAGAGAGAGTTAATGCAGAAGACGGAAGGCAGGGAAAAAGAGACAGTCGAGGGAAAAGAAGGGTAAGAGAAAGTTCATGGAAAAGAAGGACAACAGGGAAAAGAGACAGGCGAGGGGAAAAGAGGTAAAAGGGACAAGTGATGGAAATGAGGGGAAAGAGACAGGCGAGGGGGATAGAGCTAAAAGAGAGAGTTAACGTAGAGGAGGGAAACCAGGGAAAAGAGGCGAGGAGGGGAAAAGGGGAAACCAGGGGAAAAGAGACAGTCGAGGGAACAGAAGGTAAAGAGAGAGCTCATGGAAAAGAGGGAAACGAGGGAAAAGAGACAGGCGAGAGGAAAAGATGGAAAAGAGACAGTTGATGGGAAAACAGGGGAAAGAGACTGGCGAGGGAAAAGAGAGAAACGAGAGAGTTGAGGGGGAAGAGGAAAACCAGGGGAAACAGACAGGCCGAGGGAAAAGATGGAAATGAGATATTTGAGGGAAAAGAGGGAAGAGAGAGAGGCGAATGAAAAATATGAAAATTAGACACTGAGGGAAAGAGGGGAAAGAGGCAGGCGAGGGAGAAGAGAGAGGTGAGGGGAAAGAGGTAAAGAGAGTGAAGAGAGACAGGAGAGGGAAGAGACATGCAAGGAAAAAGAGGGAAAAGAGACAACCGAGGGAAATGAAGGAAAAGTGTCAGGCGAGGGAAAAGAGGAAAAGAGATATGTGAGGGAAAAGAGACAAGCAAGGGAAGTGAGGGAAAAGCGATAGGCGAGAGAAAAGAGGTAAGAGAGCGAAAAGAAACAGGAGAGGGAAGAGACGCGCAAGGAAAAAGAGGAAAAAGGAACTAGTGGGAAAAGAGACACACAAGGGAAAAGATGGGAAAGAGCGAAAAGAGACAGGCAAGGGAAAAGGGGAGAAAGATATGCGAGAGAAAAGAGGAAAAGAGATATGAGAGGGAAAAGAGACAAGCGAGGGAATTGTGGGAAAAGCGATAGGCGAGCGCAAAGAGGCAGGCGAGGGCATAGAGGGAACAGAAGGAAAAGAGAGAGGTGAGGGAAAAGAGGGAGGAGAGTGAAAAGAGACAGGAGAGGGAAGAGACATGCAAGGAAAAAGAGGAAAAAGGGGAAACAGCGGAAGAAGAGACACACAAGGGAAAAGAGGGGAAAGAGGGGAAAGAGTCACACGATGGAAAAGGGGAGAAAGAGACACGCTAGGGAAAAGAGGAAAAAGAGACGCGACGGAAAAGAGACAAGCGAGGGAACTGAGGGACAAGAGATAGGCGAGGGAAAAGAAGGCAAAGAGGGAAAAGAGACATGAGACGGACTAGAGACTGGTGACAGAAAAGAGGGAAAAGAGGAAGAAAGAGGGAAAAGAGTCACACGAGGGAATACACGGAAAAGAGACAGGCGTGGGAAAAGAGACAGGCGAGGGAAAAGAGGGAAAAGACACACACAGGAGAGGGGAAAGAGACAGGCCAGGCAAAAGAGATACACAATGAAAACAGACACACAAGGGAAAGGAGCGCAAAGAGGAAAAAAGAGACACACGAGGGAAAAGAGGTAAGAGAGCAATAAGAGACAGGAGAGGGGAAACACGGAAAAGAGGGGAATGAGACAGGCGGGGGAAAAGAGGAAAGAGAGGCAAGGGAAAAGTGGGAAAAGAGGGATAAGGGAGGCGAGGGAAAAGAGGGAAAAGAGAGATGTGGTGAAAAGGAGGGAAAAGAGGAAAAGATACATGCGAAGACAAAGAGGGAAAAGAGACATGCAAGGAAAACGAGGGAATAGAGGAAATAGAGGAAAAAGAGAGAGACAAGGGAAACGAGGGAAACGAGGGAAACGAGGGAAAAGACACAGGCGAGGGAAAAGAGGCGAGGGAAAAGAGGGAAAAGAGGCGAGGGAAAAGAGGGGAGAGAGACGCAAGGAAAAAGAGGAAAAAGAGGAAATAGAGGGAAAAGAGAGAGGCAAGGGGAAAGAGGGGAAAGAAAGAAAAGAGGGAAAAGAGGGAAAAGAGACACGCAAGGAAAAAGAGGAAAAAGAGGAAATAGAGGGGAAAGAGACAGGCAAGGGGAAAGAGGGAAAAGAAAGAAAAGAGGGAAAAGAGGGAAAAGAGACACACGAGGGAAAAGGGGAGAAATATCTGCGAGGGAAAAGAGGAAAGTGAGATACGTGAGGGAAAAGCGAGAGGCGAGGGAAAAGGGCGAGAGTGCGAAAAGAGAGACACGAGGAAAAAGAGACAAGCGAGGGAACTAAGGGAAAAGCGATAGGCGAGGGAATAGACGGAAAACGTGGGAGCAGCTGGGAACACCTGGCATTTGTTTTCGAGTGAACGTTAGAATTTGTTGTGCTGCATGTTTGCCAAGCCTTTGAAGAACTAGTTTTACAAGGTCAGGTGGGAGGATGGCCTGGCGTGTGCCTGGGAAGATGTGGCTGAAGAGAGTCACGAGTATGTGCGTGGAATGTGTTTATCTTTAAGTGTTCTGAGGACTGGCGAGCATCCCAGCTGAGCCAGATATGCGCTCCTGTTTTAGTAATATTGGCTGTATGCCCTTAGTTCTTTCCAGATCCTTGTTGAAACGTATAGAAGTCTGATCCTTTTGTGAAATAAACGGAATCTTGTACAGATATGTTGAGTGGTTAATCCAGTCTCTGCAGAAAAGAGACAGGCGAGGGAAAAGAGGGAAAAGACAAACACAGGAGAGGGAAAAGAGACATGCCAGGCAAGAGAGATACACAATGAGAACAGACACAGGAGGAAAAGGAGTGAAAAGAGGGGAAAAGAGACACGCGAGGGAAAAGAGGGGAAATAGGGGAAAGAGGGAACAGAGAGAGGCGAGGGAAAAGTGGGAAGAGAGGGAAAAGAGTGAGGCGAGGGAAAAGTTGGAAAAGACCATAAAGAGGTGAGGGAAAAGAGGGGAAAGTGACACGCAAGGAAAAAGAGGAAAAGGAGGAAATAGAGGGAAAAGAGACAGACAAGGGAAAAGAGGGAAAAGAGCGAGAAGAGGGAAAGCACACAGGCGAAGGAAAAGAGACAGGCGAGGGCAAAAGAGGAAAAGGAGACACACAAGGGAAAAAAGGGGAAATAGGGAAAAGAGGGCAAAGAGACAGGCAAGGGAAAAGACAGAAAAGAGTTAGAAGAGGAAAAAAAGAGGGAAAACAGACACACTAGGGAAAAGAGACGTGCCAGGCAACAGAGGTACACAAGGAAAACAGACACACGAGGAAAAGGAGCGAAAAGAGGAAAAAAGAGACACGGAACGGAAGAGAGACAGGCGAGGGGAACGAGAGAGGTGGGGGAAAGAGGTAAGAGAGCGAAAAGAGACAGGAGAGGGAAGAGACACGCAAGAGAAAAGAGGAAATAGCGGAAGAAGAGACACACAAGGGAAAAGGGGAGAAAGATATGTGAGGGAAAAGAGGAAAAAAGAGATACAAAAGGGAAAAGAGACAAGCGAGGGAACTAAGGGAAAAGCGATATGCGATGGAATGCACGGAAAAGAGACAGGCGAGGGAAAAGAGGGAAAAGACACACACAGGAGAGGGAAAAGAGACAGGCCAGGCAAAAGAGATAGAGAAGGAAAACAGGCACACGAGGAAAAGGAGTGAAAAGAGGGAAAAAGAGACACACGAGGGAAAAGAGGGAAAAGAGAGAGGTGAGGGAAAAGAGGTAAGAGACCGGTAAGAGACAAGAGAGGGAAACACGGAAAAGAGGGAAATGAGACAGGGGAGGGGAAAGAGGAAAAAGAGGCAAGGGAAAAGAGGGAAAAGAGGAAAAAGAGAGAGTTGATGGAAGAGAGGCAGAAGAGGGAAAAGAGACAGGCGAGGGGAAACAGGGAAAAAAGAGAGTTCATGGGAAAGAGTAAAACCAGGTAAGAGAGGCAGGTGGGCGGAATAGAGAGAGAAGAGACAGGTGAGGGAAAAGAGGGAAAAGAGGGATGCGAGTGAAAATGGGCAAATTAGACACCGAGGGAAGAGAGGGAAAAGAGTCAGGCGAGGGAAAAGAGGGGGGGAAAGAGAGTTGAAGGAAAAGAGGGAAAAGAGATAGGTGATGGCAAAGAGGAAAACCAGGGAAAAGAGACAGGCGAGGGTAAAGAGGGAAAAGGGAGAGTTCACGGAGGAGAGGGAAACCAGGGAAAAGAGACATGCCGGAGGAAAAGAGGTAGAAGAGACAGTGTGAGAGACTGAACTGTTACCTTGATCTGTTTGTCTCAAAGATTGTTAGGTGTGAGAGACTGGACTGTCACCTGAAGCCATTCATCTCTAGGATTGTTGGACTGAACTGTGAACTGTTTATCTCGAGCCCTTTGTCTCGGAGATGGCCTGTCTAAGCAGGACATTCCTCCGTCCATAAGGACGATTACTAGGCCACTGAGGCATCCAGGAGAGGAAACGGGCTGAAGCCGACAAGCATGCAAGAATGTGGAGGCTACCATTCTCATGGAAACTGTAGTCTTTGAGATAAGATACTGGTTTCTGGTGTTGACCACGCGAAGGTCATGGGACAGACAAAACCTGCAGCGCGGTGAACAATACGTATGTGCATGCATCATCGAACTATGCCCTATAAGAAACCGTGGAGACAAGCCGTGGTGTGCACCCACCACCGAAGAATTGAAGACTGAGGACCAACGGGACGCCGCTGGATCCATGGTGGCGACTATCCTTGCAACTCTATCCCGACTGCTTGCTTGCTTCCTGCCTTTTCTTCCATTCTATCCTATCGCTACTATTTTCCACTTTTGATAGTTTTGATAATAAAAACTCTTTTGGGTATACGGCATTTGACCTCGTTCGTGTCTTAATCTCGCACATACCGATCATATACGGGATCATATCGATATGGGATCATATCGAAACCTTCCCCGACATTGGATCGGGACAGACAGGCAAGGGAAAAAGATGGAAAAGAGACAGGCGAGGGCAAAGAGGGAAAAGAAACAGTTGATGGGAAAGAGGAAAAGCAGGGGAGAGAGAGTTGCGGGAAATGAAGGGAAAAGAGAGAGGTGAGGGAAAAGAGGGAAACGGAGGAAAAGAGACAGGCGAGGGGAAAAGATGGAAAGGAGACAGTTGATGGAAAATCAGGGAAAAGAGACAGGCGAGGGCAAAGAGGAAAACCAGGGAAAAGAGAGAGTCGAGGGAAAAGAAGGGTGAGAGACAGTTCATGGAAAAGAGGGAAACCAGGGAAAAGAGACAGTCGAGGGAAAAGAAGGGTGAGAGACAGTTCATGGAAAAGAGGGAAACCAGGGAAAAGAGACAGGTGAGGGAACAGAAAGGTAAAGAGAGAGCTCATGGAAAAGAGGGAAACGAGGGAAAAGAGACAGTTGATGGGAAAACAGGGGAAAGAGACTGGCGAGGGGAAAGAGAGAAACGAGAGAGTTGAGGGGGAAGAGGAAAACCAGGGGAAACAGACAGGCCGAGGGAAAAGATGGAAATGAGATATTTGAGGGAAAAGAGGGAAGAGAGAGAGGCGAATGAAAAATATGAAAATTAGACACTTAGGGAAAAGAGGGGAAAGAGGCAGGCGAGGGAGAAGAGAGAGGTGAGGGGAAAGAGGTAAAGAGAGTGAAGAGAGACAGGAGAGGGAAGAGACATGCAAGGAAAAAGAGGGAAAAGAGACAACCGAGGGAAATGAAGGAAAAGTGTCAGGCGAGGGAAAAGAGGAAAAGAGATATGTGAGGGAAAAGAGACAAGCAAGGGAAGTGAGGGAAAAGCGATAGGCGAGAGAAAAGAGGTAAGAGAGCGAAAAGAAACAGGAGAGGGAAGAGACGCGCAAGGAAAAAGAGGAAAAAGGAACTAGTGGGAAAAGAGACACACAAGGGAAAAGATGGGAAAGAGCGAAAAGAGACAGGCAAGGGAAAAGGGGAGAAAGATATGCGAGAGAAAAGAGGAAAAGAGATATGAGAGGGAAAAGAGACAAGCGAGGGAATTGTGGGAAAAGCGATAGGCGAGCGCAAAGAGGCAGGCGAGGGCATAGAGGGAACAGAAGGAAAAGAGAGAGGTGAGGGAAAAGAGGGAGGAGAGTGAAAAGAGACAGGAGAGGGAAGAGACATGCAAGGAAAAAGAGGAAAAAGGGGAAACAGCGGAAGAAGAGACACACAAGGGAAAAGAGGGGAAAGAGGGAAAAGAGTCACACGATGGAAAAGGGGAGAAAGAGACACGCTAGGGAAAAGAGGAAAAAGAGACGCGACGGAAAAGAGACAAGCGAGGGAACTGAGGGACAAGAGATAGGCGAGGGAAAAGAAGGCAAAGAGGGAAAAGAGACATGAGACGGACTAGAGACTGGTGACAGAAAAGAGGGAAAAGAGGAAGAAAGAGGGAAAAGAGTCACACGAGGGAATACACGGAAAAGAGACAGGCGTCGGAAAAGAGACAGGCGTGGGAAAAGAGACAGGCGAGGGAAAAGAGGGAAAAGACACACACAGGAGAGGGGAAAGAGACAGGCCAGGCAAAAGAGATACACAATGAAAACAGACACACAAGGGAAAGGAGCGCAAAGAGGAAAAAAGAGACACACGGGGGAAAAGAGGGAAAAGAGGTAAGAGAGCAATAAGAGACAGGAGAGGGGAAACACGGAAAAGAGGGGAACGAGACAGGCGGGGGAAAAGAGGAAAGAGAGGCAAGGGAAAAGTGGGAAAAGAGGGAAAAGGGAGGCGAGGGAAAAGAGGGAAAAGAGAGATGTGGTGAAAAGGAGGGAAAAGAGGAAAAGATACATGCGAAGACAAAGAGGGAAAAGAGACATGCAAGGAAAACGAGGGAATAGAGGAAATAGAGGGAAAAGAGAGAGACGAGGGAAACGAGGGAAACGAGGGAAACGAGGGAAAAGACACAGGCGAGGGAAAAGAGGCGAGGGAAAAGAGGGAAAAGAGGCGAGGGAAAAGAGGGGAGAGAGACGCAAGGAAAAAGAGGAAAAAGAGGAAATAGAGGGAAAAGAGAGAGGCAAGGGGAAAGAGGGAAAAGAAAGAAAAGAGGGAAAAGAGGGAAAAGAGACACACGAGGGAAAAGGGGAGAAATATCTGCGAGGGAAAAGAGGAAAGTGAGATATGTGAGGGAAAAGCGAGAGGCAAGGGAAAAGGGCGAGAGTGCGAAAAGAGAGACACGAGGAAAAAGAGACAAGCGAGGGAACTAAGGGAAAAGCGATAGGCGAGGGAATAGACGGAAAACGTGGGAGCAGCTGGGAACACCTGGCATTTGTTTTCGAGTGAACGTTAGAATTTGTTGTGCTGCATGTTTGCCAAGCCTTTGAAGAACTAGTTTTACAAGGTCAGGTGGGAGGATGGCCTGGCGTGTGCCTGGGAAGATGTGGCTGAAGAGAGTCACGAGTATGTGCGTGGAATGTGTTTATCTTTAAGTGTTCTGAGGACTGGCGAGCATCCCAGCTGAGCCAGATATGCGCTCCTGTTTTAGTAATATTGGCTGTATGCCCTTAGTTCTTTCCAGATCCTTGTTGAAACGTATAGAAGTCTGATCCTTTTGTGAAATAAACGGAATCTTGTACAGATATGTTGAGTGGTTAATCCAGTCTCTGCAGAAAAGAGACAGGCGAGGGAAAAGAGGGAAAAGACAAACACAGGAGAGGGAAAAGAGACATGCCAGGCAAGAGAGATACACAATGAGAACAGACACAGGAGGAAAAGGAGTGAAAAGAGGGGAAAAGAGACACGCGAGGGAAAAGAGGGGAAATAGGGGAAAGAGGGAACAGAGAGAGGCGAGGGAAAAGTGGGAAGAGAGGGAAAAGAGTGAGGCGAGGGAAAAGTTGGAAAAGACCATAAAGAGGTGAGGGAAAAGAGGGGAAAGTGACACGCAAGGAAAAAGAGGAAAAGGAGGAAATAGAGGGAAAAGAGACAGACAAGGGAAAAGAGGGAAAAGAGCGAGAAGAGGGAAAGCACACAGGCGAAGGAAAAGAGACAGGCGAGGGCAAAAGAGGAAAAGGAGACACACAAGGGAAAAAAGGGGAAATAGGGAAAAGAGGGCAAAGAGACAGGCAAGGGAAAAGACAGAAAAGAGTTAGAAGAGGAAAAAAAGAGGGAAAACAGACACACTAGGGAAAAGAGACGTGCCAGGCAACAGAGGTACACAAGGAAAACAGACACACGAGGAAAAGGAGCGAAAAGAGGAAAAAAGAGACACGGAACGGAAGAGAGACAGGCGAGGGGAACGAGAGAGGTGGGGGAAAGAGGTAAGAGAGCGAAAAGAGACAGGAGAGGGAAGAGACACGCAAGAGAAAAGAGGAAATAGCGGAAGAAGAGACACACAAGGGAAAAGGGGAGAAAGATATGTGAGGGAAAAGAGGAAAAAAGAGATACAAAAGGGAAAAGAGACAAGCGAGGGAACTAAGGGAAAAGCGATATGCGATGGAATGCACGGAAAAGAGACAGGCGAGGGAAAAGAGGGAAAAGACACACACAGGAGAGGGAAAAGAGACAGGCCAGGCAAAAGAGATAGAGAAGGAAAACAGGCACACGAGGAAAAGGAGTGAAAAGAGGGAAAAAGAGACACACGAGGGAAAAGAGGGAAAAGAGAGAGGTGAGGGAAAAGAGGTAAGAGACCGGTAAGAGACAAGAGAGGGAAACACGGAAAAGAGGGAAATGAGACAGGGGAGGGGAAAGAGGAAAAAGAGGCAAGGGAAAAGAGGGAAAAGAGGAAAAAGAGAGAGTTGATGGAAGAGAGGCAGAAGAGGGAAAAGAGACAGGCGAGGGGAAACAGGGAAAAAAGAGAGTTCATGGGAAAGAGTAAAACCAGGTAAGAGAGGCAGGTGGGCGGAATAGAGAGAGAAGAGACAGGTGAGGGAAAAGAGGGAAAAGAGGGATGCGAGTGAAAATGGGCAAATTAGACACCGAGGGAAGAGAGGGAAAAGAGTCAGGCGAGGGAAAAGAGGGGGGGAAAGAGAGTTGAAGGAAAAGAGGGAAAAGAGATAGGTGATGGCAAAGAGGAAAACCAGGGAAAAGAGACAGGCGAGGGTAAAGAGGGAAAAGGGAGAGTTCACGGAGGAGAGGGAAACCAGGGAAAAGAGACATGCCGGAGGAAAAGAGGTAGAAGAGACAGTGTGAGAGACTGAACTGTTACCTTGATCTGTTTGTCTCAAAGATTGTTAGGTGTGAGAGACTGGACTGTCACCTGAAGCCATTCATCTCTAGGATTGTTGGACTGAACTGTGAACTGTTTATCTCGAGCCCTTTGTCTCGGAGATGGCCTGTCTAAGCAGGACATTCCTCCGTCCATAAGGACGATTACTAGGCCACTGAGGCATCCAGGAGAGGAAACGGGCTGAAGCCGACAAGCATGCAAGAATGTGGAGGCTACCATTCTCATGGAAACTGTAGTCTTTGAGATAAGATACTGGTTTCTGGTGTTGACCACGCGAAGGTCATGGGACAGACAAAACCTGCAGCGCGTGAACAATACGTATGTGCATGCATCATCGAACTATGCCCTATAAGAAACCGTGGAGACAAGCCGTGGTGTGCACCCACCACCGAAGAATTGAAGACTGAGGACCAACGGGACGCCGCTGGATCCATGGTGGCGACTATCCTTGCAACTCTATCCCGACTGCTTGCTTGCTTCCTGCCTTTTCTTCCATTCTATCCTATCGCTACTATTTTCCACTTTTGATAGTTTTGATAATAAAAACTCTTTTGGGTATACGGCATTTGACCTCGTTCGTGTCTTAATCTCGCACATACCGATCATATACGGGATCATATCGATATGGGATCATATCGAAACCTTCCCCGACATTGGATCGGGACAGACAGGCAAGGGAAAAAGATGGAAAAGAGACAGGCGAGGGCAAAGAGGGAAAAGAAACAGTTGATGGGAAAGAGGAAAAGCAGGGGAGAGAGAGTTGCGGGAAATGAAGGGAAAAGAGAGAGGTGAGGGAAAAGAGGGAAACGGAGGAAAAGAGACAGGCGAGGGGAAAAGATGGAAAGGAGACAGTTGATGGAAAATCAGGGAAAAGAGACAGGCGAGGGCAAAGAGGAAAACCAGGGAAAAGAGAGAGTCGAGGGAAAAGAAGGGTGAGAGACAGTTCATGGAAAAGAGGGAAACCAGGGAAAAGAGACAGTCGAGGGAAAAGAAGGGTGAGAGACAGTTCATGGAAAAGAGGGAAACCAGGGAAAAGAGACAGGTGAGGGAACAGAAAGGTAAAGAGAGAGCTCATGGAAAAGAGGGAAACGAGGGAAAAGAGACAGTTGATGGGAAAACAGGGGAAAGAGACTGGCGAGGGGAAAGAGAGAAACGAGAGAGTTGAGGGGGAAGAGGAAAACCAGGGGAAACAGACAGGCCGAGGGAAAAGATGGAAATGAGATATTTGAGGGAAAAGAGGGAAGAGAGAGAGGCGAATGAAAAATATGAAAATTAGACACTTAGGGAAAAGAGGGGAAAGAGGCAGGCGAGGGAGAAGAGAGAGGTGAGGGGAAAGAGGTAAAGAGAGTGAAGAGAGACAGGAGAGGGAAGAGACATGCAAGGAAAAAGAGGGAAAAGAGACAACCGAGGGAAATGAAGGAAAAGTGTCAGGCGAGGGAAAAGAGGAAAAGAGATATGTGAGGGAAAAGAGACAAGCAAGGGAAGTGAGGGAAAAGCGATAGGCGAGAGAAAAGAGGTAAGAGAGCGAAAAGAAACAGGAGAGGGAAGAGACGCGCAAGGAAAAAGAGGAAAAAGGAACTAGTGGGAAAAGAGACACACAAGGGAAAAGATGGGAAAGAGCGAAAAGAGACAGGCAAGGGAAAAGGGGAGAAAGATATGCGAGAGAAAAGAGGAAAAGAGATATGAGAGGGAAAAGAGACAAGCGAGGGAATTGTGGGAAAAGCGATAGGCGAGCGCAAAGAGGCAGGCGAGGGCATAGAGGGAACAGAAGGAAAAGAGAGAGGTGAGGGAAAAGAGGGAGGAGAGTGAAAAGAGACAGGAGAGGGAAGAGACATGCAAGGAAAAAGAGGAAAAAGGGGAAACAGCGGAAGAAGAGACACACAAGGGAAAAGAGGGGAAAGAGGGGAAAGAGGGAAAAGAGTCACACGATGGAAAAGGGGAGAAAGAGACACGCTAGGGAAAAGAGGAAAAAGAGACGCGACGGAAAAGAGACAAGCGAGGGAACTGAGGGACAAGAGATAGGCGAGGGAAAAGAAGGCAAAGAGGGAAAAGAGACATGAGACGGACTAGAGACTGGTGACAGAAAAGAGGGAAAAGAGGAAGAAAGAGGGAAAAGAGTCACACGAGGGAATACACGGAAAAGAGACAGGCGTGGGAAAAGAGACAGGCGAGGGAAAAAGAGGGAAAAGACACACACAGGAGAGGGGAAAGAGACAGGCCAGGCAAAAGAGATACACAATGAAAACAGACACACAAGGGAAAGGAGCGCAAAGAGGAAAAAAGAGACACACGAGGGAAAAGAGGGAAAAGAGGTAAGAGAGCAATAAGAGACAGGAGAGGGGAAACACGGAAAAGAGGGGAACGAGACAGGCGGGGGAAAAGAGGAAAGAGAGGCAAGGGAAAAGTGGGAAAAGAGGGAAAAGGGAGGCGAGGGAAAAGAGGGAAAAGAGAGATGTGGTGAAAAGGAGGGAAAAGAGGAAAAGATACATGCGAAGACAAAGAGGGAAAAGAGACATGCAAGGAAAACGAGGGAATAGAGGAAATAGAGGAAAAAGAGAGAGACGAGGGAAACGAGGGAAACGAGGGAAACGAGGGAAAAGACACAGGCGAGGGAAAAGAGGCGAGGGAAAAGAGGGAAAAGAGGCGAGGGAAAAGAGGGGAGAGAGACGCAAGGAAAAAGAGGAAAAAGAGGAAATAGAGGGAAAAGAGAGAGGCAAGGGGAAAGAGGGAAAAGAAAGAAAAGAGGGAAAAGAGGGAAAAGAGACACACGAGGGAAAAGGGGAGAAATATCTGCGAGGGAAAAGAGGAAAGTGAGATACGTGAGGGAAAAGCGAGAGGCGAGGGAAAAGGGCGAGAGTGCGAAAAGAGAGACACGAGGAAAAAGAGACAAGCGAGGGAACTAAGGGAAAAGCGATAGGCGAGGGAATAGACGGAAAACGTGGGAGCAGCTGGGAACACCTGGCATTTGTTTTCGAGTGAACGTTAGAATTTGTTGTGCTGCATGTTTGCCAAGCCTTTGAAGAACTAGTTTTACAAGGTCAGGTGGGAGGATGGCCTGGCGTGTGCCTGGGAAGATGTGGCTGAAGAGAGTCACGAGTATGTGCGTGGAATGTGTTTATCTTTAAGTGTTCTGAGGACTGGCGAGCATCCCAGCTGAGCCAGATATGCGCTCCTGTTTTAGTAATATTGGCTGTATGCCCTTAGTTCTTTCCAGATCCTTGTTGAAACGTATAGAAGTCTGATCCTTTTGTGAAATAAACGGAATCTTGTACAGATATGTTGAGTGGTTAATCCAGTCTCTGCAGAAAAGAGACAGGCGAGGGAAAAGAGGGAAAAGACAAACACAGGAGAGGGAAAAGAGACATGCCAGGCAAGAGAGATACACAATGAGAACAGACACAGGAGGAAAAGGAGTGAAAAGAGGGGAAAAGAGACACGCGAGGGAAAAGAGGGGAAATAGGGGAAAGAGGGAACAGAGAGAGGCGAGGGAAAAGTGGGAAGAGAGGGAAAAGAGTGAGGCGAGGGAAAAGTTGGAAAAGACCATAAAGAGGTGAGGGAAAAGAGGGGAAAGTGACACGCAAGGAAAAAGAGGAAAAGGAGGAAATAGAGGGAAAAGAGACAGACAAGGGAAAAGAGGGAAAAGAGCGAGAAGAGGGAAAGCACACAGGCGAAGGAAAAGAGACAGGCGAGGGCAAAAGAGGAAAAGGAGACACACAAGGGAAAAAAGGGGAAATAGGGAAAAGAGGGCAAAGAGACAGGCAAGGGAAAAGACAGAAAAGAGTTAGAAGAGGAAAAAAAGAGGGAAAACAGACACACTAGGGAAAAGAGACGTGCCAGGCAACAGAGGTACACAAGGAAAACAGACACACGAGGAAAAGGAGCGAAAAGAGGAAAAAAGAGACACGGAACGGAAGAGAGACAGGCGAGGGGAACGAGAGAGGTGGGGGAAAGAGGTAAGAGAGCGAAAAGAGACAGGAGAGGGAAGAGACACGCAAGAGAAAAGAGGAAATAGCGGAAGAAGAGACACACAAGGGAAAAGGGGAGAAAGATATGTGAGGGAAAAGAGGAAAAAAGAGATACAAAAGGGAAAAGAGACAAGCGAGGGAACTAAGGGAAAAGCGATATGCGATGGAATGCACGGAAAAGAGACAGGCGAGGGAAAAGAGGGAAAAGACACACACAGGAGAGGGAAAAGAGACAGGCCAGGCAAAAGAGATAGAGAAGGAAAACAGGCACACGAGGAAAAGGAGTGAAAAGAGGGAAAAAGAGACACACGAGGGAAAAGAGGGAAAAGAGAGAGGTGAGGGAAAAGAGGTAAGAGACCGGTAAGAGACAAGAGAGGGAAACACGGAAAAGAGGGAAATGAGACAGGGGAGGGGAAAGAGGAAAAAGAGGCAAGGGAAAAGAGGGAAAAGAGGAAAAAGAGAGAGTTGATGGAAGAGAGGCAGAAGAGGGAAAAGAGACAGGCGAGGGGAAACAGGGAAAAAAGAGAGTTCATGGGAAAGAGTAAAACCAGGTAAGAGAGGCAGGTGGGCGGAATAGAGAGAGAAGAGACAGGTGAGGGAAAAGAGGGAAAAGAGGGATGCGAGTGAAAATGGGCAAATTAGACACCGAGGGAAGAGAGGGAAAAGAGTCAGGCGAGGGAAAAGAGGGGGGGAAAGAGAGTTGAAGGAAAAGAGGGAAAAGAGATAGGTGATGGCAAAGAGGAAAACCAGGGAAAAGAGACAGGCGAGGGTAAAGAGGGAAAAGGGAGAGTTCACGGAGGAGAGGGAAACCAGGGAAAAGAGACATGCCGGAGGAAAAGAGGTAGAAGAGACAGTGTGAGAGACTGAACTGTTACCTTGATCTGTTTGTCTCAAAGATTGTTAGGTGTGAGAGACTGGACTGTCACCTGAAGCCATTCATCTCTAGGATTGTTGGACTGAACTGTGAACTGTTTATCTCGAGCCCTTTGTCTCGGAGATGGCCTGTCTAAGCAGGACATTCCTCCGTCCATAAGGACGATTACTAGGCCACTGAGGCATCCAGGAGAGGAAACGGGCTGAAGCCGACAAGCATGCAAGAATGTGGAGGCTACCATTCTCATGGAAACTGTAGTCTTTGAGATAAGATACTGGTTTCTGGTGTTGACCACGCGAAGGTCATGGGACAGACAAAACCTGCAGCGCGTGAACAATACGTATGTGCATGCATCATCGAACTATGCCCTATAAGAAACCGTGGAGACAAGCCGTGGTGTGCACCCACCACCGAAGAATTGAAGACTGAGGACCAACGGGACGCCGCTGGATCCATGGTGGCGACTATCCTTGCAACTCTATCCCGACTGCTTGCTTGCTTCCTGCCTTTTCTTCCATTCTATCCTATCGCTACTATTTTCCACTTTTGATAGTTTTGATAATAAAAACTCTTTTGGGTATACGGCATTTGACCTCGTTCGTGTCTTAATCTCGCACATACCGATCATATACGGGATCATATCGATATGGGATCATATCGAAACCTTCCCCGACATTGGATCGGGACAGACAGGCAAGGGAAAAAGATGGAAAAGAGACAGGCGAGGGCAAAGAGGGAAAAGAAACAGTTGATGGGAAAGAGGAAAAGCAGGGGAGAGAGAGTTGCGGGAAATGAAGGGAAAAGAGAGAGGTGAGGGAAAAGAGGGAAACGGAGGAAAAGAGACAGGCGAGGGGAAAAGATGGAAAGGAGACAGTTGATGGAAAATCAGGGAAAAGAGACAGGCGAGGGCAAAGAGGAAAACCAGGGAAAAGAGAGAGTCGAGGGAAAAGAAGGGTGAGAGACAGTTCATGGAAAAGAGGGAAACCAGGGAAAAGAGACAGGTGAGGGAACAGAAAGGTAAAGAGAGAGCTCATGGAAAAGAGGGAAACGAGGGAAAAGAGACAGTTGATGGGAAAACAGGGGAAAGAGACTGGCGAGGGGAAAGAGAGAAACGAGAGAGTTGAGGGGGAAGAGGAAAACCAGGGGAAACAGACAGGCCGAGGGAAAAGATGGAAATGAGATATTTGAGGGAAAAGAGGGAAGAGAGAGAGGCGAATGAAAAATATGAAAATTAGACACTTAGGGAAAAGAGGGGAAAGAGGCAGGCGAGGGAGAAGAGAGAGGTGAGGGGAAAGAGGTAAAGAGAGTGAAGAGAGACAGGAGAGGGAAGAGACATGCAAGGAAAAAGAGGGAAAAGAGACAACCGAGGGAAATGAAGGAAAAGTGTCAGGCGAGGGAAAAGAGGAAAAGAGATATGTGAGGGAAAAGAGACAAGCAAGGGAAGTGAGGGAAAAGCGATAGGCGAGAGAAAAGAGGTAAGAGAGCGAAAAGAAACAGGAGAGGGAAGAGACGCGCAAGGAAAAAGAGGAAAAAGGAACTAGTGGGAAAAGAGACACACAAGGGAAAAGATGGGAAAGAGCGAAAAGAGACAGGCAAGGGAAAAGGGGAGAAAGATATGCGAGAGAAAAGAGGAAAAGAGATATGAGAGGGAAAAGAGACAAGCGAGGGAATTGTGGGAAAAGCGATAGGCGAGCGCAAAGAGGCAGGCGAGGGCATAGAGGGAACAGAAGGAAAAGAGAGAGGTGAGGGAAAAGAGGGAGGAGAGTGAAAAGAGACAGGAGAGGGAAGAGACATGCAAGGAAAAAGAGGAAAAAGGGGAAACAGCGGAAGAAGAGACACACAAGGGAAAAGAGGGGAAAGAGGGGAAAGAGTCACACGATGGAAAAGGGGAGAAAGAGACACGCTAGGGAAAAGAGGAAAAAGAGACGCGACGGAAAAGAGACAAGCGAGGGAACTGAGGGACAAGAGATAGGCGAGGGAAAAGAAGGCAAAGAGGGAAAAGAGACATGAGACGGACTAGAGACTGGTGACAGAAAAGAGGGAAAAGAGGAAGAAAGAGGGAAAAGAGTCACACGAGGGAATACACGGAAAAGAGACAGGCGTGGGAAAAGAGACAGGCGAGGGAAAAGAGGGAAAAGACACACACAGGAGAGGGGAAAGAGACAGGCCAGGCAAAAGAGATACACAATGAAAACAGACACACAAGGGAAAGGAGCGCAAAGAGGAAAAAAGAGACACACGAGGGAAAAGAGGGAAAAGAGGTAAGAGAGCAATAAGAGACAGGAGAGGGGAAACACGGAAAAGAGGGGAACGAGACAGGCGGGGGAAAAGAGGAAAGAGAGGCAAGGGAAAAGTGGGAAAAGAGGGAAAAGGGAGGCGAGGGAAAAGAGGGAAAAGAGAGATGTGGTGAAAAGGAGGGAAAAGAGGAAAAGATACATGCGAAGACAAAGAGGGAAAAGAGACATGCAAGGAAAACGAGGGAATAGAGGAAATAGAGGAAAAAGAGAGAGACGAGGGAAACGAGGGAAACGAGGGAAACGAGGGAAAAGACACAGGCGAGGGAAAAGAGGCGAGGGAAAAGAGGGAAAAGAGGCGAGGGAAAAGAGGGGAGAGAGACGCAAGGAAAAAGAGGAAAAAGAGGAAATAGAGGGAAAAGAGAGAGGCAAGGGGAAAGAGGGAAAAGAAAGAAAAGAGGGAAAAGAGGGAAAAGAGACACACGAGGGAAAAGGGGAGAAATATCTGCGAGGGAAAAGAGGAAAGTGAGATACGTGAGGGAAAAGCGAGAGGCGAGGGAAAAGGGCGAGAGTGCGAAAAGAGAGACACGAGGAAAAAGAGACAAGCGAGGGAACTAAGGGAAAAGCGATAGGCGAGGGAATAGACGGAAAACGTGGGAGCAGCTGGGAACACCTGGCATTTGTTTTCGAGTGAACGTTAGAATTTGTTGTGCTGCATGTTTGCCAAGCCTTTGAAGAACTAGTTTTACAAGGTCAGGTGGGAGGATGGCCTGGCGTGTGCCTGGGAAGATGTGGCTGAAGAGAGTCACGAGTATGTGCGTGGAATGTGTTTATCTTTAAGTGTTCTGAGGACTGGCGAGCATCCCAGCTGAGCCAGATATGCGCTCCTGTTTTAGTAATATTGGCTGTATGCCCTTAGTTCTTTCCAGATCCTTGTTGAAACGTATAGAAGTCTGATCCTTTTGTGAAATAAACGGAATCTTGTACAGATATGTTGAGTGGTTAATCCAGTCTCTGCAGAAAAGAGACAGGCGAGGGAAAAGAGGGAAAAGACAAACACAGGAGAGGGAAAAGAGACATGCCAGGCAAGAGAGATACACAATGAGAACAGACACAGGAGGAAAAGGAGTGAAAAGAGGGGAAAAGAGACACGCGAGGGAAAAGAGGGGAAATAGGGGAAAGAGGGAACAGAGAGAGGCGAGGGAAAAGTGGGAAGAGAGGGAAAAGAGTGAGGCGAGGGAAAAGTTGGAAAAGACCATAAAGAGGTGAGGGAAAAGAGGGGAAAGTGACACGCAAGGAAAAAGAGGAAAAGGAGGAAATAGAGGGAAAAGAGACAGACAAGGGAAAAGAGGGAAAAGAGCGAGAAGAGGGAAAGCACACAGGCGAAGGAAAAGAGACAGGCGAGGGCAAAAGAGGAAAAGGAGACACACAAGGGAAAAAAGGGGAAATAGGGAAAAGAGGGCAAAGAGACAGGCAAGGGAAAAGACAGAAAAGAGTTAGAAGAGGAAAAAAAGAGGGAAAACAGACACACTAGGGAAAAGAGACGTGGCAGGCAACAGAGGTACACAAGGAAAACAGACACACGAGGAAAAGGAGCGAAAAGAGGAAAAAAGAGACACGGAACGGAAGAGAGACAGGCGAGGGGAACGAGAGAGGTGGGGGAAAGAGGTAAGAGAGCGAAAAGAGACAGGAGAGGGAAGAGACACGCAAGAGAAAAGAGGAAATAGCGGAAGAAGAGACACACAAGGGAAAAGGGGAGAAAGATATGTGAGGGAAAAGAGGAAAAAAGAGATACAAAAGGGAAAAGAGACAAGCGAGGGAACTAAGGGAAAAGCGATATGCAATGGAATGCACGGAAAAGAGACAGGCGAGGGAAAAGAGGGAAAAGACACACACAGGAGAGGGAAAAGAGACAGGCCAGGCAAAAGACATAGAGAAGGAAAACAGGCACACGAGGAAAAGGAGTGAAAAGAGGAAAAAAGAGACACACGAGGGAAAAGAGGGAAAAGAGAGAGGTGAGGGAAAAGAGGTAAGAGACCGATAAGAGACAAGAGAGGGAAACACGGAAAAGAGGGAAATGAGACAGGGGAGGGGAAAGAGGAAAAAGAGGCGAGGGAAAAGAGGGAAAAGAGGAAAAAGAGAGAGTTGATGGAAGAGAGGCAGAAGAGGGAAAAGAGACAGGCGAGGGGAAACAGGGAAAAAAGAGAGTTCATGGGAAAGACGAAAACCAGGTAAGAGAGGCAGGTGGGCGGAATAGAGAGAGAAGAGACAGGTGAGGGAAAAGAGGGAAAAGAGGGATGCGAGTGAAAATGGGCAAATTAGACACCGAGGGAAGAGAGGGAAAAGAGTCAGGCGAGGGAAAAGAGGGGGGGAAAGAGAGTTGAAGGAAAAGAGGGAAAAGAGATAGGTGATGGCAAAGAGGAAAACCAGGGAAAAGAGACAGGCGAGGGTAAAGAGGGAAAAGGGAGAGTTCACGGAGGAGAGGGAAACCAGGGAAAAGAGACATGCCGGAGGAAAAGAGGTAGAAGAGACAGTGTGAGAGACTGAACTGTTACCTTGATCTGTTTGTCTCAAAGATTGTTAGGTGTGAGAGACTGGACTGTCACCTGAAGCCATTCATCTCTAGGATTGTTGGACTGAACTGTGAACTGTTTATCTCGAGCCCTTTGTCTCGGAGATGGCCTGTCTAAGCAGGACATTCCTCCGTCCATAAGGACGATTACTAGGCCACTGAGGCATCCAGGAGAGGAAACGGGCTGAAGCCGACAAGCATGCAAGAATGTGGAGGCTACCATTCTCATGGAAACTGTAGTCTTTGAGATAAGATACTGGTTTCTGGTGTTGACCACGCGAAGGTCATGGGACAGACAAAACCTGCAGCGCGTGAACAATACGTATGTGCATGCATCATCGAACTATGCCCTATAAGAAACCGTGGAGACAAGCCGTGGTGTGCACCCACCACCGAAGAATTGAAGACTGAGGACCAACGGGACGCCGCTGGATCCATGGTGGCGACTATCCTTGCAACTCTATCCCGACTGCTTGCTTGCTTTCTGCCTTTTCTTCCATTCTATCCTATCGCTACTATTTTCCACTTTTGATAGTTTTGATAATAAAAACTCTTTTGGGTATACGGCATTTGACCTCGTTTGTGTCTTAATCTCGCACATACCGATCATATACGGGATCATATCGATATGGGATCATATCGAAACCTTCCCCGACATTGGATCGGGACAGACAGGCAAGGGAAAAAGATGGAAAAGAGACAGGCGAGGGCAAAGAGGGAAAAGAAACAGTTGATGGGAAAGAGGAAAAGCAGGGGAGAGAGAGTTGCGGGAAAAGAAGGGAAAAGAGAGAGGTGAGGGAAAAGAGGGAAACGGAGGAAAAGAGACAGGCGAGGGGAAAAGATGGAAAGGAGACAGTTGATGGAAAATCAGGGAAAAGAGACAGGCGAGGGCAAAGAGGAAAACCAGGGAAAAGAGAGAGTCGAGGGAAAAGAAGGGTGAGAGACAGTTCATGGAAAAGAGGGAAACCAGGGAAAAGAGACAGGTGAGGGAACAGAAAGGTAAAGAGAGAGCTCATGGAAAAGAGGGAAACGAGGGAAAAGAGACAGTTGATGGGAAAACAGGGGAAAGAGACTGGCGAGGGGAAAGAGAGAAACGAGAGAGTTGAGGGGAAAGAGGAAAACCAGGGGAAACAGACAGGCCGAGGGAAAAGATGGAAATGAGATATTTGAGGGAAAAGAGGGAAGAGAGAGAGGCGAATGAAAAATATGAAAATTAGACACTTAGGGAAAAGAGGGGAAAGAGGCAGGCGAGGGAGAAGAGAGAGGTGAGGGGAAAGAGGTAAAGAGAGTGAAGAGAGACAGGAGAGGGAAGAGACATGCAAGGAAAAAGAGGGAAAAGAGACAACCGAGGGAAATGAAGGAAAAGTGTCAGGCGAGGGAAAAGAGGAAAAGAGATATGTGAGGGAAAAGAGACAAGCAAGGGAAGTGAGGGAAAAGCGATAGGCGAGAGAAAAGAGGTAAGAGAGCGAAAAGAAACAGGAGAGGGAAGAGACGCGCAAGGAAAAAGAGGAAAAAGGAACTAGTGGGAAAAGAGACACACAAGGGAAAAGATGGGAAAGAGCGAAAAGAGACAGGCAAGGGAAAAGGGGAGAAAGATATGCGAGAGAAAAGAGGAAAAGAGATATGAGAGGGAAAAGAGACAAGCGAGGGAATTGTGGGAAAAGCGATAGGCGAGCGCAAAGAGGCAGGCGAGGGCATAGAGGGAACAGAAGGAAAAGAGAGAGGTGAGGGAAAAGAGGGAGGAGAGTGAAAAGAGACAGGAGAGGGAAGAGACATGCAAGGAAAAAGAGGAAAAAGGGGAAACAGCGGAAGAAGAGACACACAAGGGAAAAGAGGGGAAAGAGGGGAAAGAGTCACACGATGGAAAAGGGGAGAAAGAGACACGCTAGGGAAAAGAGGAAAAAGAGACGCGACGGAAAAGAGACAAGCGAGGGAACTGAGGGACAAGAGATAGGCGAGGGAAAAGAAGGCAAAGAGGGAAAAGAGACATGAGACGGACTAGAGACTGGTGACAGAAAAGAGGGAAAAGAGGAAGAAAGAGGGAAAAGAGTCACACGAGGGAATACACGGAAAAGAGACAGGCGTGGGAAAAGAGACAGGCGAGGGAAAAGAGGGAAAAGACACACACAGGAGAGGGGAAAGAGACAGGCCAGGCAAAAGAGATACACAATGAAAACAGACACACAAGGGAAAGGAGCGCAAAGAGGAAAAAAGAGACACACGGGGAAAAGAGGGAAAAGAGGTAAGAGAGCAATAAGAGACAGGAGAGGGGAAACACGGAAAAGAGGGGAACGAGACAGGCGGGGGAAAAGAGGAAAGAGAGGCAAGGGAAAAGTGGGAAAAGAGGGATAAGGGAGGCGAGGGAAAAGAGGGAAAAGAGAGATGTGGTGAAAAGGAGGGAAAAGAGGAAAAGATACATGCGAAGACAAAGAGGGAAAAGAGACATGCAAGGAAAACGAGGGAATAGAGGAAATAGAGGAAAAAGAGAGAGACGAGGGAAACGAGGGAAACGAGGGAAACGAGGGAAAAGACACAGGCGAGGGAAAAGAGGCGAGGGAAAAGAGGGAAAAGAGGCGAGGGAAAAGAGGGGAGAGAGACGCAAGGAAAAAGAGGAAAAAGAGGAAATAGAGGGAAAAGAGAGAGGCAAGGGGAAAGAGGGAAAAGAAAGAAAAGAGGGAAAAGAGGGAAAAGAGACACACGAGGGAAAAGGGGAGAAATATCTGCGAGGGAAAAGAGGAAAGTGAGATACGTGAGGGAAAAGCGAGAGGCAAGGGAAAAGAGGCGAGAGTGCGAAAAGAGAGACACGAGGAAAAAGAGACAAGCGAGGGAACTAAGGGAAAAGCGATAGGCGAGGGAATAGACGGAAAACGTGGGAGCAGCTGGGAACACCTGGCATTTGTTTTCAAGTGAACGTTAGAATTTGTTGTGCTGCATGTTTGCCAAGCCTTTGAAGAACTAGTTTTACAAGGTCAGGTGGGAGGATGGCCTGGCGTGTGCCTGGGAAGATGTGGCTGAAGAGAGTCACGAGTATGTGCGTGGAATGTGTTTATCTTTAAGTGTTCTGAGGACTGGCGAGCATCCCAGCTGAGCCAGATATGCGCTCCTGTTTTAGTAATATTGGCTGTATGCCCTTAGTTCTTTCCAGATCCTTGTTGAAACGTATAGAAGTCTGATCCTTTTGTGAAATAAACGGAATCTTGTACAGATATGTTGAGTGGTTAATCCAGTCTCTGCAGAAAAGAGACAGGCGAGGGAAAAGAGGGAAAAGACAAACACAGGAGAGGGAAAAGAGACATGCCAGGCAAGAGAGATACACAATGAGAACAGACACAGGAGGAAAAGGAGTGAAAAGAGGGGAAAAGAGACACGCGAGGGAAAAGAGGGGAAATAGGGGAAAGAGGGAACAGAGAGAGGCGAGGGAAAAGTGGGAAGAGAGGGAAAAGAGTGAGGCGAGGGAAAAGTTGGAAAAGACCATAAAGAGGTGAGGGAAAAGAGGGGAAAGTGACACGCAAGGAAAAAGAGGAAAAGGAGGAAATAGAGGGAAAAGAGACAGACAAGGGAAAAGAGGGAAAAGAGCGAGAAGAGGGAAAGCACACAGGCGAAGGAAAAGAGACAGGCGAGGGCAAAAGAGGAAAAGGAGACACACAAGGGAAAAAAGGGGAAATAGGGAAAAGAGGGCAAAGAGACAGGCAAGGGAAAAGACAGAAAAGAGTTAGAAGAGGAAAAAAAGAGGGAAAACAGACACACTAGGGAAAAGAGACGTGGCAGGCAACAGAGGTACACAAGGAAAACAGACACACGAGGAAAAGGAGCGAAAAGAGGAAAAAAGAGACACGGAACGGAAGAGAGACAGGCGAGGGGAACGAGAGAGGTGGGGGAAAGAGGTAAGAGAGCGAAAAGAGACAGGAGAGGGAAGAGACACGCAAGAGAAAAGAGGAAATAGCGGAAGAAGAGACACACAAGGGAAAAGGGGAGAAAGATATGTGAGGGAAAAGAGGAAAAAAGAGATACAAAAGGGAAAAGAGACAAGCGAGGGAACTAAGGGAAAAGCGATATGCGATGGAATGCACGGAAAAGAGACAGGCGAGGGAAAAGAGGGAAAAGACACACACAGGAGAGGGAAAAGAGACAGGCCAGGCAAAAGACATAGAGAAGGAAAACAGGCACACGAGGAAAAGGAGTGAAAAGAGGAAAAAAGAGACACACGAGGGAAAAGAGGGAAAAGAGAGAGGTGAGGGAAAAGAGGTAAGAGACCGATAAGAGACAAGAGAGGGAAACACGGAAAAGAGGGAAATGAGACAGGGGAGGGGAAAGAGGAAAAAGAGGCGAGGGAAAAGAGGGAAAAGAGGAAAAAGAGAGAGTTGATGGAAGAGAGGCAGAAGAGGGAAAAGAGACAGGCGAGGGGAAACAGGGAAAAAAGAGAGTTCATGGGAAAGACGAAAACCAGGTAAGAGAGGCAGGTGGGCGGAATAGAGAGAGAAGAGACAGGTGAGGGAAAAGAGGGAAAAGAGGGATGCGAGTGAAAATGGGCAAATTAGACACCGAGGGAAGAGAGGGAAAAGAGTCAGGCGAGGGAAAAGAGGGGGGGAAAGAGAGTTGAAGGAAAAGAGGGAAAAGAGATAGGTGATGGCAAAGAGGAAAACCAGGGAAAAGAGACAGGCGAGGGTAAAGAGGGAAAAGGGAGAGTTCACGGAGGAGAGGGAAACCAGGGAAAAGAGACATGCCGGAGGAAAAGAGGTAGAAGAGACAGTGTGAGAGACTGAACTGTTACCTTGATCTGTTTGTCTCAAAGATTGTTAGGTGTGAGAGACTGGACTGTCACCTGAAGCCATTCATCTCTAGGATTGTTGGACTGAACTGTGAACTGTTTATCTCGAGCCCTTTGTCTCGGAGATGGCCTGTCTAAGCAGGACATTCCTCCGTCCATAAGGACGATTACTAGGCCACTGAGGCATCCAGGAGAGGAAACGGGCTGAAGCCGACAAGCATGCAAGAATGTGGAGGCTACCATTCTCATGGAAACTGTAGTCTTTGAGATAAGATACTGGTTTCTGGTGTTGACCACGCGAAGGTCATGGGACAGACAAAACCTGCAGCGCGTGAACAATACGTATGTGCATGCATCATCGAACTATGCCCTATAAGAAACCGTGGAGACAAGCCGTGGTGTGCACCCACCACCGAAGAATTGAAGACTGAGGACCAACGGGACGCCGCTGGATCCATGGTGGCGACTATCCTTGCAACTCTATCCCGACTGCTTGCTTGCTTCCTGCCTTTTCTTCCATTCTATCCTATCGCTACTATTTTCCACTTTTGATAGTTTTGATAATAAAAACTCTTTTGGGTATACAGCATTTGACCTCGTTCGTGTCTTAATCTCGCACATACCGATCATATACGGGATCATATCGATATGGGATCATATCGAAACCTTCCCCGACATTGGATCGGGACAGACAGGCAAGGGAAAAAGATGGAAAAGAGACAGGCGAGGGCAAAGAGGGAAAAGAAACAGTTGATGGGAAAGAGGAAAAGCAGGGGAGAGAGAGTTGCGGGAAATGAAGGGAAAAGAGAGAGGTGAGGGAAAAGAGGGAAACGGAGGAAAAGAGACAGGCGAGGGGAAAAGATGGAAAGGAGACAGTTGATGGAAAATCAGGGAAAAGAGACAGGCGAGGGCAAAGAGGAAAACCAGGGAAAAGAGAGAGTCGAGGGAAAAGAAGGGTGAGAGACAGTTCATGGAAAAGAGGGAAACCAGGGAAAAGAGACAGGTGAGGGAACAGAAAGGTAAAGAGAGAGCTCATGGAAAAGAGGGAAACGAGGGAAAAGAGACAGTTGATGGGAAAACAGGGGAAAGAGACTGGCGAGGGGAAAGAGAGAAACGAGAGAGTTGAGGGGAAAGAGGAAAACCAGGGGAAACAGACAGGCCGAGGGAAAAGATGGAAATGAGATATTTGAGGGAAAAGAGGGAAGAGAGAGAGGCGAATGAAAAATATGAAAATTAGACACTTAGGGAAAAGAGGGGAAAGAGGCAGGCGAGGGAGAAGAGAGAGGTGAGGGGAAAGAGGTAAAGAGAGTGAAGAGAGACAGGAGAGGGAAGAGACATGCAAGGAAAAAGAGGGAAAAGAGACAACCGAGGGAAATGAAGGAAAAGTGTCAGGCGAGGGAAAAGAGGAAAAGAGATATGTGAGGGAAAAGAGACAAGCAAGGGAAGTGAGGGAAAAGCGATAGGCGAGAGAAAAGAGGTAAGAGAGCGAAAAGAAACAGGAGAGGGAAGAGACGCACAAGGAAAAAGAGGAAAAAGGAACTAGTGGGAAAAGAGACACACAAGGGAAAAGATGGGAAAGAGCGAAAAGAGACAGGCAAGGGAAAAGGGGAGAAAGATATGCGAGAGAAAAGAGGAAAAGAGATATGAGAGGGAAAAGAGACAAGCGAGGGAATTGTGGGAAAAGCGATAGGCGAGCGCAAAGAGGCAGGCGAGGGCATAGAGGGAACAGAAGGAAAAGAGAGAGGTGAGGGAAAAGAGGGAGGAGAGTGAAAAGAGACAGGAGAGGGAAGAGACATGCAAGGAAAAAGAGGAAAAAGGGGAAACAGCGGAAGAAGAGACACACAAGGGAAAAGAGGGGAAAGAGGGAAAAGAGTCACACGATGGAAAAGGGGAGAAAGAGACACGCTAGGGAAAAGAGGAAAAAGAGACACGACGGAAAAGAGACAAGCGAGGGAACTGAGGGACAAGAGATAGGCGAGGGAAAAGAAGGCAAAGAGGGAAAAGAGACATGAGACGGACTAGAGACTGGTGACAGAAAAGAGGGAAAAGAGGAAGAAAGAGGGAAAAGAGTCACACGAGGGAATACACGGAAAAGAGACAGGCGTGGGAAAAGAGACAGGCGAGGGAAAAGAGGGAAAAGACACACACAGGAGAGGGGAAAGAGACAGGCCAGGCAAAAGAGATACACAATGAAAACAGACACACAAGGGAAAGGAGCGCAAAGAGGAAAAAAGAGACACACGGGGGAAAAGAGGGAAAAGAGGTAAGAGAGCAATAAGAGACAGGAGAGGGGAAACACGGAAAAGAGGGGAACGAGACAGGCGGGGGAAAAGAGGAAAGAGAGGCAAGGGAAAAGTGGGAAAAGAGGGATAAGGGAGGCGAGGGAAAAGAGGGAAAAGAGAGATGTGGTGAAAAGGAGGGAAAAGAGGAAAAGATACATGCGAAGACAAAGAGGGAAAAGAGACATGCAAGGAAAACGAGGGAATAGAGGAAATAGAGGAAAAAGAGAGAGACGAGGGAAACGAGGGAAACGAGGGAAACGAGGGAAAAGACACAGGCGAGGGAAAAGAGGCGAGGGAAAAGAGGGAAAAGAGGCGAGGGAAAAGAGGGGAGAGAGACGCAAGGAAAAAGAGGAAAAAGAGGAAATAGAGGGAAAAGAGAGAGGCAAGGGGAAAGAGGGAAAAGAAAGAAAAGAGGGAAAAGAGGGAAAAGAGACACACGAGGGAAAAGGGGAGAAATATCTGCGAGGGAAAAGAGGAAAGTGAGATATGTGAGGGAAAAGCGAGAGGCAAGGGAAAAGGGCGAGAGTGCGAAAAGAGAGACACGAGGAAAAAGAGACAAGCGAGGGAACTAAGGGAAAAGCGATAGGCGAGGGAATAGACGGAAAACGTGGGAGCAGCTGGGAACACCTGGCATTTGTTTTCGAGTGAACGTTAGAATTTGTTGTGCTGCATGTTTGCCAAGCCTTTGAAGAACTAGTTTTACAAGGTCAGGTGGGAGGATGGCCTGGCGTGTGCCTGGGAAGATGTGGCTGAAGAGAGTCACGAGTATGTGCGTGGAATGTGTTTATCTTTAAGTGTTCTGAGGACTGGCGAGCATCCCAGCTGAGCCAGATATGCGCTCCTGTTTTAGTAATATTGGCTGTATGCCCTTAGTTCTTTCCAGATCCTTGTTGAAACGTATAGAAGTCTGATCCTTTTGTGAAATAAACGGAATCTTGTACAGATATGTTGAGTGGTTAATCCAGTCTCTGCAGAAAAGAGACAGGCGAGGGAAAAGAGGGAAAAGACAAACACAGGAGAGGGAAAAGAGACATGCCAGGCAAGAGAGATACACAATGAGAACAGACACAGGAGGAAAAGGAGTGAAAAGAGGGGAAAAGAGACACGCGAGGGAAAAGAGGGGAAATAGGGGAAAGAGGGAACAGAGAGAGGCGAGGGAAAAGTGGGAAGAGAGGGAAAAGAGTGAGGCGAGGGAAAAGTTGGAAAAGACCATAAAGAGGTGAGGGAAAAGAGGGGAAAGTGACACGCAAGGAAAAAGAGGAAAAGGAGGAAATAGAGGGAAAAGAGACAGACAAGGGAAAAGAGGGAAAAGAGCGAGAAGAGGGAAAGCACACAGGCGAAGGAAAAGAGACAGGCGAGGGCAAAAGAGGAAAAGGAGACACACAAGGGAAAAAAGGGGAAATAGGGAAAAGAGGGCAAAGAGACAGGCAAGGGAAAAGACAGAAAAGAGTTAGAAGAGGAAAAAAAGAGGGAAAACAGACACACTAGGGAAAAGAGACGTGCCAGGCAACAGAGGTACACAAGGAAAACAGACACACGAGGAAAAGGAGCGAAAAGAGGAAAAAAGAGACACGGAACGGAAGAGAGACAGGCGAGGGGAATGAGAGAGGTGGGGGAAAGAGGTAAGAGAGCGAAAAGAGACAGGAGAGGGAAGAGACACGCAAGAGAAAAGAGGAAATAGCGGAAGAAGAGACACACAAGGGAAAAGGGGAGAAAGATATGTGAGGGAAAAGAGGAAAAAAGAGATACAAAAGGGAAAAGAGACAAGCGAGGGAACTAAGGGAAAAGCGATATGCAATGGAATGCACGGAAAAGAGACAGGCGAGGGAAAAGAGGGAAAAGACACACACAGGAGAGGGAAAAGAGACAGGCCAGGCAAAAGAGATAGAGAAGGAAAACAGGCACACGAGGAAAAGGAGTGAAAAGAGGGAAAAAGAGACACACGAGGGAAAAGAGGGAAAAGAGAGAGGTGAGGGAAAAGAGGTAAGAGACCGGTAAGAGACAAGAGAGGGAAACACGGAAAAGAGGGAAATGAGACAGGGGAGGGGAAAGAGGAAAAAGAGGCAAGGGAAAAGAGGGAAAAGAGGAAAAAGAGAGAGTTGATGGAAGAGAGGCAGAAGAGGGAAAAGAGACAGGCGAGGGGAAACAGGGAAAAAAGAGAGTTCATGGGAAAGAGTAAAACCAGGTAAGAGAGGCAGGTGGGCGGAATAGAGAGAGAAGAGACAGGTGAGGGAAAAGAGGGAAAAGAGGGATGCGAGTGAAAATGGGCAAATTAGACACCGAGGGAAGAGAGGGAAAAGAGTCAGGCGAGGGAAAAGAGGGGGGGAAAGAGAGTTGAAGGAAAAGAGGGAAAAGAGATAGGTGATGGCAAAGAGGAAAACCAGGGAAAAGAGACAGGCGAGGGTAAAGAGGGAAAAGGGAGAGTTCACGGAGGAGAGGGAAACCAGGGAAAAGAGACATGCCGGAGGAAAAGAGGTAGAAGAGACAGTGTGAGAGACTGAACTGTTACCTTGATCTGTTTGTCTCAAAGATTGTTAGGTGTGAGAGACTGGACTGTCACCTGAAGCCATTCATCTCTAGGATTGTTGGACTGAACTGTGAACTGTTTATCTCGAGCCCTTTGTCTCGGAGATGGCCTGTCTAAGCAGGACATTCCTCCGTCCATAAGGACGATTACTAGGCCACTGAGGCATCCAGGAGAGGAAACGGGCTGAAGCCGACAAGCATGCAAGAATGTGGAGGCTACCATTCTCATGGAAACTGTAGTCTTTGAGATAAGATACTGGTTTCTGGTGTTGACCACGCGAAGGTCATGGGACAGACAAAACCTGCAGCGCGTGAACAATACGTATGTGCATGCATCATCGAACTATGCCCTATAAGAAACCGTGGAGACAAGCCGTGGTGTGCACCCACCACCGAAGAATTGAAGACTGAGGACCAACGGGACGCCGCTGGATCCATGGTGGCGACTATCCTTGCAACTCTATCCCGACTGCTTGCTTGCTTTCTGCCTTTTCTTCCATTCTATCCTATCGCTACTATTTTCCACTTTTGATAGTTTTGATAATAAAAACTCTTTTGGGTATACGGCATTTGACCTCGTTCGTGTCTTAATCTCGCACATACCGATCATATACGGGATCATATCGATATGGGATCATATCGAAACCTTCCCCGACATTGGATCGGGACAGACAGGCAAGGGAAAAAGATGGAAAAGAGACAGGCGAGGGCAAAGAGGGAAAAGAAACAGTTGGTGGGAAAGAGGAAAAGCAGGGGAGAGAGAGTTGCGGGAAATGAAGGGAAAAGAGAGAGGTGAGGGAAAAGAGGGAAACGGAGGAAAAGAGACAGGCGAGGGGAAAAGATGGAAAGGAGACAGTTGATGGAAAATCAGGGAAAAGAGACAGGCGAGGGCAAAGAGGAAAACCAGGGAAAAGAGAGAGTCGAGGGAAAAGAAGGGTGAGAGACAGTTCATGGAAAAGAGGGAAACCAGGGAAAAGAGACAGTCGAGGGAAAAGAAGGGTGAGAGACAGTTCATGGAAAAGAGGGAAACCAGGGAAAAGAGACAGGTGAGGGAACAGAAAGGTAAAGAGAGAGCTCATGGAAAAGAGGGAAACGAGGGAAAAGAGACAGTTGATGGGAAAACAGGGGAAAGAGACTGGCGAGGGGAAAGAGAGAAACGAGAGAGTTGAGGGGGAAGAGGAAAACCAGGGGAAACAGACAGGCCGAGGGAAAAGATGGAAATGAGATATTTGAGGGAAAAGAGGGAAGAGAGAGAGGCGAATGAAAAATATGAAAATTAGACACTTAGGGAAAAGAGGGGAAAGAGGCAGGCGAGGGAGAAGAGAGAGGTGAGGGGAAAGAGGTAAAGAGAGTGAAGAGAGACAGGAGAGGGAAGAGACATGCAAGGAAAAAGAGGGAAAAGAGACAACCGAGGGAAATGAAGGAAAAGTGTCAGGCGAGGGAAAAGAGGAAAAGAGATATGTGAGGGAAAAGAGACAAGCAAGGGAAGTGAGGGAAAAGCGATAGGCGAGAGAAAAGAGGTAAGAGAGCGAAAAGAAACAGGAGAGGGAAGAGACGCGCAAGGAAAAAGAGGAAAAAGGAACTAGTGGGAAAAGAGACACACAAGGGAAAAGATGGGAAAGAGCGAAAAGAGACAGGCAAGGGAAAAGGGGAGAAAGATATGCGAGAGAAAAGAGGAAAAGAGATATGAGAGGGAAAAGAGACAAGCGAGGGAATTGTGGGAAAAGCGATAGGCGAGCGCAAAGAGGCAGGCGAGGGCATAGAGGGAACAGAAGGAAAAGAGAGAGGTGAGGGAAAAGAGGGAGGAGAGTGAAAAGAGACAGGAGAGGGAAGAGACATGCAAGGAAAAAGAGGAAAAAGGGGAAACAGCGGAAGAAGAGACACACAAGGGAAAAGAGGGGAAAGAGGGGAAAGAGGGAAAAGAGTCACACGATGGAAAAGGGGAGAAAGAGACACGCTAGGGAAAAGAGGAAAAAGAGACACGACGGAAAAGAGACAAGCGAGGGAACTGAGGGACAAGAGATAGGCGAGGGAAAAGAAGGCAAAGAGGGAAAAGAGACATGAGACGGACTAGAGACTGGTGACAGAAAAGAGGGAAAAGAGGAAGAAAGAGGGAAAAGAGTCACACGAGGGAATACACGGAAAAGAGACAGGCGTGGGAAAAGAGACAGGCGAGGGAAAAGAGGGAAAAGACACACACAGGAGAGGGGAAAGAGACAGGCCAGGCAAAAGAGATACACAATGAAAACAGACACACAAGGGAAAGGAGCGCAAAGAGGAAAAAAGAGACACACGAGGGAAAAGAGGGAAAAGAGGTAAGAGAGCAATAAGAGACAGGAGAGGGGAAACACGGAAAAGAGGGGAATGAGACAGGCGGGGGAAAAGAGGAAAGAGAGGCAAGGGAAAAGTGGGAAAAGAGGGATAAGGGAGGCGAGGGAAAAGAGGGAAAAGAGAGATGTGGTGAAAAGGAGGGAAAAGAGGAAAAGATACATGCGAAGACAAAGAGGGAAAAGAGACATGCAAGGAAAACGAGGGAATAGAGGAAACAGAGGAAAAAGAGAGAGACGAGGGAAACGAGGGAAACGAGGGAAACGAGGGAAAAGACACAGGCGAGGGAAAAGAGGCGAGGGAAAAGAGGGAAAAGAGGCGAGGGAAAAGAGGGGAGAGAGACGCAAGGAAAAAGAGGAAAAAGAGGAAATAGAGGGAAAGGAGAGAGGCAAGGGGAAAGAGGGAAAAGAAAGAAAAGAGGGAAAAGAGGGAAAAGAGACACACGAGGGAAAAGGGGAGAAATATCTGCGAGGGAAAAGAGGAAAGTGAGATACGTGAGGGAAAAGCGAGAGGCAAGGGAAAAGAGGCGAGAGTGCGAAAAGAGAGACACGAGGAAAAAGAGACAAGCGAGGGAACTAAGGGAAAAGCGATAGGCGAGGGAATAGACGGAAAACGTGGGAGCAGCTGGGAACACCTGGCATTTGTTTTCGAGTGAACGTTAGAATTTGTTGTGCTGCATGTTTGCCAAGCCTTTGAAGAACTAGTTTTACAAGGTCAGGTGGGAGGATGGCCTGGCGTGTGCCTGGGAAGATGTGGCTGAAGAGAGTCACGAGTATGTGCGTGGAATGTGTTTATCTTTAAGTGTTCTGAGGACTGGCGAGCATCCCAGCTGAGCCAGATATGCGCTCCTGTTTTAGTAATATTGGCTGTATGCCCTTAGTTCTTTCCAGATCCTTGTTGAAACGTATAGAAGTCTGATCCTTTTGTGAAATAAACGGAATCTTGTACAGATATGTTGAGTGGTTAATCCAGTCTCTGCAGAAAAGAGACAGGCGAGGGAAAAGAGGGAAAAGACAAACACAGGAGAGGGAAAAGAGACATGCCAGGCAAGAGAGATACACAATGAGAACAGACACAGGAGGAAAAGGAGTGAAAAGAGGGGAAAAGAGACACGCGAGGGAAAAGAGGGGAAATAGGGGAAAGAGGGAACAGAGAGAGGCGAGGGAAAAGTGGGAAGAGAGGGAAAAGAGTGAGGCGAGGGAAAAGTTGGAAAAGACCATAACGAGGTGAGGGAAAAGAGGGGAAAGTGACACGCAAGGAAAAAGAGGAAAAGGAGGAAATAGAGGGAAAAGAGACAGACAAGGGAAAAGAGGGAAAAGAGCGAGAAGAGGGAAAGCACACAGGCGAAGGAAAAGAGACAGGCGAGGGCAAAAGAGGAAAAGGAGACACACAAGGGAAAAAAGGGGAAATAGGGAAAAGAGGGCAAAGAGACAGGCAAGGGAAAAGACAGAAAAGAGTTAGAAGAGGAAAAAAAGAGGGAAAACAGACACACTAGGGAAAAGAGACGTGCCAGGCAACAGAGGTACACAAGGAAAACAGACACACGAGGAAAAGGAGCGAAAAGAGGAAAAAAGAGACACGGAACGGAAGAGAGACAGGCGAGGGGAACGAGAGAGGTGAGGGAAAGAGGTAAGAGAGCGAAAAGAGACAGGAGAGGGAAGAGACACGCAAGAGAAAAGAGGAAATAGCGGAAGAAGAGACACACAAGGGAAAAGGGGAGAAAGATATGTGAGGGAAAAGAGGAAAAAAGAGATACAAAAGGGAAAAGAGACAAGCGAGGGAACTAAGGGAAAAGCGATATGCGATGGAATGCACGGAAAAGAGACAGGCGAGGGAAAAGAGGGAAAAGACACACACAGGAGAGGGAAAAGAGACAGGCCAGGCAAAAGAGATAGAGAAGGAAAACAGGCACACGAGGAAAAGGAGTGAAAAGAGGAAAAAAGAGACACACGAGGGAAAAGAGGGAAAAGAGAGAGGTGAGGGAAAAGAGGTAAGAGACCGATAAGAGACAAGAGAGGGAAACACGGAAAAGAGGGAAATGAGACAGGGGAGGGGAAAGAGGAAAAAGAGGCGAGGGAAAAGAGGGAAAAGAGGAAAAAGAGAGAGTTGATGGAAGAGAGGCAGAAGAGGGAAAAGAGACAGGCGAGGGGAAACAGGGAAAAAAGAGAGTTCATGGGAAAGACGAAAACCAGGTAAGAGAGGCAGGTGGGCGGAATAGAGAGAGAAGAGACAGGTGAGGGAAAAGAGGGAAAAGAGGGATGCGAGTGAAAATGGGCAAATTAGACACCGAGGGAAGAGAGGGAAAAGAGTCAGGCGAGGGAAAAGAGGGGGGGAAAGAGAGTTGAAGGAAAAGAGGGAAAAGAGATAGGTGATGGCAAAGAGGAAAACCAGGGAAAAGAGACAGGCGAGGGTAAAGAGGGAAAAGGGAGAGTTCACGGAGGAGAGGGAAACCAGGGAAAAGAGACATGCCGGAGGAAAAGAGGTAGAAGAGACAGTGTGAGAGACTGAACTGTTACCTTGATCTGTTTGTCTCAAAGATTGTTAGGTGTGAGAGACTGGACTGTCACCTGAAGCCATTCATCTCTAGGATTGTTGGACTGAACTGTGAACTGTTTATCTCGAGCCCTTTGTCTCGGAGATGGCCTGTCTAAGCAGGACATTCCTCCGTCCATAAGGACGATTACTAGGCCACTGAGGCATCCAGGAGAGGAAACGGGCTGAAGCCGACAAGCATGCAAGAATGTGGAGGCTACCATTCTCATGGAAACTGTAGTCTTTGAGATAAGATACTGGTTTCTGGTGTTGACCACGCGAAGGTCATGGGACAGACAAAACCTGCAGCGCGTGAACAATACGTATGTGCATGCATCATCGAACTATGCCCTATAAGAAACCGTGGAGACAAGCCGTGGTGTGCACCCACCACCGAAGAATTGAAGACTGAGGACCAACGGGACGCCGCTGGATCCATGGTGGCAACTATCTTTGCAACTCTATCCCGACTGCTTGCTTGCTTTCTGCCTTTTCTTCCATTCTATCCTATCGCTACTATTTTCCACTTTTGATAGTTTTGATAATAAAAACTCTTTTGGGTATACGGCATTTGACCTCGTTCGTGTCTTAATCTCGCACATACCGATCATATACGGGATCATATCGATATGGGATCATATCGAAACCTTCCCCGACATTGGATCGGGACAGACAGGCAAGGGAAAAAGATGGAAAAGAGACAGGCGAGGGCAAAGAGGGAAAAGAAACAGTTGATGGGAAAGAGGAAAAGCAGGGGAGAGAGAGTTGCGGGAAATGAAGGGAAAAGAGAGAGGTGAGGGAAAAGAGGGAAACGGAGGAAAAGAGACAGGCGAGGGGAAAAGATGGAAAGGAGACAGTTGATGGAAAATCAGGGAAAAGAGACAGGCGAGGGCAAAGAGGAAAACCAGGGAAAAGAGAGAGTCGAGGGAAAAGAAGGGTGAGAGACAGTTCATGGAAAAGAGGAAAACCAGGGAAAAGAGAGAGTCGAGGGAAAAGAAGGGTGAGAGACAGTTCATGGAAAAGAGGGAAACCAGGGAAAAGAGACAGGTGAGGGAACAGAAAGGTAAAGAGAGAGCTCATGGAAAAGAGGGAAACGAGGGAAAAGAGACAGTTGATGGGAAAACAGGGGAAAGAGACTGGCGAGGGGAAAGAGAGAAACGAGAGAGTTGAGGGGAAAGAGGAAAACCAGGGGAAACAGACAGGCCGAGGGAAAAGATGGAAATGAGATATTTGAGGGAAAAGAGGGAAGAGAGAGAGGCGAATGAAAAATATGAAAATTAGACACTTAGGGAAAAGAGGGGAAAGAGGCAGGCGAGGGAGAAGAGAGAGGTGAGGGGAAAGAGGTAAAGAGAGTGAAGAGAGACAGGAGAGGGAAGAGACATGCAAGGAAAAAGAGGGAAAAGAGACAACCGAGGGAAATGAAGGAAAAGTGTCAGGCGAGGGAAAAGAGGAAAAGAGATATGTGAGGGAAAAGAGACAAGCAAGGGAAGTGAGGGAAAAGCGATAGGCGAGAGAAAAGAGGTAAGAGAGCGAAAAGAAACAGGAGAGGGAAGAGACGCGCAAGGAAAAAGAGGAAAAAGGAACTAGTGGGAAAAGAGACACACAAGGGAAAAGATGGGAAAGAGCGAAAAGAGACAGGCAAGGGAAAAGGGGAGAAAGATATGCGAGAGAAAAGAGGAAAAGAGATATGAGAGGGAAAAGAGACAAGCGAGGGAATTGTGGGAAAAGCGATAGGCGAGCGCAAAGAGGCAGGCGAGGGCATAGAGGGAACAGAAGGAAAAGAGAGAGGTGAGGGAAAAGAGGGAGGAGAGTGAAAAGAGACAGGAGAGGGAAGAGACATGCAAGGAAAAAGAGGAAAAAGGGGAAACAGCGGAAGAAGAGACACACAAGGGAAAAGAGGGGAAAGAGGGGAAAGAGTCACACGATGGAAAAGGGGAGAAAGAGACACGCTAGGGAAAAGAGGAAAAAGAGACGCGACGGAAAAGAGACAAGCGAGGGAACTGAGGGACAAGAGATAGGCGAGGGAAAAGAAGGCAAAGAGGGAAAAGAGACATGAGACGGACTAGAGACTGGTGACAGAAAAGAGGGAAAAGAGGAAGAAAGAGGGAAAAGAGTCACACGAGGGAATACACGGAAAAGAGACAGGCGTGGGAAAAGAGACAGGCGAGGGAAAAGAGGGAAAAGACACACACAGGAGAGGGGAAAGAGACAGGCCAGGCAAAAGAGATACACAATGAAAACAGACACACAAGGGAAAGGAGCGCAAAGAGGAAAAAAGAGACACACGGGGGAAAAGAGGGAAAAGAGGTAAGAGAGCAATAAGAGACAGGAGAGGGGAAACACGGAAAAGAGGGGAACGAGACAGGCGGGGGAAAAGAGGAAAGAGAGGCAAGGGAAAAGTGGGAAAAGAGGGATAAGGGAGGCGAGGGAAAAGAGGGAAAAGAGAGATGTGGTGAAAAGGAGGGAAAAGAGGAAAAGATACATGCGAAGACAAAGAGGGAAAAGAGACATGCAAGGAAAACGAGGGAATAGAGGAAACAGAGGAAAAAGAGAGAGACGAGGGAAACGAGGGAAACGAGGGAAACGAGGGAAAAGACACAGGCGAGGGAAAAGAGGCGAGGGAAAAGAGGGAAAAGAGGCGAGGGAAAAGAGGGGAGAGAGACGCAAGGAAAAAGAGGAAAAAGAGGAAATAGAGGGAAAAGAGAGAGGCAAGGGGAAAGAGGGAAAAGAAAGAAAAGAGGGAAAAGAGGGAAAAGAGACACACGAGGGAAAAGGGGAGAAATATCTGCGAGGGAAAAGAGGAAAGTGAGATACGTGAGGGAAAAGCGAGAGGCAAGGGAAAAGAGGCGAGAGTGCGAAAAGAGAGACACGAGGAAAAAGAGACAAGCGAGGGAACTAAGGGAAAAGCGATAGGCGAGGGAATAGACGGAAAACGTGGGAGCAGCTGGGAACACCTGGCATTTGTTTTCGAGTGAACGTTAGAATTTGTTGTGCTGCATGTTTGCCAAGCCTTTGAAGAACTAGTTTTACAAGGTCAGGTGGGAGGATGGCCTGGCGTGTGCCTGGGAAGATGTGGCTGAAGAGAGTCACGAGTATGTGCGTGGAATGTGTTTATCTTTAAGTGTTCTGAGGACTGGCGAGCATCCCAGCTGAGCCAGATATGCGCTCCTGTTTTAGTAATATTGGCTGTATGCCCTTAGTTCTTTCCAGATCCTTGTTGAAACGTATAGAAGTCTGATCCTTTTGTGAAATAAACGGAATCTTGTACAGATATGTTGAGTGGTTAATCCAGTCTCTGCAGAAAAGAGACAGGCGAGGGAAAAGAGGGAAAAGACAAACACAGGAGAGGGAAAAGAGACATGCCAGGCAAGAGAGATACACAATGAGAACAGACACAGGAGGAAAAGGAGTGAAAAGAGGGGAAAAGAGACACGCGAGGGAAAAGAGGGGAAATAGGGGAAAGAGGGAACAGAGAGAGGCGAGGGAAAAGTGGGAAGAGAGGGAAAAGAGTGAGGCGAGGGAAAAGTTGGAAAAGACCATAAAGAGGTGAGGGAAAAGAGGGGAAAGTGACACGCAAGGAAAAAGAGGAAAAGGAGGAAATAGAGGGAAAAGAGACAGACAAGGGAAAAGAGGGAAAAGAGCGAGAAGAGGGAAAGCACACAGGCGAAGGAAAAGAGACAGGCGAGGGCAAAAGAGGAAAAGGAGACACACAAGGGAAAAAAGGGGAAATAGGGAAAAGAGGGCAAAGAGACAGGCAAGGGAAAAGACAGAAAAGAGTTAGAAGAGGAAAAAAAGAGGGAAAACAGACACACTAGGGAAAAGAGACGTGCCAGGCAACAGAGGTACACAAGGAAAACAGACACACGAGGAAAAGGAGCGAAAAGAGGAAAAAAGAGACACGGAACGGAAGAGAGACAGGCGAGGGGAACGAGAGAGGTGGGGGAAAGAGGTAAGAGAGCGAAAAGAGACAGGAGAGGGAAGACACACGCAAGAGAAAAGAGGAAATAGCGGAAGAAGAGACACACAAGGGAAAAGGGGAGAAAGATATGTGAGGGAAAAGAGGAAAAAAGAGATACAAAAGGGAAAAGAGACAAGCGAGGGAACTAAGGGAAAAGCGATATGCGATGGAATGCACGGAAAAGAGACAGGCGAGGGAAAAGAGGGAAAAGACACACACAGGAGAGGGAAAAGAGACAGGCCAGGCAAAAGAGATAGAGAAGGAAAACAGGCACACGAGGAAAAGGAGTGAAAAGAGGAAAAAAGAGACACACGAGGGAAAAGAGGGAAAAGAGAGAGGTGAGGGAAAAGAGGTAAGAGACCGATAAGAGACAAGAGAGGGAAACACGGAAAAGAGGGAAATGAGACAGGGGAGGGGAAAGAGGAAAAAGAGGCGAGGGAAAAGAGGGAAAAGAGGAAAAAGAGAGAGTTGATGGAAGAGAGGCAGAAGAGGGAAAAGAGACAGGCGAGGGGAAACAGGGAAAAAAGAGAGTTCATGGGAAAGAGTAAAACCAGGTAAGAGAGGCAGGTGGGCGGAATAGAGAGAGAAGAGACAGGTGAGGGAAAAGAGGGAAAAGAGGGATGCGAGTGAAAATGGGCAAATTAGACACCGAGGGAAGAGAGGGAAAAGAGTCAGGCGAGGGAAAAGAGGGGGGGAAAGAGAGTTGAAGGAAAAGAGGGAAAAGAGATAGGTGATGGCAAAGAGGAAAACCAGGGAAAAGAGACAGGCGAGGGTAAAGAGGGAAAAGGGAGAGTTCACGGAGGAGAGGGAAACCAGGGAAAAGAGACATGCCGGAGGAAAAGAGGTAGAAGAGACAGTGTGAGAGACTGAACTGTTACCTTGATCTGTTTGTCTCAAAGATTGTTAGGTGTGAGAGACTGGACTGTCACCTGAAGCCATTCATCTCTAGGATTGTTGGACTGAACTGTGAACTGTTTATCTCGAGCCCTTTGTCTCGGAGATGGCCTGTCTAAGCAGGACATTCCTCCGTCCATAAGGACGATTACTAGGCCACTGAGGCATCCAGGAGAGGAAACGGGCTGAAGCCGACAAGCATGCAAGAATGTGGAGGCTACCATTCTCATGGAAACTGTAGTCTTTGAGATAAGATACTGGTTTCTGGTGTTGACCACGCGAAGGTCATGGGACAGACAAAACCTGCAGCGCGTGAACAATACGTATGTGCATGCATCATCGAACTATGCCCTATAAGAAACCGTGGAGACAAGCCGTGGTGTGCACCCACCACCGAAGAATTGAAGACTGAGGACCAACGGGACGCCGCTGGATCCATGGTGGCGACTATCCTTGCAACTCTATCCCGACTGCTTGCTTGCTTCCTGCCTTTTCTTCCATTCTATCCTATCGCTACTATTTTCCACTTTTGATAGTTTTGATAATAAAAACTCTTTTGGGTATACAGCATTTGACCTCGTTCGTGTCTTAATCTCGCACATACCGATCATATACGGGATCATATCGATATGGGATCATATCGAAACCTTCCCCGACATTGGATCGGGACAGACAGGCAAGGGAAAAAGATGGAAAAGAGACAGGCGAGGGCAAAGAGGGAAAAGAAACAGTTGATGGGAAAGAGGAAAAGCAGGGGAGAGAGAGTTGCGGGAAAAGAAGGGAAAAGAGAGAGGTGAGGGAAAAGAGGGAAACGGAGGAAAAGAGACAGGCGAGGGGAAAAGATGGAAAGGAGACAGTTGATGGAAAATCAGGGAAAAGAGACAGGCGAGGGCAAAGAGGAAAACCAGGGAAAAGAGAGAGTCGAGGGAAAAGAAGGGTGAGAGACAGTTCATGGAAAAGAGGGAAACCAGGGAAAAGAGACAGGTGAGGGAACAGAAAGGTAAAGAGAGAGCTCATGGAAAAGAGGGAAACGAGGGAAAAGAGACAGTTGATGGGAAAACAGGGGAAAGAGACTGGCGAGGGGAAAGAGAGAAACGAGAGAGTTGAGGGGAAAGAGGAAAACCAGGGGAAACAGACAGGCCGAGGGAAAAGATGGAAATGAGATATTTGAGGGAAAAGAGGGAAGAGAGAGAGGCGAATGAAAAATATGAAAATTAGACACTTAGGGAAAAGAGGGGAAAGAGGCAGGCGAGGGAGAAGAGAGAGGTGAGGGGAAAGAGGTAAAGAGAGTGAAGAGAGACAGGAGAGGGAAGAGACATGCAAGGAAAAAGAGGGAAAAGAGACAACCGAGGGAAATGAAGGAAAAGTGTCAGGCGAGGGAAAAGAGGAAAAGAGATATGTGAGGGAAAAGAGACAAGCAAGGGAAGTGAGGGAAAAGCGATAGGCGAGAGAAAAGAGGTAAGAGAGCGAAAAGAAACAGGAGAGGGAAGAGACGCGCAAGGAAAAAGAGGAAAAAGGAACTAGTGGGAAAAGAGACACACAAGGGAAAAGATGGGAAAGAGCGAAAAGAGACAGGCAAGGGAAAAGGGGAGAAAGATATGCGAGAGAAAAGAGGAAAAGAGATATGAGAGGGAAAAGAGACAAGCGAGGGAATTGTGGGAAAAGCGATAGGCGAGCGCAAAGAGGCAGGCGAGGGCATAGAGGGAACAGAAGGAAAAGAGAGAGGTGAGGGAAAAGAGGGAGGAGAGTGAAAAGAGACAGGAGAGGGAAGAGACATGCAAGGAAAAAGAGGAAAAAGGGGAAACAGCGGAAGAAGAGACACACAAGGGAAAAGAGGGGAAAGAGGGGAAAGAGTCACACGATGGAAAAGGGGAGAAAGAGACACGCTAGGGAAAAGAGGAAAAAGAGACGCGACGGAAAAGAGACAAGCGAGGGAACTGAGGGACAAGAGATAGGCGAGGGAAAAGAAGGCAAAGAGGGAAAAGAGACATGAGACGGACTAGAGACTGGTGACAGAAAAGAGGGAAAAGAGGAAGAAAGAGGGAAAAGAGTCACACGAGGGAATACACGGAAAAGAGACAGGCGTGGGAAAAGAGACAGGCGAGGGAAAAGAGGGAAAAGACACACACAGGAGAGGGGAAAGAGACAGGCCAGGCAAAAGAGATACACAATGAAAACAGACACACAAGGGAAAGGAGCGCAAAGAGGAAAAAAGAGACACACGGGGGAAAAGAGGGAAAAGAGGTAAGAGAGCAATAAGAGACAGGAGAGGGGAAACACGGAAAAGAGGGGAACGAGACAGGCGGGGGAAAAGAGGAAAGAGAGGCAAGGGAAAAGTGGGAAAAGAGGGATAAGGGAGGCGAGGGAAAAGAGGGAAAAGAGAGATGTGGTGAAAAGGAGGGAAAAGAGGAAAAGATACATGCGAAGACAAAGAGGGAAAAGAGACATGCAAGGAAAACGAGGGAATAGAGGAAACAGAGGAAAAAGAGAGAGACGAGGGAAACGAGGGAAACGAGGGAAACGAGGGAAAAGACACAGGCGAGGGAAAAGAGGCGAGGGAAAAGAGGGAAAAGAGGCGAGGGAAAAGAGGGGAGAGAGACGCAAGGAAAAAGAGGAAAAAGAGGAAATAGAGGGAAAAGAGAGAGGCAAGGGGAAAGAGGGAAAAGAAAGAAAAGAGGGAAAAGAGGGAAAAGAGACACACGAGGGAAAAGGGGAGAAATATCTGCGAGGGAAAAGAGGAAAGTGAGATATGTGAGGGAAAAGCGAGAGGCAAGGGAAAAGGGCGAGAGTGCGAAAAGAGAGACACGAGGAAAAAGAGACAAGCGAGGGAACTAAGGGAAAAGCGATAGGCGAGGGAATAGACGGAAAATGTGGGAGCAGCTGGGAACACCTGGCATTTGTTTTCGAGTGAACGTTAGAATTTGTTGTGCTGCATGTTTGCCAAGCCTTTGAAGAACTAGTTTTACAAGGTCAGGTGGGAGGATGGCCTGGCGTGTGCCTGGGAAGATGTGGCTGAAGAGAGTCACGAGTATGTGCGTGGAATGTGTTTATCTTTAAGTGTTCTGAGGACTGGCGAGCATCCCAGCTGAGCCAGATATGCGCTCCTGTTTTAGTAATATTGGCTGTATGCCCTTAGTTCTTTCCAGATCCTTGTTGAAACGTATAGAAGTCTGATCCTTTTGTGAAATAAACGGAATCTTGTACAGATATGTTGAGTGGTTAATCCAGTCTCTGCAGAAAAGAGACAGGCGAGGGAAAAGAGGGAAAAGACAAACACAGGAGAGGGAAAAGAGACATGCCAGGCAAGAGAGATACACAATGAGAACAGACACAGGAGGAAAAGGAGTGAAAAGAGGGGAAAAGAGACACGCGAGGGAAAAGAGGGGAAATAGGGGAAAGAGGGAACAGAGAGAGGCGAGGGAAAAGTGGGAAGAGAGGGAAAAGAGTGAGGCGAGGGAAAAGTTGGAAAAGACCATAAAGAGGTGAGGGAAAAGAGGGGAAAGTGACACGCAAGGAAAAAGAGGAAAAGGAGGAAATAGAGGGAAAAGAGACAGACAAGGGAAAAGAGGGAAAAGAGCGAGAAGAGGGAAAGCACACAGGCGAAGGAAAAGAGACAGGCGAGGGAAAAGGGGAGAAAGATATGCGAGAGAAAAGAGGAAAAGAGATATGAGAGGGAAAAGAGACAAGCGAGGGAATTGTGGGAAAAGCGATAGGCGAGCGCAAAGAGGCAGGCGAGGGCATAGAGGGAACAGAAGGAAAAGAGAGAGGTGAGGGAAAAGAGGGAGGAGAGTGAAAAGAGACAGGAGAGGGAAGAGACATGCAAGGAAAAAGAGGAAAAAGGGGAAACAGCGGAAGAAGAGACACACAAGGGAAAAGAGGGGAAAGAGGGGAAAGAGGGAAAAGAGTCACACGATGGAAAAGGGGAGAAAGAGACACGCTAGGGAAAAGAGGAAAAAGAGACGCGACGGAAAAGAGACAAGCGAGGGAACTGAGGGACAAGAGATAGGCGAGGGAAAAGAAGGCAAAGAGGGAAAAGAGACATGAGACGGACTAGAGACTGGTGACAGAAAAGAGGGAAAAGAGGAAGAAAGAGGGAAAAGAGTCACACGAGGGAATACACGGAAAAGAGACAGGCGTGGGAAAAGAGACAGGCGAGGGAAAAGAGGGAAAAGACACACACAGGAGAGGGGAAAGAGACAGGCCAGGCAAAAGAGATACACAATGAAAACAGACACACAAGGGAAAGGAGCGCAAAGAGGAAAAAAGAGACACACGGGGAAAAGAGGGAAAAGAGGTAAGAGAGCAATAAGAGACAGGAGAGGGGAAACACGGAAAAGAGGGGAACGAGACAGGCGGGGGAAAAGAGGAAAGAGAGGCAAGGGAAAAGTGGGAAAAGAGGGATAAGGGAGGCGAGGGAAAAGAGGGAAAAGAGAGATGTGGTGAAAAGGAGGGAAAAGAGGAAAAGATACATGCGAAGACAAAGAGGGAAAAGAGACATGCAAGGAAAACGAGGGAATAGAGGAAACAGGAAAAAGAGAGAGACGAGGGAAACGAGGGAAACGAGGGAAACGAGGGAAAAGACACAGGCGAGGGAAAAGAGGCGAGGGAAAAGAGGGAAAAGAGGCGAGGGAAAAGAGGGGAGAGAGACGCAAGGAAAAAGAGGAAAAAGAGGAAATAGAGGGAAAAGAGAGAGGCAAGGGGAAAGAGGGAAAAGAAAGAAAAGAGGGAAAAGAGGGAAAAGAGACACACGAGGGAAAAGGGGAGAAATATCTGCGAGGGAAAAGAGGAAAGTGAGATACGTGAGGGAAAAGCGAGAGGCAAGGGAAAAGAGGCGAGAGTGCGAAAAGAGAGACACGAGGAAAAAGAGACAAGCGAGGGAACTAAGGGAAAAGCGATAGGCGAGGGAATAGACGGAAAACGTGGGAGCAGCTGGGAACACCTGGCATTTGTTTTCGAGTGAACGTTAGAATTTGTTGTGCTGCATGTTTGCCAAGCCTTTGAAGAACTAGTTTTACAAGGTCAGGTGGGAGGATGGCCTGGCGTGTGCCTGGGAAGATGTGGCTGAAGAGAGTCATGAGTATGTGCGTGGAATGTGTTTATCTTTAAGTGTTCTGAGGACTGGCGAGCATCCCAGCTGAGCCAGATATGCGCTCCTGTTTTAGTAATATTGGCTGTATGCCCTTAGTTCTTTCCAGATCCTTGTTGAAACGTATAGAAGTCTGATCCTTTTGTGAAATAAACGGAATCTTGTACAGATATGTTGAGTGGTTAATCCAGTCTCTGCAGAAAAGAGACAGGCGAGGGCAAAAGAGGAAAAGGAGACACACAAGGGAAAAAAGGGGAAATAGGGAAAAGAGGGCAAAGAGACAGGCAAGGGAAAAGACAGAAAAGAGTTAGAAGAGGAAAAAAAGAGGGAAAACAGACACACTAGGGAAAAGAGACGTGCCAGGCAACAGAGGTACACAAGGAAAACAGACACACGAGGAAAAGGAGCGAAAAGAGGAAAAAAGAGACACGGAACGGAAGAGAGACAGGCGAGGGGAACGAGAGAGGTGGGGGAAAGAGGTAAGAGAGCGAAAAGAGACAGGAGAGGGAAGAGACACGCAAGAGAAAAGAGGAAATAGCGGAAGAAGAGACACACAAGGGAAAAGGGGAGAAAGATATGTGAGGGAAAAGAGGAAAAAAGAGATACAAAAGGGAAAAGAGACAAGCGAGGGAACTAAGGGAAAAGCGATATGCGATGGAATGCACGGAAAAGAGACAGGCGAGGGAAAAGAGGGAAAAGACACACACAGGAGAGGGAAAAGAGACAGGCCAGGCAAAAGAGATAGAGAAGGAAAACAGGCACACGAGGAAAAGGAGTGAAAAGAGGAAAAAAGAGACACACGAGGGAAAAGAGGGAAAAGAGAGAGGTGAGGGAAAAGAGGTAAGAGACCGATAAGAGACAAGAGAGGGAAACACGGAAAAGAGGGAAATGAGACAGGGGAGGGGAAAGAGGAAAAAGAGGCGAGGGAAAAGAGGGAAAAGAGGAAAAAGAGAGAGTTGATGGAAGAGAGGCAGAAGAGGGAAAAGAGACAGGCGAGGGGAAACAGGGAAAAAAGAGAGTTCATGGGAAAGAGTAAAACCAGGTAAGAGAGGCAGGTGGGCGGAATAGAGAGAGAAGAGACAGGTGAGGGAAAAGAGGGAAAAGAGGGATGCGAGTGAAAATGGGCAAATTAGACACCGAGGGAAGAGAGGGAAAAGAGTCAGGCGAGGGAAAAGAGGGGGGGAAAGAGAGTTGAAGGAAAAGAGGGAAAAGAGATAGGTGATGGCAAAGAGGAAAACCAGGGAAAAGAGACAGGCGAGGGTAAAGAGGGAAAAGGGAGAGTTCACGGAGGAGAGGGAAACCAGGGAAAAGAGACATGCCGGAGGAAAAGAGGTAGAAGAGACAGTGTGAGAGACTGAACTGTTACCTTGATCTGTTTGTCTCAAAGATTGTTAGGTGTGAGAGACTGGACTGTCACCTGAAGCCATTCATCTCTAGGATTGTTGGACTGAACTGTGAACTGTTTATCTCGAGCCCTTTGTCTCGGAGATGGCCTGTCTAAGCAGGACATTCCTCCGTCCATAAGGACGATTACTAGGCCACTGAGGCATCCAGGAGAGGAAACGGGCTGAAGCCGACAAGCATGCAAGAATGTGGAGGCTACCATTCTCATGGAAACTGTAGTCTTTGAGATAAGATACTGGTTTCTGGTGTTGACCACGCGAAGGTCATGGGACAGACAAAACCTGCAGCGCGTGAACAATACGTATGTGCATGCATCATCGAACTATGCCCTATAAGAAACCGTGGAGACAAGCCGTGGTGTGCACCCACCACCGAAGAATTGAAGACTGAGGACCAACGGGACGCCGCTGGATCCATGGTGGCAACTATCTTTGCAACTCTATCCCGACTGCTTGCTTGCTTTCTGCCTTTTCTTCCATTCTATCCTATCGCTACTATTTTCCACTTTTGATAGTTTTGATAATAAAAACTCTTTTGGGTATACGGCATTTGACCTCGTTCGTGTCTTAATCTCGCACATACCGATCATATACGGGATCATATCGATATGGGATCATATCGAAACCTTCCCCGACATTGGATCGGGACAGACAGGCAAGGGAAAAAGATGGAAAAGAGACAGGCGAGGGCAAAGAGGGAAAAGAAACAGTTGATGGGAAAGAGGAAAAGCAGGGGAGAGAGAGTTGCGGGAAATGAAGGGAAAAGAGAGAGGTGAGGGAAAAGAGGGAAACGGAGGAAAAGAGACAGGCGAGGGGAAAAGATGGAAAGGAGACAGTTGATGGAAAATCAGGGAAAAGAGACAGGCGAGGGCAAAGAGGAAAACCAGGGAAAAGAGAGAGTCGAGGGAAAAGAAGGGTGAGAGACAGTTCATGGAAAAGAGGAAAACCAGGGAAAAGAGAGAGTCGAGGGAAAAGAAGGGTGAGAGACAGTTCATGGAAAAGAGGGAAACCAGGGAAAAGAGACAGGTGAGGGAACAGAAAGGTAAAGAGAGAGCTCATGGAAAAGAGGGAAACGAGGGAAAAGAGACAGTTGATGGGAAAACAGGGGAAAGAGACTGGCGAGGGGAAAGAGAGAAACGAGAGAGTTGAGGGGAAAGAGGAAAACCAGGGGAAACAGACAGGCCGAGGGAAAAGATGGAAATGAGATATTTGAGGGAAAAGAGGGAAGAGAGAGAGGCGAATGAAAAATATGAAAATTAGACACTTAGGGAAAAGAGGGGAAAGAGGCAGGCGAGGGAGAAGAGAGAGGTGAGGGGAAAGAGGTAAAGAGAGTGAAGAGAGACAGGAGAGGGAAGAGACATGCAAGGAAAAAGAGGGAAAAGAGACAACCGAGGGAAATGAAGGAAAAGTGTCAGGCGAGGGAAAAGAGGAAAAGAGATATGTGAGGGAAAAGAGACAAGCAAGGGAAGTGAGGGAAAAGCGATAGGCGAGAGAAAAGAGGTAAGAGAGCGAAAAGAAACAGGAGAGGGAAGAGACGCGCAAGGAAAAAGAGGAAAAAGGAACTAGTGGGAAAAGAGACACACAAGGGAAAAGATGGGAAAGAGCGAAAAGAGACAGGCAAGGGAAAAGGGGAGAAAGATATGCGAGAGAAAAGAGGAAAAGAGATATGAGAGGGAAAAGAGACAAGCGAGGGAATTGTGGGAAAAGCGATAGGCGAGCGCAAAGAGGCAGGCGAGGGCATAGAGGGAACAGAAGGAAAAGAGAGAGGTGAGGGAAAAGAGGGAGGAGAGTGAAAAGAGACAGGAGAGGGAAGAGACATGCAAGGAAAAAGAGGAAAAAGGGGAAACAGCGGAAGAAGAGACACACAAGGGAAAAGAGGGGAAAGAGGGGAAAGAGTCACACGATGGAAAAGGGGAGAAAGAGACACGCTAGGGAAAAGAGGAAAAAGAGACGCGACGGAAAAGAGACAAGCGAGGGAACTGAGGGACAAGAGATAGGCGAGGGAAAAGAAGGCAAAGAGGGAAAAGAGACATGAGACGGACTAGAGACTGGTGACAGAAAAGAGGGAAAAGAGGAAGAAAGAGGGAAAAGAGTCACACGAGGGAATACACGGAAAAGAGACAGGCGTGGGAAAAGAGACAGGCGAGGGAAAAGAGGGAAAAGACACACACAGGAGAGGGGAAAGAGACAGGCCAGGCAAAAGAGATACACAATGAAAACAGACACACAAGGGAAAGGAGCGCAAAGAGGAAAAAAGAGACACACGGGGGAAAAGAGGGAAAAGAGGTAAGAGAGCAATAAGAGACAGGAGAGGGGAAACACGGAAAAGAGGGGAACGAGACAGGCGGGGGAAAAGAGGAAAGAGAGGCAAGGGAAAAGTGGGAAAAGAGGGATAAGGGAGGCGAGGGAAAAGAGGGAAAAGAGAGATGTGGTGAAAAGGAGGGAAAAGAGGAAAAGATACATGCGAAGACAAAGAGGGAAAAGAGACATGCAAGGAAAACGAGGGAATAGAGGAAATAGAGGAAAAAGAGAGAGACGAGGGAAACGAGGGAAACGAGGGAAACGAGGGAAAAGACACAGGCGAGGGAAAAGAGGCGAGGGAAAAGAGGGAAAAGAGGCGAGGGAAAAGAGGGGAGAGAGACGCAAGGAAAAAGAGGAAAAAGAGGAAATAGAGGGAAAAGAGAGAGGCAAGGGGAAAGAGGGAAAAGAAAGAAAAGAGGGAAAAGAGGGAAAAGAGACACACGAGGGAAAAGGGGAGAAATATCTGCGAGGGAAAAGAGGAAAGTGAGATACGTGAGGGAAAAGCGAGAGGCAAGGGAAAAGAGGCGAGAGTGCGAAAAGAGAGACACGAGGAAGAAGAGACAAGCGAGGGAACTAAGGGAAAAGCGATAGGCGAGGGAATAGACGGAAAACGTGGGAGCAGCTGGGAACACCTGGCATTTGTTTTCGAGTGAACGTTAGAATTTGTTGTGCTGCATGTTTGCCAAGCCTTTGAAGAACTAGTTTTACAAGGTCAGGTGGGAGGATGGCCTGGCGTGTGCCTGGGAAGATGTGGCTGAAGAGAGTCACGAGTATGTGCGTGGAATGTGTTTATCTTTAAGTGTTCTGAGGACTGGCGAGCATCCCAGCTGAGCCAGATATGCGCTCCTGTTTTAGTAATATTGGCTGTATGCCCTTAGTTCTTTCCAGATCCTTGTTGAAACGTATAGAAGTCTGATCCTTTTGTGAAATAAACGGAATCTTGTACAGATATGTTGAGTGGTTAATCCAGTCTCTGCAGAAAAGAGACAGGCGAGGGAAAAGAGGGAAAAGACAAACACAGGAGAGGGAAAAGAGACATGCCAGGCAAGAGAGATACACAATGAGAACAGACACAGGAGGAAAAGGAGTGAAAAGAGGGGAAAAGAGACACGCGAGGGAAAAGAGGGGAAATAGGGGAAAGAGGGAACAGAGAGAGGCGAGGGAAAAGTGGGAAGAGAGGGAAAAGAGTGAGGCGAGGGAAAAGTTGGAAAAGACCATAAAGAGGTGAGGGAAAAGAGGGGAAAGTGACACGCAAGGAAAAAGAGGAAAAGGAGGAAATAGAGGGAAAAGAGACAGACAAGGGAAAAGAGGGAAAAGAGCGAGAAGAGGGAAAGCACACAGGCGAAGGAAAAGAGACAGGCGAGGGCAAAAGAGGAAAAGGAGACACACAAGGGAAAAAAGGGGAAATAGGGAAAAGAGGGCAAAGAGACAGGCAAGGGAAAAGACAGAAAAGAGTTAGAAGAGGAAAAAAAGAGGGAAAACAGACACACTAGGGAAAAGAGACGTGCCAGGCAACAGAGGTACACAAGGAAAACAGACACACGAGGAAAAGGAGCGAAAAGAGGAAAAAAGAGACACGGAACGGAAGAGAGACAGGCGAGGGGAACGAGAGAGGTGGGGGAAAGAGGTAAGAGAGCGAAAAGAGACAGGAGAGGGAAGACACACGCAAGAGAAAAGAGGAAATAGCGGAAGAAGAGACACACAAGGGAAAAGGGGAGAAAGATATGTGAGGGAAAAGAGGAAAAAAGAGATACAAAAGGGAAAAGAGACAAGCGAGGGAACTAAGGGAAAAGCGATATGCGATGGAATGCACGGAAAAGAGACAGGCGAGGGAAAAGAGGGAAAAGACACACACAGGAGAGGGAAAAGAGACAGGCCAGGCAAAAGAGATAGAGAAGGAAAACAGGCACACGAGGAAAAGGAGTGAAAAGAGGAAAAAAGAGACACACGAGGGAAAAGAGGGAAAAGAGAGAGGTGAGGGAAAAGAGGTAAGAGACCGATAAGAGACAAGAGAGGGAAACACGGAAAAGAGGGAAATGAGACAGGGGAGGGGAAAGAGGAAAAAGAGGCGAGGGAAAAGAGGGAAAAGAGGAAAAAGAGAGAGTTGATGGAAGAGAGGCAGAAGAGGGAAAAGAGACAGGCGAGGGGAAACAGGGAAAAAAGAGAGTTCATGGGAAAGACGAAAACCAGGTAAGAGAGGCAGGTGGGCGGAATAGAGAGAGAAGAGACAGGTGAGGGAAAAGAGGGAAAAGAGGGATGCGAGTGAAAATGGGCAAATTAGACACCGAGGGAAGAGAGGGAAAAGAGTCAGGCGAGGGAAAAGAGGGGGGGAAAGAGAGTTGAAGGAAAAGAGGGAAAAGAGATAGGTGATGGCAAAGAGGAAAACCAGGGAAAAGAGACAGGCGAGGGTAAAGAGGGAAAAGGGAGAGTTCACGGAGGAGAGGGAAACCAGGGAAAAGAGACATGCCGGAGGAAAAGAGGTAGAAGAGACAGTGTGAGAGACTGAACTGTTACCTTGATCTGTTTGTCTCAAAGATTGTTAGGTGTGAGAGACTGGACTGTCACCTGAAGCCATTCATCTCTAGGATTGTTGGACTGAACTGTGAACTGTTTATCTCGAGCCCTTTGTCTCGGAGATGGCCTGTCTAAGCAGGACATTCCTCCGTCCATAAGGACGATTACTAGGCCACTGAGGCATCCAGGAGAGGAAACGGGCTGAAGCCGACAAGCATGCAAGAATGTGGAGGCTACCATTCTCATGGAAACTGTAGTCTTTGAGATAAGATACTGGTTTCTGGTGTTGACCACGCGAAGGTCATGGGACAGACAAAACCTGCAGCGCGTGAACAATACGTATGTGCATGCATCATCGAACTATGCCCTATAAGAAACCGTGGAGACAAGCCGTGGTGTGCACCCACCACCGAAGAATTGAAGACTGAGGACCAACGGGACGCCGCTGGATCCATGGTGGCGACTATCCTTGCAACTCTATCCCGACTGCTTGCTTGCTTTCTGCCTTTTCTTCCATTCTATCCTATCGCTACTATTTTCCACTTTTGATAGTTTTGATAATAAAAACTCTTTTGGGTATACAGCATTTGACCTCGTTCGTGTCTTAATCTCGCACATACCGATCATATACGGGATCATATCGATATGGGATCATATCGAAACCTTCCCCGACATTGGATCGGGACAGACAGGCAAGGGAAAAAGATGGAAAAGAGACAGGCGAGGGCAAAGAGGGAAAAGAAACAGTTGATGGGAAAGAGGAAAAGCAGGGGAGAGAGAGTTGCGGGAAAAGAAGGGAAAAGAGAGAGGTGAGGGAAAAGAGGGAAACGGAGGAAAAGAGACAGGCGAGGGGAAAAGATGGAAAGGAGACAGTTGATGGAAAATCAGGGAAAAGAGACAGGCGAGGGCAAAGAGGAAAACCAGGGAAAAGAGAGAGTCGAGGGAAAAGAAGGGTGAGAGACAGTTCATGGAAAAGAGGGAAACCAGGGAAAAGAGACAGGTGAGGGAACAGAAAGGTAAAGAGAGAGCTCATGGAAAAGAGGGAAACGAGGGAAAAGAGACAGTTGATGGGAAAACAGGGGAAAGAGACTGGCGAGGGGAAAGAGAGAAACGAGAGAGTTGAGGGGAAAGAGGAAAACCAGGGGAAACAGACAGGCCGAGGGAAAAGATGGAAATGAGATATTTGAGGGAAAAGAGGGAAGAGAGAGAGGCGAATGAAAAATATGAAAATTAGACACTTAGGGAAAAGAGGGGAAAGAGGCAGGCGAGGGAGAAGAGAGAGGTGAGGGGAAAGAGGTAAAGAGAGTGAAGAGAGACAGGAGAGGGAAGAGACATGCAAGGAAAAAGAGGGAAAAGAGACAACCGAGGGAAATGAAGGAAAAGTGTCAGGCGAGGGAAAAGAGGAAAAGAGATATGTGAGGGAAAAGAGACAAGCAAGGGAAGTGAGGGAAAAGCGATAGGCGAGAGAAAAGAGGTAAGAGAGCGAAAAGAAACAGGAGAGGGAAGAGACGCGCAAGGAAAAAGAGGAAAAAGGAACTAGTGGGAAAAGAGACACACAAGGGAAAAGATGGGAAAGAGCGAAAAGAGACAGGCAAGGGAAAAGGGGAGAAAGATATGCGAGAGAAAAGAGGAAAAGAGATATGAGAGGGAAAAGAGACAAGCGAGGGAATTGTGGGAAAAGCGATAGGCGAGCGCAAAGAGGCAGGCGAGGGCATAGAGGGAACAGAAGGAAAAGAGAGAGGTGAGGGAAAAGAGGGAGGAGAGTGAAAAGAGACAGGAGAGGGAAGAGACATGCAAGGAAAAAGAGGAAAAAGGGGAAACAGCGGAAGAAGAGACACACAAGGGAAAAGAGGGGAAAGAGGGGAAAGAGTCACACGATGGAAAAGGGGAGAAAGAGACACGCTAGGGAAAAGAGGAAAAAGAGACGCGACGGAAAAGAGACAAGCGAGGGAACTGAGGGACAAGAGATAGGCGAGGGAAAAGAAGGCAAAGAGGGAAAAGAGACATGAGACGGACTAGAGACTGGTGACAGAAAAGAGGGAAAAGAGGAAGAAAGAGGGAAAAGAGTCACACGAGGGAATACACGGAAAAGAGACAGGCGTGGGAAAAGAGACAGGCGAGGGAAAAGAGGGAAAAGACACACACAGGAGAGGGGAAAGAGACAGGCCAGGCAAAAGAGATACACAATGAAAACAGACACACAAGGGAAAGGAGCGCAAAGAGGAAAAAAGAGACACACGGGGGAAAAGAGGGAAAAGAGGTAAGAGAGCAATAAGAGACAGGAGAGGGGAAACACGGAAAAGAGGGGAACGAGACAGGCGGGGGAAAAGAGGAAAGAGAGGCAAGGGAAAAGTGGGAAAAGAGGGATAAGGGAGGCGAGGGAAAAGAGGGAAAAGAGAGATGTGGTGAAAAGGAGGGAAAAGAGGAAAAGATACATGCGAAGACAAAGAGGGAAAAGAGACATGCAAGGAAAACGAGGGAATAGAGGAAACAGAGGAAAAAGAGAGAGACGAGGGAAACGAGGGAAACGAGGGAAACGAGGGAAAAGACACAGGCGAGGGAAAAGAGGCGAGGGAAAAGAGGGAAAAGAGGCGAGGGAAAAGAGGGGAGAGAGACGCAAGGAAAAAGAGGAAAAAGAGGAAATAGAGGGAAAAGAGAGAGGCAAGGGGAAAGAGGGAAAAGAAAGAAAAGAGGGAAAAGAGGGAAAAGAGACACACGAGGGAAAAGGGGAGAAATATCTGCGAGGGAAAAGAGGAAAGTGAGATATGTGAGGGAAAAGCGAGAGGCAAGGGAAAAGGGCGAGAGTGCGAAAAGAGAGACACGAGGAAAAAGAGACAAGCGAGGGAACTAAGGGAAAAGCGATAGGCGAGGGAATAGACGGAAAATGTGGGAGCAGCTGGGAACACCTGGCATTTGTTTTCGAGTGAACGTTAGAATTTGTTGTGCTGCATGTTTGCCAAGCCTTTGAAGAACTAGTTTTACAAGGTCAGGTGGGAGGATGGCCTGGCGTGTGCCTGGGAAGATGTGGCTGAAGAGAGTCACGAGTATGTGCGTGGAATGTGTTTATCTTTAAGTGTTCTGAGGACTGGCGAGCATCCCAGCTGAGCCAGATATGCGCTCCTGTTTTAGTAATATTGGCTGTATGCCCTTAGTTCTTTCCAGATCCTTGTTGAAACGTATAGAAGTCTGATCCTTTTGTGAAATAAACGGAATCTTGTACAGATATGTTGAGTGGTTAATCCAGTCTCTGCAGAAAAGAGACAGGCGAGGGAAAAGAGGGAAAAGACAAACACAGGAGAGGGAAAAGAGACATGCCAGGCAAGAGAGATACACAATGAGAACAGACACAGGAGGAAAAGGAGTGAAAAGAGGGGAAAAGAGACACGCGAGGGAAAAGAGGGGAAATAGGGGAAAGAGGGAACAGAGAGAGGCGAGGGAAAAGTGGGAAGAGAGGGAAAAGAGTGAGGCGAGGGAAAAGTTGGAAAAGACCATAAAGAGGTGAGGGAAAAGAGGGGAAAGTGACACGCAAGGAAAAAGAGGAAAAGGAGGAAATAGAGGGAAAAGAGACAGACAAGGGAAAAGAGGGAAAAGAGCGAGAAGAGGGAAAGCACACAGGCGAAGGAAAAGAGACAGGCGAGGGAAAAGGGGAGAAAGATATGCGAGAGAAAAGAGGAAAAGAGATATGAGAGGGAAAAGAGACAAGCGAGGGAATTGTGGGAAAAGCGATAGGCGAGCGCAAAGAGGCAGGCGAGGGCATAGAGGGAACAGAAGGAAAAGAGAGAGGTGAGGGAAAAGAGGGAGGAGAGTGAAAAGAGACAGGAGAGGGAAGAGACATGCAAGGAAAAAGAGGAAAAAGGGGAAACAGCGGAAGAAGAGACACACAAGGGAAAAGAGGGGAAAGAGGGGAAAGAGGGAAAAGAGTCACACGATGGAAAAGGGGAGAAAGAGACACGCTAGGGAAAAGAGGAAAAAGAGACGCGACGGAAAAGAGACAAGCGAGGGAACTGAGGGACAAGAGATAGGCGAGGGAAAAGAAGGCAAAGAGGGAAAAGAGACATGAGACGGACTAGAGACTGGTGACAGAAAAGAGGGAAAAGAGGAAGAAAGAGGGAAAAGAGTCACACGAGGGAATACACGGAAAAGAGACAGGCGTGGGAAAAGAGACAGGCGAGGGAAAAGAGGGAAAAGACACACACAGGAGAGGGGAAAGAGACAGGCCAGGCAAAAGAGATACACAATGAAAACAGACACACAAGGGAAAGGAGCGCAAAGAGGAAAAAAGAGACACACGGGGAAAAGAGGGAAAAGAGGTAAGAGAGCAATAAGAGACAGGAGAGGGGAAACACGGAAAGGAGGGGAACGAGACAGGCGGGGGAAAAGAGGAAAGAGAGGCAAGGGAAAAGTGGGAAAAGAGGGATAAGGGAGGCGAGGGAAAAGAGGGAAAAGAGAGATGTGGTGAAAAGGAGGGAAAAGAGGAAAAGATACATGCGAAGACAAAGAGGGAAAAGAGACATGCAAGGAAAACGAGGGAATAGAGGAAACAGGAAAAAGAGAGAGACGAGGGAAACGAGGGAAACGAGGGAAACGAGGGAAAAGACACAGGCGAGGGAAAAGAGGCGAGGGAAAAGAGGGAAAAGAGGCGAGGGAAAAGAGGGGAGAGAGACGCAAGGAAAAAGAGGAAAAAGAGGAAATAGAGGGAAAAGAGAGAGGCAAGGGGAAAGAGGGAAAAGAAAGAAAAGAGGGAAAAGAGGGAAAAGAGACACACGAGGGAAAAGGGGAGAAATATCTGCGAGGGAAAAGAGGAAAGTGAGATACGTGAGGGAAAAGCGAGAGGCAAGGGAAAAGAGGCGAGAGTGCGAAAAGAGAGACACGAGGAAAAAGAGACAAGCGAGGGAACTAAGGGAAAAGCGATAGGCGAGGGAATAGACGGAAAACGTGGGAGCAGCTGGGAACACCTGGCATTTGTTTTCGAGTGAACGTTAGAATTTGTTGTGCTGCATGTTTGCCAAGCCTTTGAAGAACTAGTTTTACAAGGTCAGGTGGGAGGATGGCCTGGCGTGTGCCTGGGAAGATGTGGCTGAAGAGAGTCACGAGTATGTGCGTGGAATGTGTTTATCTTTAAGTGTTCTGAGGACTGGCGAGCATCCCAGCTGAGCCAGATATGCGCTCCTGTTTTAGTAATATTGGCTGTATGCCCTTAGTTCTTTCCAGATCCTTGTTGAAACGTATAGAAGTCTGATCCTTTTGTGAAATAAACGGAATCTTGTACAGATATGTTGAGTGGTTAATCCAGTCTCTGCAGAAAAGAGACAGGCGAGGGAAAAGAGGGAAAAGACAAACACAGGAGAGGGAAAAGAGACATGCCAGGCAAGAGAGATACACAATGAGAACAGACACAGGAGGAAAAGGAGTGAAAAGAGGGGAAAAGAGACACGCGAGGGAAAAGAGGGGAAATAGGGGAAAGAGGGAACAGAGAGAGGCGAGGGAAAAGTGGGAAGAGAGGGAAAAGAGTGAGGCGAGGGAAAAGTTGGAAAAGACCATAACGAGGTGAGGGAAAAGAGGGGAAAGTGACACGCAAGGAAAAAGAGGAAAAGGAGGAAATAGAGGGAAAAGAGACAGACAAGGGAAAAGAGGGAAAACAGCGAGAAGAGGGAAAGCACACAGGCGAAGGAAAAGAGACAGGCGAGGGCAAAAGAGGAAAAGGAGACACACAAGGGAAAAAAGGGGAAATAGGGAAAAGAGGGCAAAGAGACAGGCAAGGGAAAAGACAGAAAAGAGTTAGAAGAGGAAAAAAAGAGGGAAAACAGACACACTAGGGAAAAGAGACGTGCCAGGCAACAGAGGTACACAAGGAAAACAGACACACGAGGAAAAGGAGCGAAAAGAGGAAAAAAGAGACACGGAACGGAAGAGAGACAGGCGAGGGGAACGAGAGAGGTGGGGGAAAGAGGTAAGAGAGCGAAAAGAGACAGGAGAGGGAAGAGACACGCAAGAGAAAAGAGGAAATAGCGGAAGAAGAGACACACAAGGGAAAAGGGGAGAAAGATATGTGAGGGAAAAGAGGAAAAAAGAGATACAAAAGGGAAAAGAGACAAGCGAGGGAACTAAGGGAAAAGCGATATGCGATGGAATGCACGGAAAAGAGACAGGCGAGGGAAAAGAGGGAAAAGACACACACAGGAGAGGGAAAAGAGACAGGCCAGGCAAAAGAGATAGAGAAGGAAAACAGGCACACGAGGAAAAGGAGTGAAAAGAGGGAAAAAGAGACACACGAGGGAAAAGAGGGAAAAGAGAGAGGTGAGGGAAAAGAGGTAAGAGACCGATAAGAGACAAGAGAGGGAAACACGGAAAAGAGGGAAATGAGACAGGGGAGGGGAAAGAGGAAAAAGAGGCGAGGGAAAAGAGGGAAAAGAGGAAAAAGAGAGAGTTGATGGAAGAGAGGCAGAAGAGGGAAAAGAGACAGGCGAGGGGAAACAGGGAAAAAAGAGAGTTCATGGGAAAGAGTAAAACCAGGTAAGAGAGGCAGGTGGGCGGAATAGAGAGAGAAGAGACAGGTGAGGGAAAAGAGGGAAAAGAGGGATGCGAGTGAAAATGGGCAAATTAGACACCGAGGGAAGAGAGGGAAAAGAGTCAGGCGAGGGAAAAGAGGGGGGGAAAGAGAGTTGAAGGAAAAGAGGGAAAAGAGATAGGTGATGGCAAAGAGGAAAACCAGGGAAAAGAGACAGGCGAGGGTAAAGAGGGAAAAGGGAGAGTTCACGGAGGAGAGGGAAACCAGGGAAAAGAGACATGCCGGAGGAAAAGAGGTAGAAGAGACAGTGTGAGAGACTGAACTGTTACCTTGATCTGTTTGTCTCAAAGATTGTTAGGTGTGAGAGACTGGACTGTCACCTGAAGCCATTCATCTCTAGGATTGTTGGACTGAACTGTGAACTGTTTATCTCGAGCCCTTTGTCTCGGAGATGGCCTGTCTAAGCAGGACATTCCTCCGTCCATAAGGACGATTACTAGGCCACTGAGGCATCCAGGAGAGGAAACGGGCTGAAGCCGACAAGCATGCAAGAATGTGGAGGCTACCATTCTCATGGAAACTGTAGTCTTTGAGATAAGATACTGGTTTCTGGTGTTGACCACGCGAAGGTCATGGGACAGACAAAACCTGCAGCGCGTGAACAATACGTATGTGCATGCATCATCGAACTATGCCCTATAAGAAACCGTGGAGACAAGCCGTGGTGTGCACCCACCACCGAAGAATTGAAGACTGAGGACCAACGGGACGCCGCTGGATCCATGGTGGCAACTATCCTTGCAACTCTATCCCGACTGCTTGCTTGCTTTCTGCCTTTTCTTCCATTCTATCCTATCGCTACTATTTTCCACTTTTGATAGTTTTGATAATAAAAACTCTTTTGGGTATACGGCATTTGACCTCGTTCGTGTCTTAATCTCGCACATACCGATCATATACGGGATCATATCGATATGGGATCATATCGAAACCTTCCCCGACATTGGATCGGGACAGACAGGCAAGGGAAAAAGATGGAAAAGAGACAGGCGAGGGCAAAGAGGGAAAAGAAACAGTTGATGGGAAAGAGGAAAAGCAGGGGAGAGAGAGTTGCGGGAAATGAAGGGAAAAGAGAGAGGTGAGGGAAAAGAGGGAAACGGAGGAAAAGAGACAGGCGAGGGGAAAAGATGGAAAGGAGACAGTTGATGGAAAATCAGGGAAAAGAGACAGGCGAGGGCAAAGAGGAAAACCAGGGAAAAGAGAGAGTCGAGGGAAAAGAAGGGTGAGAGACAGTTCATGGAAAAGAGGGAAACCAGGGAAAAGAGACAGGTGAGGGAACAGAAAGGTAAAGAGAGAGCTCATGGAAAAGAGGGAAACGAGGGAAAAGAGACAGTTGATGGGAAAACAGGGGAAAGAGACTGGCGAGGGGAAAGAGAGAAACGAGAGAGTTGAGGGGAAAGAGGAAAACCAGGGGAAACAGACAGGCCGAGGGAAAAGATGGAAATGAGATATTTGAGGGAAAAGAGGGAAGAGAGAGAGGCGAATGAAAAATATGAAAATTAGACACTTAGGGAAAAGAGGGGAAAGAGGCAGGCGAGGGAGAAGAGAGAGGTGAGGGGAAAGAGGTAAAGAGAGTGAAGAGAGACAGGAGAGGGAAGAGACATGCAAGGAAAAAGAGGGAAAAGAGACAACCGAGGGAAATGAAGGAAAAGTGTCAGGCGAGGGAAAAGAGGAAAAGAGATATGTGAGGGAAAAGAGACAAGCAAGGGAAGTGAGGGAAAAGCGATAGGCGAGAGAAAAGAGGTAAGAGAGCGAAAAGAAACAGGAGAGGGAAGAGACGCGCAAGGAAAAAGAGGAAAAAGGAACTAGTGGGAAAAGAGACACACAAGGGAAAAGATGGGAAAGAGCGAAAAGAGACAGGCAAGGGAAAAGGGGAGAAAGATATGCGAGAGAAAAGAGGAAAAGAGATATGAGAGGGAAAAGAGACAAGCGAGGGAATTGTGGGAAAAGCGATAGGCGAGCGCAAAGAGGCAGGCGAGGGCATAGAGGGAACAGAAGGAAAAGAGAGAGGTGAGGGAAAAGAGGGAGGAGAGTGAAAAGAGACAGGAGAGGGAAGAGACATGCAAGGAAAAAGAGGAAAAAGGGGAAACAGCGGAAGAAGAGACACACAAGGGAAAAGAGGGGAAAGAGGGGAAAGAGGGAAAAGAGTCACACGATGGAAAAGGGGAGAAAGAGACACGCTAGGGAAAAGAGGAAAAAGAGACGCGACGGAAAAGAGACAAGCGAGGGAACTGAGGGACAAGAGATAGGCGAGGGAAAAGAAGGCAAAGAGGGAAAAGAGACATGAGACGGACTAGAGACTGGTGACAGAAAAGAGGGAAAAGAGGAAGAAAGAGGGAAAAGAGTCACACGAGGGAATACACGGAAAAGAGACAGGCGTGGGAAAAGAGACAGGCGAGGGAAAAGAGGGAAAAGACACACACAGGAGAGGGGAAAGAGACAGGCCAGGCAAAAGAGATACACAATGAAAACAGACACACAAGGGAAAGGAGCGCAAAGAGGAAAAAAGAGACACACGGGGGAAAAGAGGGAAAAGAGGTAAGAGAGCAATAAGAGACAGGCGAGGGGAAACACGGAAAAGAGGGGAACGAGACAGGCGGGGGAAAAGAGGAAAGAGAGGCAAGGGAAAAGTGGGAAAAGAGGGATAAGGGAGGCGAGGGAAAAGAGGGAAAAGAGAGATGTGGTGAAAAGGAGGGAAAAGAGGAAAAGATACATGCGAAGACAAAGAGGGAAAAGAGACATGCAAGGAAAACGAGGGAATAGAGGAAACAGAGGAAAAAGAGAGAGACGAGGGAAACGAGGGAAACGAGGGAAACGAGGGAAAAGACACAGGCGAGGGAAAAGAGGCGAGGGAAAAGAGGGAAAAGAGGCGAGGGAAAAGAGGGGAGAGAAACGCAAGGAAAAAGAGGAAAAAGAGGAAATAGAGGGAAAAGAGAGAGGCAAGGGGAAAGAGGGAAAAGAAAGAAAAGAGGGAAAAGAGGGAAAAGAGACACACGAGGGAAAAGGGGAGAAATATCTGCGAGGGAAAAGAGGAAAGTGAGATACGTGAGGGAAAAGCGAGAGGCAAGGGAAAAGAGGCGAGAGTGCGAAAAGAGAGACACGAGGAAAAAGAGACAAGCGAGGGAACTAAGGGAAAAGCGATAGGCGAGGGAATAGACGGAAAACGTGGGAGCAGCTGGGAACACCTGGCATTTGTTTTCGAGTGAACGTTAGAATTTGTTGTGCTGCATGTTTGCCAAGCCTTTGAAGAACTAGTTTTACAAGGTCAGGTGGGAGGATGGCCTGGCGTGTGCCTGGGAAGATGTGGCTGAAGAGAGTCACGAGTATGTGCGTGGAATGTGTTTATCTTTAAGTGTTCTGAGGACTGGCGAGCATCCCAGCTGAGCCAGATATGCGCTCCTGTTTTAGTAATATTGGCTGTATGCCCTTAGTTCTTTCCAGATCCTTGTTGAAACGTATAGAAGTCTGATCCTTTTGTGAAATAAACGGAATCTTGTACAGATATGTTGAGTGGTTAATCCAGTCTCTGCAGAAAAGAGACAGGCGAGGGAAAAGAGGGAAAAGACAAACACAGGAGAGGGAAAAGAGACATGCCAGGCAAGAGAGATACACAATGAGAACAGACACAGGAGGAAAAGGAGTGAAAAGAGGGGAAAAGAGACACGCGAGGGAAAAGAGGGGAAATAGGGGAAAGAGGGAACAGAGAGAGGCGAGGGAAAAGTGGGAAGAGAGGGAAAAGAGTGAGGCGAGGGAAAAGTTGGAAAAGACCATAAAGAGGTGAGGGAAAAGAGGGGAAAGTGACACGCAAGGAAAAAGAGGAAAAGGAGGAAATAGAGGGAAAAGAGACAGACAAGGGAAAAGAGGGAAAAGAGCGAGAAGAGGGAAAGCACACAGGCGAAGGAAAAGAGACAGGCGAGGGCAAAAGAGGAAAAGGAGACACACAAGGGAAAAAAGGGGAAATAGGGAAAAGAGGGCAAAGAGACAGGCAAGGGAAAAGACAGAAAAGAGTTAGAAGAGGAAAAAAAGAGGGAAAACAGACACACTAGGGAAAAGAGACGTGGCAGGCAACAGAGGTACACAAGGAAAACAGACACACGAGGAAAAGGAGCGAAAAGAGGAAAAAAGAGACACGGAACGGAAGAGAGACAGGCGAGGGGAACGAGAGAGGTGGGGGAAAGAGGTAAGAGAGCGAAAAGAGACAGGAGAGGGAAGAGACACGCAAGAGAAAAGAGGAAATAGCGGAAGAAGAGACACACAAGGGAAAAGGGGAGAAAGATATGTGAGGGAAAAGAGGAAAAAAGAGATACAAAAGGGAAAAGAGACAAGCGAGGGAACTAAGGGAAAAGCGATATGCGATGGAATGCACGGAAAAGAGACAGGCGAGGGAAAAGAGGGAAAAGACACACACAGGAGAGGGAAAAGAGACAGGCCAGGCAAAAGAGATAGAGAAGGAAAACAGGCACACGAGGAAAAGGAGTGAAAAGAGGGAAAAAGAGACACACGAGGGAAAAGAGGGAAAAGAGAGAGGTGAGGGAAAAGAGGTAAGAGACCGATAAGAGACAAGAGAGGGAAACACGGAAAAGAGGGAAATGAGACAGGGGAGGGGAAAGAGGAAAAAGAGGCGAGGGAAAAGAGGGAAAAGAGGAAAAAGAGAGAGTTGATGGAAGAGAGGCAGAAGAGGGAAAAGAGACAGGCGAGGGGAAACAGGGAAAAAAGAGAGTTCATGGGAAAGAGTAAAACCAGGTAAGAGAGGCAGGTGGGCGGAATAGAGAGAGAAGAGACAGGTGAGGGAAAAGAGGGAAAAGAGGGATGCGAGTGAAAATGGGCAAATTAGACACCGAGGGAAGAGAGGGAAAAGAGTCAGGCGAGGGAAAAGAGGGGGGGAAAGAGAGTTGAAGGAAAAGAGGGAAAAGAGATAGGTGATGGCAAAGAGGAAAACCAGGGAAAAGAGACAGGCGAGGGTAAAGAGGGAAAAGGGAGAGTTCACGGAGGAGAGGGAAACCAGGGAAAAGAGACATGCCGGAGGAAAAGAGGTAGAAGAGACAGTGTGAGAGACTGAACTGTTACCTTGATCTGTTTGTCTCAAAGATTGTTAGGTGTGAGAGACTGGACTGTCACCTGAAGCCATTCATCTCTAGGATTGTTGGACTGAACTGTGAACTGTTTATCTCGAGCCCTTTGTCTCGGAGATGGCCTGTCTAAGCAGGACATTCCTCCGTCCATAAGGACGATTACTAGGCCACTGAGGCATCCAGGAGAGGAAACGGGCTGAAGCCGACAAGCATGCAAGAATGTGGAGGCTACCATTCTCATGGAAACTGTAGTCTTTGAGATAAGATACTGGTTTCTGGTGTTGACCACGCGAAGGTCATGGGACAGACAAAACCTGCAGCGCGTGAACAATACGTATGTGCATGCATCATCGAACTATGCCCTATAAGAAACCGTGGAGACAAGCCGTGGTGTGCACCCACCACCGAAGAATTGAAGACTGAGGACCAACGGGACGCCGCTGGATCCATGGTGGCGACTATCCTTGCAACTCTATCCCGACTGCTTGCTTGCTTTCTGCCTTTTCTTCCATTCTATCCTATCGCTACTATTTTCCACTTTTGATAGTTTTGATAATAAAAACTCTTTTGGGTATACAGCATTTGACCTCGTTCGTGTCTTAATCTCGCACATACCGATCATATACGGGATCATATCGATATGGGATCATATCGAAACCTTCCCCGACATTGGATCGGGACAGACAGGCAAGGGAAAAAGATGGAAAAGAGACAGGCGAGGGCAAAGAGGGAAAAGAAACAGTTGATGGGAAAGAGGAAAAGCAGGGGAGAGAGAGTTGCGGGAAAAGAAGGGAAAAGAGAGAGGTGAGGGAAAAGAGGGAAACGGAGGAAAAGAGACAGGCGAGGGGAAAAGATGGAAAGGAGACAGTTGATGGAAAATCAGGGAAAAGAGACAGGCGAGGGCAAAGAGGAAAACCAGGGAAAAGAGAGAGTCGAGGGAAAAGAAGGGTGAGAGACAGTTCATGGAAAAGAGGGAAACCAGGGAAAAGAGACAGTCGAGGGAAAAGAAGGGTGAGAGACAGTTCATGGAAAAGAGGGAAACCAGGGAAAAGAGACAGGTGAGGGAACAGAAAGGTAAAGAGAGAGCTCATGGAAAAGAGGGAAACGAGGGAAAAGAGACAGTTGATGGGAAAACAGGGGAAAGAGACTGGCGAGGGGAAAGAGAGAAACGAGAGAGTTGAGGGGAAAGAGGAAAACCAGGGGAAACAGACAGGCCGAGGGAAAAGATGGAAATGAGATATTTGAGGGAAAAGAGGGAAGAGAGAGAGGCGAATGAAAAATATGAAAATTAGACACTTAGGGAAAAGAGGGGAAAGAGGCAGGCGAGGGAGAAGAGAGAGGTGAGGGGAAAGAGGTAAAGAGAGTGAAGAGAGACAGGAGAGGGAAGAGACATGCAAGGAAAAAGAGGGAAAAGAGACAACCGAGGGAAATGAAGGAAAAGTGTCAGGCGAGGGAAAAGAGGAAAAGAGATATGTGAGGGAAAAGAGACAAGCAAGGGAAGTGAGGGAAAAGCGATAGGCGAGAGAAAAGAGGTAAGAGAGCGAAAAGAAACAGGAGAGGGAAGAGACGCGCAAGGAAAAAGAGGAAAAAGGAACTAGTGGGAAAAGAGACACACAAGGGAAAAGATGGGAAAGAGCGAAAAGAGACAGGCAAGGGAAAAGGGGAGAAAGATATGCGAGAGAAAAGAGGAAAAGAGATATGAGAGGGAAAAGAGACAAGCGAGGGAATTGTGGGAAAAGCGATAGGCGAGCGCAAAGAGGCAGGCGAGGGCATAGAGGGAACAGAAGGAAAAGAGAGAGGTGAGGGAAAAGAGGGAGGAGAGTGAAAAGAGACAGGAGAGGGAAGAGACATGCAAGGAAAAAGAGGAAAAAGGGGAAACAGCGGAAGAAGAGACACACAAGGGAAAAGAGGGGAAAGAGGGGAAAGAGTCACACGATGGAAAAGGGGAGAAAGAGACACGCTAGGGAAAAGAGGAAAAAGAGACGCGACGGAAAAGAGACAAGCGAGGGAACTGAGGGACAAGAGATAGGCGAGGGAAAAGAAGGCAAAGAGGGAAAAGAGACATGAGACGGACTAGAGACTGGTGACAGAAAAGAGGGAAAAGAGGAAGAAAGAGGGAAAAGAGTCACACGAGGGAATACACGGAAAAGAGACAGGCGTGGGAAAAGAGACAGGCGAGGGAAAAGAGGGAAAAGACACACACAGGAGAGGGGAAAGAGACAGGCCAGGCAAAAGAGATACACAATGAAAACAGACACACAAGGGAAAGGAGCGCAAAGAGGAAAAAAGAGACACACGGGGGAAAAGAGGGAAAAGAGGTAAGAGAGCAATAAGAGACAGGAGAGGGGAAACACGGAAAAGAGGGGAACGAGACAGGCGGGGGAAAAGAGGAAAGAGAGGCAAGGGAAAAGTGGGAAAAGAGGGATAAGGGAGGCGAGGGAAAAGAGGGAAAAGAGAGATGTGGTGAAAAGGAGGGAAAAGAGGAAAAGATACATGCGAAGACAAAGAGGGAAAAGAGACATGCAAGGAAAACGAGGGAATAGAGGAAATAGAGGAAAAAGAGAGAGACGAGGGAAACGAGGGAAACGAGGGAAACGAGGGAAAAGACACAGGCGAGGGAAAAGAGGCGAGGGAAAAGAGGGAAAAGAGGCGAGGGAAAAGAGGGGAGAGAGACGCAAGGAAAAAGAGGAAAAAGAGGAAATAGAGGGAAAAGAGAGAGGCAAGGGGAAAGAGGGAAAAGAAAGAAAAGAGGGAAAAGAGGGAAAAGAGACACACGAGGGAAAAGGGGAGAAATATCTGCGAGGGAAAAGAGGAAAGTGAGATACGTGAGGGAAAAGCGAGAGGCAAGGGAAAAGAGGCGAGAGTGCGAAAAGAGAGACACGAGGAAGAAGAGACAAGCGAGGGAACTAAGGGAAAAGCGATAGGCGAGGGAATAGACGGAAAACGTGGGAGCAGCTGGGAACACCTGGCATTTGTTTTCAAGTGAACGTTAGAATTTGTTGTGCTGCATGTTTGCCAAGCCTTTGAAGAACTAGTTTTACAAGGTCAGGTGGGAGGATGGCCTGGCGTGTGCCTGGGAAGATGTGGCTGAAGAGAGTCACGAGTATGTGCGTGGAATGTGTTTATCTTTAAGTGTTCTGAGGACTGGCGAGCATCCCAGCTGAGCCAGATATGCGCTCCTGTTTTAGTAATATTGGCTGTATGCCCTTAGTTCTTTCCAGATCCTTGTTGAAACGTATAGAAGTCTGATCCTTTTGTGAAATAAACGGAATCTTGTACAGATATGTTGAGTGGTTAATCCAGTCTCTGCAGAAAAGAGACAGGCGAGGGAAAAGAGGGAAAAGACAAACACAGGAGAGGGAAAAGAGACATGCCAGGCAAGAGAGATACACAATGAGAACAGACACAGGAGGAAAAGGAGTGAAAAGAGGGGAAAAGAGACACGCGAGGGAAAAGAGGGGAAATAGGGGAAAGAGGGAACAGAGAGAGGCGAGGGAAAAGTGGGAAGAGAGGGAAAAGAGTGAGGCGAGGGAAAAGTTGGAAAAGACCATAAAGAGGTGAGGGAAAAGAGGGGAAAGTGACACGCAAGGAAAAAGAGGAAAAGGAGGAAATAGAGGGAAAAGAGACAGACAAGGGAAAAGAGGGAAAAGAGCGAGAAGAGGGAAAGCACACAGGCGAAGGAAAAGAGACAGGCGAGGGCAAAAGAGGAAAAGGAGACACACAAGGGAAAAAAGGGGAAATAGGGAAAAGAGGGCAAAGAGACAGGCAAGGGAAAAGACAGAAAAGAGTTAGAAGAGGAAAAAAAGAGGGAAAACAGACACACTAGGGAAAAGAGACGTGGCAGGCAACAGAGGTACACAAGGAAAACAGACACACGAGGAAAAGGAGCGAAAAGAGGAAAAAAGAGACACGGAACGGAAGAGAGACAGGCGAGGGGAACGAGAGAGGTGGGGGAAAGAGGTAAGAGAGCGAAAAGAGACAGGAGAGGGAAGAGACACGCAAGAGAAAAGAGGAAATAGCGGAAGAAGAGACACACAAGGGAAAAGGGGAGAAAGATATGTGAGGGAAAAGAGGAAAAAAGAGATACAAAAGGGAAAAGAGACAAGCGAGGGAACTAAGGGAAAAGCGATATGCGATGGAATGCACGGAAAAGAGACAGGCGAGGGAAAAGAGGGAAAAGACACACACAGGAGAGGGAAAAGAGACAGGCCAGGCAAAAGAGATAGAGAAGGAAAACAGGCACACGAGGAAAAGGAGTGAAAAGAGGGAAAAAGAGACACACGAGGGAAAAGAGGGAAAAGAGAGAGGTGAGGGAAAAGAGGTAAGAGACCGGTAAGAGACAAGAGAGGGAAACACGGAAAAGAGGGAAATGAGACAGGGGAGGGGAAAGAGGAAAAAGAGGCGAGGGAAAAGAGGGAAAAGAGGAAAAAGAGAGAGTTGATGGAAGAGAGGCAGAAGAGGGAAAAGAGACAGGCGAGGGGAAACAGGGAAAAAAGAGAGTTCATGGGAAAGAGTAAAACCAGGTAAGAGAGGCAGGTGGGCGGAATAGAGAGAGAAGAGACAGGTGAGGGAAAAGAGGGAAAAGAGGGATGCGAGTGAAAATGGGCAAATTAGACACCGAGGGAAGAGAGGGAAAAGAGTCAGGCGAGGGAAAAGAGGGGGGGAAAGAGAGTTGAAGGAAAAGAGGGAAAAGAGATAGGTGATGGCAAAGAGGAAAACCAGGGAAAAGAGACAGGCGAGGGTAAAGAGGGAAAAGGGAGAGTTCACGGAGGAGAGGGAAACCAGGGAAAAGAGACATGCCGGAGGAAAAGAGGTAGAAGAGACAGTGTGAGAGACTGAACTGTTACCTTGATCTGTTTGTCTCAAAGATTGTTAGGTGTGAGAGACTGGACTGTCACCTGAAGCCATTCATCTCTAGGATTGTTGGACTGAACTGTGAACTGTTTATCTCGAGCCCTTTGTCTCGGAGATGGCCTGTCTAAGCAGGACATTCCTCCGTCCATAAGGACGATTACTAGGCCACTGAGGCATCCAGGAGAGGAAACGGGCTGAAGCCGACAAGCATGCAAGAATGTGGAGGCTACCATTCTCATGGAAACTGTAGTCTTTGAGATAAGATACTGGTTTCTGGTGTTGACCACGCGAAGGTCATGGGACAGACAAAACCTGCAGCGCGTGAACAATACGTATGTGCATGCATCATCGAACTATGCCCTATAAGAAACCGTGGAGACAAGCCGTGGTGTGCACCCACCACCGAAGAATTGAAGACTGAGGACCAACGGGACGCCGCTGGATCCATGGTGGCGACTATCCTTGCAACTCTATCCCGACTGCTTGCTTGCTTCCTGCCTTTTCTTCCATTCTATCCTATCGCTACTATTTTCCACTTTTGATAGTTTTGATAATAAAAACTCTTTTGGGTATACGGCATTTGACCTCGTTTGTGTCTTAATCTCGCACATACCGATCATATACGGGATCATATCGATATGGGATCATATCGAAACCTTCCCCGACATTGGATCGGGACAGACAGGCAAGGGAAAAAGATGGAAAAGAGACAGGCGAGGGCAAAGAGGGAAAAGAAACAGTTGATGGGAAAGAGGAAAAGCAGGGGAGAGAGAGTTGCGGGAAATGAAGGGAAAAGAGAGAGGTGAGGGAAAAGAGGGAAACGGAGGAAAAGAGACAGGCGAGGGGAAAAGATGGAAAGGAGACAGTTGATGGAAAATCAGGGAAAAGAGACAGGCGAGGGCAAAGAGGAAAACCAGGGAAAAGAGAGAGTCGAGGGAAAAGAAGGGTGAGAGACAGTTCATGGAAAAGAGGGAAACCAGGGAAAAGAGAGAGTCGAGGGAAAAGAAGGGTGAGAGACAGTTCATGGAAAAGAGGGAAACCAGGGAAAAGAGACAGGTGAGGGAACAGAAAGGTAAAGAGAGAGCTCATGGAAAAGAGGGAAACGAGGGAAAAGAGACAGTTGATGGGAAAACAGGGGAAAGAGACTGGCGAGGGGAAAGAGAGAAACGAGAGAGTTGAGGGGGAAGAGGAAAACCAGGGGAAACAGACAGGCCGAGGGAAAAGATGGAAATGAGATATTTGAGGGAAAAGAGGGAAGAGAGAGAGGCGAATGAAAAATATGAAAATTAGACACTTAGGGAAAAGAGGGGAAAGAGGCAGGCGAGGGAGAAGAGAGAGGTGAGGGGAAAGAGGTAAAGAGAGTGAAGAGAGACAGGAGAGGGAAGAGACATGCAAGGAAAAAGAGGGAAAAGAGACAACCGAGGGAAATGAAGGAAAAGTGTCAGGCGAGGGAAAAGAGGAAAAGAGATATGTGAGGGAAAAGAGACAAGCAAGGGAAGTGAGGGAAAAGCGATAGGCGAGAGAAAAGAGGTAAGAGAGCGAAAAGAAACAGGAGAGGGAAGAGACGCGCAAGGAAAAAGAGGAAAAAGGAACTAGTGGGAAAAGAGACACACAAGGGAAAAGATGGGAAAGAGCGAAAAGAGACAGGCAAGGGAAAAGGGGAGAAAGATATGCGAGAGAAAAGAGGAAAAGAGATATGAGAGGGAAAAGAGACAAGCGAGGGAATTGTGGGAAAAGCGATAGGCGAGCGCAAAGAGGCAGGCGAGGGCATAGAGGGAACAGAAGGAAAAGAGAGAGGTGAGGGAAAAGAGGGAGGAGAGTGAAAAGAGACAGGAGAGGGAAGAGACATGCAAGGAAAAAGAGGAAAAAGGGGAAACAGCGGAAGAAGAGACACACAAGGGAAAAGAGGGGAAAGAGGGGAAAGAGTCACACGATGGAAAAGGGGAGAAAGAGACACGCTAGGGAAAAGAGGAAAAAGAGACGCGACGGAAAAGAGACAAGCGAGGGAACTGAGGGACAAGAGATAGGCGAGGGAAAAGAAGGCAAAGAGGGAAAAGAGACATGAGACGGACTAGAGACTGGTGACAGAAAAGAGGGAAAAGAGGAAGAAAGAGGGAAAAGAGTCACACGAGGGAATACACGGAAAAGAGACAGGCGTGGGAAAAGAGACAGGCGAGGGAAAAGAGGGAAAAGACACACACAGGAGAGGGGAAAGAGACAGGCCAGGCAAAAGAGATACACAATGAAAACAGACACACAAGGGAAAGGAGCGCAAAGAGGAAAAAAGAGACACACGGGGGAAAAGAGGGAAAAGAGGTAAGAGAGCAATAAGAGACAGGAGAGGGGAAACACGGAAAAGAGGGGAACGAGACAGGCGGGGGAAAAGAGGAAAGAGAGGCAAGGGAAAAGTGGGAAAAGAGGGATAAGGGAGGCGAGGGAAAAGAGGGAAAAGAGAGATGTGGTGAAAAGGAGGGAAAAGAGGAAAAGATACATGCGAAGACAAAGAGGGAAAAGAGACATGCAAGGAAAACGAGGGAATAGAGGAAATAGAGGAAAAAGAGAGAGACGAGGGAAACGAGGGAAACGAGGGAAACGAGGGAAAAGACACAGGCGAGGGAAAAGAGGCGAGGGAAAAGAGGGAAAAGAGGCGAGGGAAAAGAGGGGAGAGAGACGCAAGGAAAAAGAGGAAAAAGAGGAAATAGAGGGAAAAGAGAGAGGCAAGGGGAAAGAGGGAAAAGAAAGAAAAGAGGGAAAAGAGGGAAAAGAGACACACGAGGGAAAAGGGGAGAAATATCTGCGAGGGAAAAGAGGAAAGTGAGATACGTGAGGGAAAAGCGAGAGGCGAGGGAAAAGGGCGAGAGTGCGAAAAGAGAGACACGAGGAAAAAGAGACAAGCGAGGGAACTAAGGGAAAAGCGATAGGCGAGGGAATAGACGGAAAACGTGGGAGCAGCTGGGAACACCTGGCATTTGTTTTCGAGTGAACGTTAGAATTTGTTGTGCTGCATGTTTGCCAAGCCTTTGAAGAACTAGTTTTACAAGGTCAGGTGGGAGGATGGCCTGGCGTGTGCCTGGGAAGATGTGGCTGAAGAGAGTCACGAGTATGTGCGTGGAATGTGTTTATCTTTAAGTGTTCTGAGGACTGGCGAGCATCCCAGCTGAGCCAGATATGCGCTCCTGTTTTAGTAATATTGGCTGTATGCCCTTAGTTCTTTCCAGATCCTTGTTGAAACGTATAGAAGTCTGATCCTTTTGTGAAATAAACGGAATCTTGTACAGATATGTTGAGTGGTTAATCCAGTCTCTGCAGAAAAGAGACAGGCGAGGGAAAAGAGGGAAAAGACAAACACAGGAGAGGGAAAAGAGACATGCCAGGCAAGAGAGATACACAATGAGAACAGACACAGGAGGAAAAGGAGTGAAAAGAGGGGAAAAGAGACACGCGAGGGAAAAGAGGGGAAATAGGGGAAAGAGGGAACAGAGAGAGGCGAGGGAAAAGTGGGAAGAGAGGGAAAAGAGTGAGGCGAGGGAAAAGTTGGAAAAGACCATAAAGAGGTGAGGGAAAAGAGGGGAAAGTGACACGCAAGGAAAAAGAGGAAAAGGAGGAAATAGAGGGAAAAGAGACAGACAAGGGAAAAGAGGGAAAAGAGCGAGAAGAGGGAAAGCACACAGGCGAAGGAAAAGAGACAGGCGAGGGCAAAAGAGGAAAAGGAGACACACAAGGGAAAAAAGGGGAAATAGGGAAAAGAGGGCAAAGAGACAGGCAAGGGAAAAGACAGAAAAGAGTTAGAAGAGGAAAAAAAGAGGGAAAACAGACACACTAGGGAAAAGAGACGTGGCAGGCAACAGAGGTACACAAGGAAAACAGACACACGAGGAAAAGGAGCGAAAAGAGGAAAAAAGAGACACGGAACGGAAGAGAGACAGGCGAGGGGAACGAGAGAGGTGGGGGAAAGAGGTAAGAGAGCGAAAAGAGACAGGAGAGGGAAGAGACACGCAAGAGAAAAGAGGAAATAGCGGAAGAAGAGACACACAAGGGAAAAGGGGAGAAAGATATGTGAGGGAAAAGAGGAAAAAAGAGATACAAAAGGGAAAAGAGACAAGCGAGGGAACTAAGGGAAAAGCGATATGCAATGGAATGCACGGAAAAGAGACAGGCGAGGGAAAAGAGGGAAAAGACACACACAGGAGAGGGAAAAGAGACAGGCCAGGCAAAAGACATAGAGAAGGAAAACAGGCACACGAGGAAAAGGAGTGAAAAGAGGAAAAAAGAGACACACGAGGGAAAAGAGGGAAAAGAGAGAGGTGAGGGAAAAGAGGTAAGAGACCGATAAGAGACAAGAGAGGGAAACACGGAAAAGAGGGAAATGAGACAGGGGAGGGGAAAGAGGAAAAAGAGGCGAGGGAAAAGAGGGAAAAGAGGAAAAAGAGAGAGTTGATGGAAGAGAGGCAGAAGAGGGAAAAGAGACAGGCGAGGGGAAACAGGGAAAAAAGAGAGTTCATGGGAAAGAGTAAAACCAGGTAAGAGAGGCAGGTGGGCGGAATAGAGAGAGAAGAGACAGGTGAGGGAAAAGAGGGAAAAGAGGGATGCGAGTGAAAATGGGCAAATTAGACACCGAGGGAAGAGAGGGAAAAGAGTCAGGCGAGGGAAAAGAGGGGGGGAAAGAGAGTTGAAGGAAAAGAGGGAAAAGAGATAGGTGATGGCAAAGAGGAAAACCAGGGAAAAGAGACAGGCGAGGGTAAAGAGGGAAAAGGGAGAGTTCACGGAGGAGAGGGAAACCAGGGAAAAGAGACATGCCGGAGGAAAAGAGGTAGAAGAGACAGTGTGAGAGACTGAACTGTTACCTTGATCTGTTTGTCTCAAAGATTGTTAGGTGTGAGAGACTGGACTGTCACCTGAAGCCATTCATCTCTAGGATTGTTGGACTGAACTGTGAACTGTTTATCTCGAGCCCTTTGTCTCGGAGATGGCCTGTCTAAGCAGGACATTCCTCCGTCCATAAGGACGATTACTAGGCCACTGAGGCATCCAGGAGAGGAAACGGGCTGAAGCCGACAAGCATGCAAGAATGTGGAGGCTACCATTCTCATGGAAACTGTAGTCTTTGAGATAAGATACTGGTTTCTGGTGTTGACCACGCGAAGGTCATGGGACAGACAAAACCTGCAGCGCGTGAACAATACGTATGTGCATGCATCATCGAACTATGCCCTATAAGAAACCGTGGAGACAAGCCGTGGTGTGCACCCACCACCGAAGAATTGAAGACTGAGGACCAACGGGACGCCGCTGGATCCATGGTGGCGACTATCCTTGCAACTCTATCCCGACTGCTTGCTTGCTTTCTGCCTTTTCTTCCATTCTATCCTATCGCTACTATTTTCCACTTTTGATAGTTTTGATAATAAAAACTCTTTTGGGTATACAGCATTTGACCTCGTTCGTGTCTTAATCTCGCACATACCGATCATATACGGGATCATATCGATATGGGATCATATCGAAACCTTCCCCGACATTGGATCGGGACAGACAGGCAAGGGAAAAAGATGGAAAAGAGACAGGCGAGGGCAAAGAGGGAAAAGAAACAGTTGATGGGAAAGAGGAAAAGCAGGGGAGAGAGAGTTGCGGGAAATGAAGGGAAAAGAGAGAGGTGAGGGAAAAGAGGGAAACGGAGGAAAAGAGACAGGCGAGAGGAAAAGATGGAAAAGAGACAGTTGATGGGAAAACAGGGGAAAGAGACTGGCGAGGGAAAAGAGAGAAACGAGAGAGTTGAGGGGGAAGAGGAAAACCAGGGGAAACAGACAGGCCGAGGGAAAAGATGGAAATGAGATATTTGAGGGAAAAGAGGGAAGAGAGAGAGGCGAATGAAAAATATGAAAATTAGACACTGAGGGAAAGAGGGGAAAGAGGCAGGCGAGGGAGAAGAGAGAGGTGAGGGGAAAGAGGTAAAGAGAGTGAAGAGAGACAGGAGAGGGAAGAGACATGCAAGGAAAAAGAGGGAAAAGAGACAACCGAGGGAAATGAAGGAAAAGTGTCAGGCGAGGGAAAAGAGGAAAAGAGATATGTGAGGGAAAAGAGACAAGCAAGGGAAGTGAGGGAAAAGCGATAGGCGAGAGAAAAGAGGTAAGAGAGCGAAAAGAAACAGGAGAGGGAAGAGACGCGCAAGGAAAAAGAGGAAAAAGGAACTAGTGGGAAAAGAGACACACAAGGGAAAAGATGGGAAAGAGCGAAAAGAGACAGGCAAGGGAAAAGGGGAGAAAGATATGCGAGAGAAAAGAGGAAAAGAGATATGAGAGGGAAAAGAGACAAGCGAGGGAATTGTGGGAAAAGCGATAGGCGAGCGCAAAGAGGCAGGCGAGGGCATAGAGGGAACAGAAGGAAAAGAGAGAGGTGAGGGAAAAGAGGGAGGAGAGTGAAAAGAGACAGGAGAGGGAAGAGACATGCAAGGAAAAAGAGGAAAAAGGGGAAACAGCGGAAGAAGAGACACACAAGGGAAAAGAGGGGAAAGAGGGGAAAGAGTCACACGATGGAAAAGGGGAGAAAGAGACACGCTAGGGAAAAGAGGAAAAAGAGACGCGACGGAAAAGAGACAAGCGAGGGAACTGAGGGACAAGAGATAGGCGAGGGAAAAGAAGGCAAAGAGGGAAAAGAGACATGAGACGGACTAGAGACTGGTGACAGAAAAGAGGGAAAAGAGGAAGAAAGAGGGAAAAGAGTCACACGAGGGAATACACGGAAAAGAGACAGGCGTGGGAAAAGAGACAGGCGAGGGAAAAGAGGGAAAAGACACACACAGGAGAGGGGAAAGAGACAGGCCAGGCAAAAGAGATACACAATGAAAACAGACACACAAGGGAAAGGAGCGCAAAGAGGAAAAAAGAGACACACGGGGGAAAAGAGGGAAAAGAGGTAAGAGAGCAATAAGAGACAGGAGAGGGGAAACACGGAAAAGAGGGGAACGAGACAGGCGGGGGAAAAGAGGAAAGAGAGGCAAGGGAAAAGTGGGAAAAGAGGGATAAGGGAGGCGAGGGAAAAGAGGGAAAAGAGAGATGTGGTGAAAAGGAGGGAAAAGAGGAAAAGATACATGCGAAGACAAAGAGGGAAAAGAGACATGCAAGGAAAACGAGGGAATAGAGGAAATAGAGGAAAAAGAGAGAGACGAGGGAAACGAGGGAAACGAGGGAAACGAGGGAAAAGACACAGGCGAGGGAAAAGAGGCGAGGGAAAAGAGGGAAAAGAGGCGAGGGAAAAGAGGGGAGAGAGACGCAAGGAAAAAGAGGAAAAAGAGGAAATAGAGGGAAAAGAGAGAGGCAAGGGGAAAGAGGGAAAAGAAAGAAAAGAGGGAAAAGAGGGAAAAGAGACACACGAGGGAAAAGGGGAGAAATATCTGCGAGGGAAAAGAGGAAAGTGAGATACGTGAGGGAAAAGCGAGAGGCAAGGGAAAAGAGGCGAGAGTGCGAAAAGAGAGACACGAGGAAAAAGAGACAAGCGAGGGAACTAAGGGAAAAGCGATAGGCGAGGGAATAGACGGAAAACGTGGGAGCAGCTGGGAACACCTGGCATTTGTTTTCAAGTGAACGTTAGAATTTGTTGTGCTGCATGTTTGCCAAGCCTTTGAAGAACTAGTTTTACAAGGTCAGGTGGGAGGATGGCCTGGCGTGTGCCTGGGAAGATGTGGCTGAAGAGAGTCACGAGTATGTGCGTGGAATGTGTTTATCTTTAAGTGTTCTGAGGACTGGCGAGCATCCCAGCTGAGCCAGATATGCGCTCCTGTTTTAGTAATATTGGCTGTATGCCCTTAGTTCTTTCCAGATCCTTGTTGAAACGTATAGAAGTCTGATCCTTTTGTGAAATAAACGGAATCTTGTACAGATATGTTGAGTGGTTAATCCAGTCTCTGCAGAAAAGAGACAGGCGAGGGAAAAGAGGGAAAAGACAAACACAGGAGAGGGAAAAGAGACATGCCAGGCAAGAGAGATACACAATGAGAACAGACACAGGAGGAAAAGGAGTGAAAAGAGGGGAAAAGAGACACGCGAGGGAAAAGAGGGGAAATAGGGGAAAGAGGGAACAGAGAGAGGCGAGGGAAAAGTGGGAAGAGAGGGAAAAGAGTGAGGCGAGGGAAAAGTTGGAAAAGACCATAAAGAGGTGAGGGAAAAGAGGGGAAAGTGACACGCAAGGAAAAAGAGGAAAAGGAGGAAATAGAGGGAAAAGAGACAGACAAGGGAAAAGAGGGAAAAGAGCGAGAAGAGGGAAAGCACACAGGCGAAGGAAAAGAGACAGGCGAGGGCAAAAGAGGAAAAGGAGACACACAAGGGAAAAAAGGGGAAATAGGGAAAAGAGGGCAAAGAGACAGGCAAGGGAAAAGACAGAAAAGAGTTAGAAGAGGAAAAAAAGAGGGAAAACAGACACACTAGGGAAAAGAGACGTGGCAGGCAACAGAGGTACACAAGGAAAACAGACACACGAGGAAAAGGAGCGAAAAGAGGAAAAAAGAGACACGGAACGGAAGAGAGACAGGCGAGGGGAACGAGAGAGGTGGGGGAAAGAGGTAAGAGAGCGAAAAGAGACAGGAGAGGGAAGAGACACGCAAGAGAAAAGAGGAAATAGCGGAAGAAGAGACACACAAGGGAAAAGGGGAGAAAGATATGTGAGGGAAAAGAGGAAAAAAGAGATACAAAAGGGAAAAGAGACAAGCGAGGGAACTAAGGGAAAAGCGATATGCGATGGAATGCACGGAAAAGAGACAGGCGAGGGAAAAGAGGGAAAAGACACACACAGGAGAGGGAAAAGAGACAGGCCAGGCAAAAGACATAGAGAAGGAAAACAGGCACACGAGGAAAAGGAGTGAAAAGAGGAAAAAAGAGACACACGAGGGAAAAGAGGGAAAAGAGAGAGGTGAGGGAAAAGAGGTAAGAGACCGATAAGAGACAAGAGAGGGAAACACGGAAAAGAGGGAAATGAGACAGGGGAGGGGAAAGAGGAAAAAGAGGCGAGGGAAAAGAGGGAAAAGAGGAAAAAGAGAGAGTTGATGGAAGAGAGGCAGAAGAGGGAAAAGAGACAGGCGAGGGGAAACAGGGAAAAAAGAGAGTTCATGGGAAAGACGAAAACCAGGTAAGAGAGGCAGGTGGGCGGAATAGAGAGAGAAGAGACAGGTGAGGGAAAAGAGGGAAAAGAGGGATGCGAGTGAAAATGGGCAAATTAGACACCGAGGGAAGAGAGGGAAAAGAGTCAGGCGAGGGAAAAGAGGGGGGGAAAGAGAGTTGAAGGAAAAGAGGGAAAAGAGATAGGTGATGGCAAAGAGGAAAACCAGGGAAAAGAGACAGGCGAGGGTAAAGAGGGAAAAGGGAGAGTTCACGGAGGAGAGGGAAACCAGGGAAAAGAGACATGCCGGAGGAAAAGAGGTAGAAGAGACAGTGTGAGAGACTGAACTGTTACCTTGATCTGTTTGTCTCAAAGATTGTTAGGTGTGAGAGACTGGACTGTCACCTGAAGCCATTCATCTCTAGGATTGTTGGACTGAACTGTGAACTGTTTATCTCGAGCCCTTTGTCTCGGAGATGGCCTGTCTAAGCAGGACATTCCTCCGTCCATAAGGACGATTACTAGGCCACTGAGGCATCCAGGAGAGGAAACGGGCTGAAGCCGACAAGCATGCAAGAATGTGGAGGCTACCATTCTCATGGAAACTGTAGTCTTTGAGATAAGATACTGGTTTCTGGTGTTGACCACGCGAAGGTCATGGGACAGACAAAACCTGCAGCGCGTGAACAATACGTATGTGCATGCATCATCGAACTATGCCCTATAAGAAACCGTGGAGACAAGCCGTGGTGTGCACCCACCACCGAAGAATTGAAGACTGAGGACCAACGGGACGCCGCTGGATCCATGGTGGCGACTATCCTTGCAACTCTATCCCGACTGCTTGCTTGCTTCCTGCCTTTTCTTCCATTCTATCCTATCGCTACTATTTTCCACTTTTGATAGTTTTGATAATAAAAACTCTTTTGGGTATACAGCATTTGACCTCGTTCGTGTCTTAATCTCGCACATACCGATCATATACGGGATCATATCGATATGGGATCATATCGAAACCTTCCCCGACATTGGATCGGGACAGACAGGCAAGGGAAAAAGATGGAAAAGAGACAGGCGAGGGCAAAGAGGGAAAAGAAACAGTTGATGGGAAAGAGGAAAAGCAGGGGAGAGAGAGTTGCGGGAAAAGAAGGGAAAAGAGAGAGGTGAGGGAAAAGAGGGAAACGGAGGAAAAGAGACAGGCGAGGGGAAAAGATGGAAAGGAGACAGTTGATGGAAAATCAGGGAAAAGAGACAGGCGAGGGCAAAGAGGAAAACCAGGGAAAAGAGAGAGTCGAGGGAAAAGAAGGGTGAGAGACAGTTCATGGAAAAGAGGGAAACCAGGGAAAAGAGACAGGTGAGGGAACAGAAAGGTAAAGAGAGAGCTCATGGAAAAGAGGGAAACGAGGGAAAAGAGACAGTTGATGGGAAAACAGGGGAAAGAGACTGGCGAGGGGAAAGAGAGAAACGAGAGAGTTGAGGGGGAAGAGGAAAACCAGGGGAAACAGACAGGCCGAGGGAAAAGATGGAAATGAGATATTTGAGGGAAAAGAGGGAAGAGAGAGAGGCGAATGAAAAATATGAAAATTAGACACTTAGGGAAAAGAGGGGAAAGAGGCAGGCGAGGGAGAAGAGAGAGGTGAGGGGAAAGAGGTAAAGAGAGTGAAGAGAGACAGGAGAGGGAAGAGACATGCAAGGAAAAAGAGGGAAAAGAGACAACCGAGGGAAATGAAGGAAAAGTGTCAGGCGAGGGAAAAGAGGAAAAGAGATATGTGAGGGAAAAGAGACAAGCAAGGGAAGTGAGGGAAAAGCGATAGGCGAGAGAAAAGAGGTAAGAGAGCGAAAAGAAACAGGAGAGGGAAGAGACGCGCAAGGAAAAAGAGGAAAAAGGAACTAGTGGGAAAAGAGACACACAAGGGAAAAGATGGGAAAGAGCGAAAAGAGACAGGCAAGGGAAAAGGGGAGAAAGATATGCGAGAGAAAAGAGGAAAAGAGATATGAGAGGGAAAAGAGACAAGCGAGGGAATTGTGGGAAAAGCGATAGGCGAGCGCAAAGAGGCAGGCGAGGGCATAGAGGGAACAGAAGGAAAAGAGAGAGGTGAGGGAAAAGAGGGAGGAGAGTGAAAAGAGACAGGAGAGGGAAGAGACATGCAAGGAAAAAGAGGAAAAAGGGGAAACAGCGGAAGAAGAGACACACAAGGGAAAAGAGGGGAAAGAGGGGAAAGAGTCACACGATGGAAAAGGGGAGAAAGAGACACGCTAGGGAAAAGAGGAAAAAGAGACGCGACGGAAAAGAGACAAGCGAGGGAACTGAGGGACAAGAGATAGGCGAGGGAAAAGAAGGCAAAGAGGGAAAAGAGACATGAGACGGACTAGAGACTGGTGACAGAAAAGAGGGAAAAGAGGAAGAAAGAGGGAAAAGAGTCACACGAGGGAATACACGGAAAAGAGACAGGCGTGGGAAAAGAGACAGGCGAGGGAAAAGAGGGAAAAGACACACACAGGAGAGGGGAAAGAGACAGGCCAGGCAAAAGAGATACACAATGAAAACAGACACACAAGGGAAAGGAGCGCAAAGAGGAAAAAAGAGACACACGGGGGAAAAGAGGGAAAAGAGGTAAGAGAGCAATAAGAGACAGGAGAGGGGAAACACGGAAAAGAGGGGAACGAGACAGGCGGGGGAAAAGAGGAAAGAGAGGCAAGGGAAAAGTGGGAAAAGAGGGATAAGGGAGGCGAGGGAAAAGAGGGAAAAGAGAGATGTGGTGAAAAGGAGGGAAAAGAGGAAAAGATACATGCGAAGACAAAGAGGGAAAAGAGACATGCAAGGAAAACGAGGGAATAGAGGAAATAGAGGAAAAAGAGAGAGACGAGGGAAACGAGGGAAACGAGGGAAACGAGGGAAAAGACACAGGCGAGGGAAAAGAGGCGAGGGAAAAGAGGGAAAAGAGGCGAGGGAAAAGAGGGGAGAGAGACGCAAGGAAAAAGAGGGAAAAGAGGAAATAGAGGGAAAAGAGAGAGGCAAGGGGAAAGAGGGAAAAGAAAGAAAAGAGGGAAAAGAGGGAAAAGAGACACACGAGGGAAAAGGGGAGAAATATCTGCGAGGGAAAAGAGGAAAGTGAGATATGTGAGGGAAAAGCGAGAGGCAAGGGAAAAGGGCGAGAGTGCGAAAAGAGAGACACGAGGAAAAAGAGACAAGCGAGGGAACTAAGGGAAAAGCGATAGGCGAGGGAATAGACGGAAAACGTGGGAGCAGCTGGGAACACCTGGCATTTGTTTTCGAGTGAACGTTAGAATTTGTTGTGCTGCATGTTTGCCAAGCCTTTGAAGAACTAGTTTTACAAGGTCAGGTGGGAGGATGGCCTGGCGTGTGCCTGGGAAGATGTGGCTGAAGAGAGTCACGAGTATGTGCGTGGAATGTGTTTATCTTTAAGTGTTCTGAGGACTGGCGAGCATCCCAGCTGAGCCAGATATGCGCTCCTGTTTTAGTAATATTGGCTGTATGCCCTTAGTTCTTTCCAGATCCTTGTTGAAACGTATAGAAGTCTGATCCTTTTGTGAAATAAACGGAATCTTGTACAGATATGTTGAGTGGTTAATCCAGTCTCTGCAGAAAAGAGACAGGCGAGGGAAAAGAGGGAAAAGACAAACACAGGAGAGGGAAAAGAGACATGCCAGGCAAGAGAGATACACAATGAGAACAGACACAGGAGGAAAAGGAGTGAAAAGAGGGGAAAAGAGACACGCGAGGGAAAAGAGGGGAAATAGGGGAAAGAGGGAACAGAGAGAGGCGAGGGAAAAGTGGGAAGAGAGGGAAAAGAGTGAGGCGAGGGAAAAGTTGGAAAAGACCATAAAGAGGTGAGGGAAAAGAGGGGAAAGTGACACGCAAGGAAAAAGAGGAAAAGGAGGAAATAGAGGGAAAAGAGACAGACAAGGGAAAAGAGGGAAAAGAGCGAGAAGAGGGAAAGCACACAGGCGAAGGAAAAGAGACAGGCGAGGGCAAAAGAGGAAAAGGAGACACACAAGGGAAAAAAGGGGAAATAGGGAAAAGAGGGCAAAGAGACAGGCAAGGGAAAAGACAGAAAAGAGTTAGAAGAGGAAAAAAAGAGGGAAAACAGACACACTAGGGAAAAGAGACGTGGCAGGCAACAGAGGTACACAAGGAAAACAGACACACGAGGAAAAGGAGCGAAAAGAGGAAAAAAGAGACACGGAACGGAAGAGAGACAGGCGAGGGGAACGAGAGAGGTGGGGGAAAGAGGTAAGAGAGCGAAAAGAGACAGGAGAGGGAAGAGACACGCAAGAGAAAAGAGGAAATAGCGGAAGAAGAGACACACAAGGGAAAAGGGGAGAAAGATATGTGAGGGAAAAGAGGAAAAAAGAGATACAAAAGGGAAAAGAGACAAGCGAGGGAACTAAGGGAAAAGCGATATGCAATGGAATGCACGGAAAAGAGACAGGCGAGGGAAAAGAGGGAAAAGACACACACAGGAGAGGGAAAAGAGACAGGCCAGGCAAAAGAGATAGAGAAGGAAAACAGGCACACGAGGAAAAGGAGTGAAAAGAGGAAAAAAGAGACACACGAGGGAAAAGAGGGAAAAGAGAGAGGTGAGGGAAAAGAGGTAAGAGACCGATAAGAGACAAGAGAGGGAAACACGGAAAAGAGGGAAATGAGACAGGGGAGGGGAAAGAGGAAAAAGAGGCGAGGGAAAAGAGGGAAAAGAGGAAAAAGAGAGAGTTGATGGAAGAGAGGCAGAAGAGGGAAAAGAGACAGGCGAGGGGAAACAGGGAAAAAAGAGAGTTCATGGGAAAGACGAAAACCAGGTAAGAGAGGCAGGTGGGCGGAATAGAGAGAGAAGAGACAGGTGAGGGAAAAGAGGGAAAAGAGGGATGCGAGTGAAAATGGGCAAATTAGACACCGAGGGAAGAGAGGGAAAAGAGTCAGGCGAGGGAAAAGGGGAGAAATATCTGCGAGGGAAAAGAGGAAAGTGAGATATGTGAGGGAAAAGCGAGAGGCAAGGGAAAAGGGCGAGAGTGCGAAAAGAGAGACACGAGGAAAAAGAGACAAGCGAGGGAACTAAGGGAAAAGCGATAGGCGAGGGAATAGACGGAAAATGTGGGAGCAGCTGGGAACACCTGGCATTTGTTTTCGAGTGAACGTTAGAATTTGTTGTGCTGCATGTTTGCCAAGCCTTTGAAGAACTAGTTTTACAAGGTCAGGTGGGAGGATGGCCTGGCGTGTGCCTGGGAAGATGTGGCTGAAGAGAGTCACGAGTATGTGCGTGGAATGTGTTTATCTTTAAGTGTTCTGAGGACTGGCGAGCATCCCAGCTGAGCCAGATATGCGCTCCTGTTTTAGTAATATTGGCTGTATGCCCTTAGTTCTTTCCAGATCCTTGTTGAAACGTATAGAAGTCTGATCCTTTTGTGAAATAAACGGAATCTTGTACAGATATGTTGAGTGGTTAATCCAGTCTCTGCAGAAAAGAGACAGGCGAGGGAAAAGAGGGAAAAGACAAACACAGGAGAGGGAAAAGAGACATGCCAGGCAAGAGAGATACACAATGAGAACAGACACAGGAGGAAAAGGAGTGAAAAGAGGGGAAAAGAGACACGCGAGGGAAAAGAGGGGAAATAGGGGAAAGAGGGAACAGAGAGAGGCGAGGGAAAAGTGGGAAGAGAGGGAAAAGAGTGAGGCGAGGGAAAAGTTGGAAAAGACCATAAAGAGGTGAGGGAAAAGAGGGGAAAGTGACACGCAAGGAAAAAGAGGAAAAGGAGGAAATAGAGGGAAAAGAGACAGACAAGGGAAAAGAGGGAAAACAGCGAGAAGAGGGAAAGCACACAGGCGAAGGAAAAGAGACAGGCGAGGGCAAAAGAGGAAAAGGAGACACACAAGGGAAAAAAGGGGAAATAGGGAAAAGAGGGCAAAGAGACAGGCAAGGGAAAAGACAGAAAAGAGTTAGAAGAGGAAAAAAAGAGGGAAAACAGACACACTAGGGAAAAGAGACGTGCCAGGCAACAGAGGTACACAAGGAAAACAGACACACGAGGAAAAGGAGCGAAAAGAGGAAAAAAGAGACACGGAACGGAAGAGAGACAGGCGAGGGGAATGAGAGAGGTGGGGGAAAGAGGTAAGAGAGCGAAAAGAGACAGGAGAGGGAAGAGACACGCAAGAGAAAAGAGGAAATAGCGGAAGAAGAGACACACAAGGGAAAAGGGGAGAAAGATATGTGAGGGAAAAGAGGAAAAAAGAGATACAAAAGGGAAAAGAGACAAGCGAGGGAACTAAGGGAAAAGCGATATGCAATGGAATGCACGGAAAAGAGACAGGCGAGGGAAAAGAGGGAAAAGACACACACAGGAGAGGGAAAAGAGACAGGCCAGGCAAAAGAGATAGAGAAGGAAAACAGGCACACGAGGAAAAGGAGTGAAAAGAGGAAAAAAGAGACACACGAGGGAAAAGAGGGAAAAGAGAGAGGTGAGGGAAAAGAGGTAAGAGACCGATAAGAGACAAGAGAGGGAAACACGGAAAAGAGGGAAATGAGACAGGGGAGGGGAAAGAGGAAAAAGAGGCGAGGGAAAAGAGGGAAAAGAGGAAAAAGAGAGAGTTGATGGAAGAGAGGCAGAAGAGGGAAAAGAGACAGGCGAGGGGAAACAGGGAAAAAAGAGAGTTCATGGGAAAGAGTAAAACCAGGTAAGAGAGGCAGGTGGGCGGAATAGAGAGAGAAGAGACAGGTGAGGGAAAAGAGGGAAAAGAGGGATGCGAGTGAAAATGGGCAAATTAGACACCGAGGGAAGAGAGGGAAAAGAGTCAGGCGAGGGAAAAGGGGAGAAATATCTGCGAGGGAAAAGAGGAAAGTGAGATATGTGAGGGAAAAGCGAGAGGCAAGGGAAAAGGGCGAGAGTGCGAAAAGAGAGACACGAGGAAAAAGAGACAAGCGAGGGAACTAAGGGAAAAGCGATAGGCGAGGGAATAGACGGAAAATGTGGGAGCAGCTGGGAACACCTGGCATTTGTTTTCGAGTGAACGTTAGAATTTGTTGTGCTGCATGTTTGCCAAGCCTTTGAAGAACTAGTTTTACAAGGTCAGGTGGGAGGATGGCCTGGCGTGTGCCTGGGAAGATGTGGCTGAAGAGAGTCACGAGTATGTGCGTGGAATGTGTTTATCTTTAAGTGTTCTGAGGACTGGCGAGCATCCCAGCTGAGCCAGATATGCGCTCCTGTTTTAGTAATATTGGCTGTATGCCCTTAGTTCTTTCCAGATCCTTGTTGAAACGTATAGAAGTCTGATCCTTTTGTGAAATAAACGGAATCTTGTACAGATATGTTGAGTGGTTAATCCAGTCTCTGCAGAAAAGAGACAGGCGAGGGAAAAGAGGGAAAAGACAAACACAGGAGAGGGAAAAGAGACATGCCAGGCAAGAGAGATACACAATGAGAACAGACACAGGAGGAAAAGGAGTGAAAAGAGGGGAAAAGAGACACGCGAGGGAAAAGAGGGGAAATAGGGGAAAGAGGGAACAGAGAGAGGCGAGGGAAAAGTGGGAAGAGAGGGAAAAGAGTGAGGCGAGGGAAAAGTTGGAAAAGACCATAAAGAGGTGAGGGAAAAGAGGGGAAAGTGACACGCAAGGAAAAAGAGGAAAAGGAGGAAATAGAGGGAAAAGAGACAGACAAGGGAAAAGAGGGAAAACAGCGAGAAGAGGGAAAGCACACAGGCGAAGGAAAAGAGACAGGCGAGGGCAAAAGAGGAAAAGGAGACACACAAGGGAAAAAAGGGGAAATAGGGAAAAGAGGGCAAAGAGACAGGCAAGGGAAAAGACAGAAAAGAGTTAGAAGAGGAAAAAAAGAGGGAAAACAGACACACTAGGGAAAAGAGACGTGCCAGGCAACAGAGGTACACAAGGAAAACAGACACACGAGGAAAAGGAGCGAAAAGAGGAAAAAAGAGACACGGAACGGAAGAGAGACAGGCGAGGGGAATGAGAGAGGTGGGGGAAAGAGGTAAGAGAGCGAAAAGAGACAGGAGAGGGAAGAGACACGCAAGAGAAAAGAGGAAATAGCGGAAGAAGAGACACACAAGGGAAAAGGGGAGAAAGATATGTGAGGGAAAAGAGGAAAAAAGAGATACAAAAGGGAAAAGAGACAAGCGAGGGAACTAAGGGAAAAGCGATATGCAATGGAATGCACGGAAAAGAGACAGGCGAGGGAAAAGAGGGAAAAGACACACACAGGAGAGGGAAAAGAGACAGGCCAGGCAAAAGAGATAGAGAAGGAAAACAGGCACACGAGGAAAAGGAGTGAAAAGAGGAAAAAAGAGACACACGAGGGAAAAGAGGGAAAAGAGAGAGGTGAGGGAAAAGAGGTAAGAGACCGATAAGAGACAAGAGAGGGAAACACGGAAAAGAGGGAAATGAGACAGGGGAGGGGAAAGAGGAAAAAGAGGCGAGGGAAAAGAGGGAAAAGAGGAAAAAGAGAGAGTTGATGGAAGAGAGGCAGAAGAGGGAAAAGAGACAGGCGAGGGGAAACAGGGAAAAAAGAGAGTTCATGGGAAAGACGAAAACCAGGTAAGAGAGGCAGGTGGGCGGAATAGAGAGAGAAGAGACAGGTGAGGGAAAAGAGGGAAAAGAGGGATGCGAGTGAAAATGGGCAAATTAGACACCGAGGGAAGAGAGGGAAAAGAGTCAGGCGAGGGAAAAGGGGAGAAATATCTGCGAGGGAAAAGAGGAAAGTGAGATATGTGAGGGAAAAGCGAGAGGCAAGGGAAAAGGGCGAGAGTGCGAAAAGAGAGACACGAGGAAAAAGAGACAAGCGAGGGAACTAAGGGAAAAGCGATAGGCGAGGGAATAGACGGAAAATGTGGGAGCAGCTGGGAACACCTGGCATTTGTTTTCGAGTGAACGTTAGAATTTGTTGTGCTGCATGTTTGCCAAGCCTTTGAAGAACTAGTTTTACAAGGTCAGGTGGGAGGATGGCCTGGCGTGTGCCTGGGAAGATGTGGCTGAAGAGAGTCACGAGTATGTGCGTGGAATGTGTTTATCTTTAAGTGTTCTGAGGACTGGCGAGCATCCCAGCTGAGCCAGATATGCGCTCCTGTTTTAGTAATATTGGCTGTATGCCCTTAGTTCTTTCCAGATCCTTGTTGAAACGTATAGAAGTCTGATCCTTTTGTGAAATAAACGGAATCTTGTACAGATATGTTGAGTGGTTAATCCAGTCTCTGCAGAAAAGAGACAGGCGAGGGAAAAGAGGGAAAAGACAAACACAGGAGAGGGAAAAGAGACATGCCAGGCAAGAGAGATACACAATGAGAACAGACACAGGAGGAAAAGGAGTGAAAAGAGGGGAAAAGAGACACGCGAGGGAAAAGAGGGGAAATAGGGGAAAGAGGGAACAGAGAGAGGCGAGGGAAAAGTGGGAAGAGAGGGAAAAGAGTGAGGCGAGGGAAAAGTTGGAAAAGACCATAAAGAGGTGAGGGAAAAGAGGGGAAAGTGACACGCAAGGAAAAAGAGGAAAAGGAGGAAATAGAGGGAAAAGAGACAGACAAGGGAAAAGAGGGAAAACAGCGAGAAGAGGGAAAGCACACAGGCGAAGGAAAAGAGACAGGCGAGGGCAAAAGAGGAAAAGGAGACACACAAGGGAAAAAAGGGGAAATAGGGAAAAGAGGGCAAAGAGACAGGCAAGGGAAAAGACAGAAAAGAGTTAGAAGAGGAAAAAAAGAGGGAAAACAGACACACTAGGGAAAAGAGACGTGCCAGGCAACAGAGGTACACAAGGAAAACAGACACACGAGGAAAAGGAGCGAAAAGAGGAAAAAAGAGACACGGAACGGAAGAGAGACAGGCGAGGGGAATGAGAGAGGTGGGGGAAAGAGGTAAGAGAGCGAAAAGAGACAGGAGAGGGAAGAGACACGCAAGAGAAAAGAGGAAATAGCGGAAGAAGAGACACACAAGGGAAAAGGGGAGAAAGATATGTGAGGGAAAAGAGGAAAAAAGAGATACAAAAGGGAAAAGAGACAAGCGAGGGAACTAAGGGAAAAGCGATATGCAATGGAATGCACGGAAAAGAGACAGGCGAGGGAAAAGAGGGAAAAGACACACACAGGAGAGGGAAAAGAGACAGGCCAGGCAAAAGAGATAGAGAAGGAAAACAGGCACACGAGGAAAAGGAGTGAAAAGAGGAAAAAAGAGACACACGAGGGAAAAGAGGGAAAAGAGAGAGGTGAGGGAAAAGAGGTAAGAGACCGATAAGAGACAAGAGAGGGAAACACGGAAAAGAGGGAAATGAGACAGGGGAGGGGAAAGAGGAAAAAGAGGCGAGGGAAAAGAGGGAAAAGAGGAAAAAGAGAGAGTTGATGGAAGAGAGGCAGAAGAGGGAAAAGAGACAGGCGAGGGGAAACAGGGAAAAAAGAGAGTTCATGGGAAAGACGAAAACCAGGTAAGAGAGGCAGGTGGGCGGAATAGAGAGAGAAGAGACAGGTGAGGGAAAAGAGGGAAAAGAGGGATGCGAGTGAAAATGGGCAAATTAGACACCGAGGGAAGAGAGGGAAAAGAGTCAGGCGAGGGAAAAGGGGAGAAATATCTGCGAGGGAAAAGAGGAAAGTGAGATATGTGAGGGAAAAGCGAGAGGCAAGGGAAAAGGGCGAGAGTGCGAAAAGAGAGACACGAGGAAAAAGAGACAAGCGAGGGAACTAAGGGAAAAGCGATAGGCGAGGGAATAGACGGAAAATGTGGGAGCAGCTGGGAACACCTGGCATTTGTTTTCGAGTGAACGTTAGAATTTGTTGTGCTGCATGTTTGCCAAGCCTTTGAAGAACTAGTTTTACAAGGTCAGGTGGGAGGATGGCCTGGCGTGTGCCTGGGAAGATGTGGCTGAAGAGAGTCACGAGTATGTGCGTGGAATGTGTTTATCTTTAAGTGTTCTGAGGACTGGCGAGCATCCCAGCTGAGCCAGATATGCGCTCCTGTTTTAGTAATATTGGCTGTATGCCCTTAGTTCTTTCCAGATCCTTGTTGAAACGTATAGAAGTCTGATCCTTTTGTGAAATAAACGGAATCTTGTACAGATATGTTGAGTGGTTAATCCAGTCTCTGCAGAAAAGAGACAGGCGAGGGAAAAGAGGGAAAAGACAAACACAGGAGAGGGAAAAGAGACATGCCAGGCAAGAGAGATACACAATGAGAACAGACACAGGAGGAAAAGGAGTGAAAAGAGGGGAAAAGAGACACGCGAGGGAAAAGAGGGGAAATAGGGGAAAGAGGGAACAGAGAGAGGCGAGGGAAAAGTGGGAAGAGAGGGAAAAGAGTGAGGCGAGGGAAAAGTTGGAAAAGACCATAAAGAGGTGAGGGAAAAGAGGGGAAAGTGACACGCAAGGAAAAAGAGGAAAAGGAGGAAATAGAGGGAAAAGAGACAGACAAGGGAAAAGAGGGAAAACAGCGAGAAGAGGGAAAGCACACAGGCGAAGGAAAAGAGACAGGCGAGGGCAAAAGAGGAAAAGGAGACACACAAGGGAAAAAAGGGGAAATAGGGAAAAGAGGGCAAAGAGACAGGCAAGGGAAAAGACAGAAAAGAGTTAGAAGAGGAAAAAAAGAGGGAAAACAGACACACTAGGGAAAAGAGACGTGCCAGGCAACAGAGGTACACAAGGAAAACAGACACACGAGGAAAAGGAGCGAAAAGAGGAAAAAAGAGACACGGAACGGAAGAGAGACAGGCGAGGGGAATGAGAGAGGTGGGGGAAAGAGGTAAGAGAGCGAAAAGAGACAGGAGAGGGAAGAGACACGCAAGAGAAAAGAGGAAATAGCGGAAGAAGAGACACACAAGGGAAAAGGGGAGAAAGATATGTGAGGGAAAAGAGGAAAAAAGAGATACAAAAGGGAAAAGAGACAAGCGAGGGAACTAAGGGAAAAGCGATATGCAATGGAATGCACGGAAAAGAGACAGGCGAGGGAAAAGAGGGAAAAGACACACACAGGAGAGGGAAAAGAGACAGGCCAGGCAAAAGAGATAGAGAAGGAAAACAGGCACACGAGGAAAAGGAGTGAAAAGAGGAAAAAAGAGACACACGAGGGAAAAGAGGGAAAAGAGAGAGGTGAGGGAAAAGAGGTAAGAGACCGATAAGAGACAAGAGAGGGAAACACGGAAAAGAGGGAAATGAGACAGGGGAGGGGAAAGAGGAAAAAGAGGCGAGGGAAAAGAGGGAAAAGAGGAAAAAGAGAGAGTTGATGGAAGAGAGGCAGAAGAGGGAAAAGAGACAGGCGAGGGGAAACAGGGAAAAAAGAGAGTTCATGGGAAAGACGAAAACCAGGTAAGAGAGGCAGGTGGGCGGAATAGAGAGAGAAGAGACAGGTGAGGGAAAAGAGGGAAAAGAGGGATGCGAGTGAAAATGGGCAAATTAGACACCGAGGGAAGAGAGGGAAAAGAGTCAGGCGAGGGAAAAGAGGGGGGGAAAGAGAGTTGAAGGAAAAGAGGGAAAAGAGATAGGTGATGGCAAAGAGGAAAACCAGGGAAAAGAGACAGGCGAGGGTAAAGAGGGAAAAGGGAGAGTTCACGGAGGAGAGGGAAACCAGGGAAAAGAGACATGCCGGAGGAAAAGAGGTAGAAGAGACAGTGTGAGAGACTGAACTGTTACCTTGATCTGTTTGTCTCAAAGATTGTTAGGTGTGAGAGACTGGACTGTCACCTGAAGCCATTCATCTCTAGGATTGTTGGACTGAACTGTGAACTGTTTATCTCGAGCCCTTTGTCTCGGAGATGGCCTGTCTAAGCAGGACATTCCTCCGTCCATAAGGACGATTACTAGGCCACTGAGGCATCCAGGAGAGGAAACGGGCTGAAGCCGACAAGCATGCAAGAATGTGGAGGCTACCATTCTCATGGAAACTGTAGTCTTTGAGATAAGATACTGGTTTCTGGTGTTGACCACGCGAAGGTCATGGGACAGACAAAACCTGCAGCGCGTGAACAATACGTATGTGCATGCATCATCGAACTATGCCCTATAAGAAACCGTGGAGACAAGCCGTGGTGTGCACCCACCACCGAAGAATTGAAGACTGAGGACCAACGGGACGCCGCTGGATCCATGGTGGCGACTATCCTTGCAACTCTATCCCGACTGCTTGCTTGCTTTCTGCCTTTTCTTCCATTCTATCCTATCGCTACTATTTTCCACTTTTGATAGTTTTGATAATAAAAACTCTTTTGGGTATACGGCATTTGACCTCGTTCGTGTCTTAATCTCGCACATACCGATCATATACGGGATCATATCGATATGGGATCATATCGAAACCTTCCCCGACATTGGATCGGGACAGACAGGCAAGGGAAAAAGATGGAAAAGAGACAGGCGAGGGCAAAGAGGGAAAAGAAACAGTTGATGGGAAAGAGGAAAAGCATGGGGAGAGAGAGTCGCGGGAAAAGAAGGGAAAAGAGAGAGGTGAGGGAAAAGAGGGAAACGGAGGAAAAGAGACAGGCGAGGGGAAAAGATGGAAAGGAGACAGTTGATGGAAAATCAGGGAAAAGAGACAGGCGAGGGCAAAGAGGAAAACCAGGGAAAAGAGAGAGTCGAGGGAAAAGAAGGGTGAGAGACAGTTCATGGAAAAGAGGGAAACCAGGGAAAAGAGACAGTCGAGGGAAAAGAAGGGTGAGAGACAGTTCATGGAAAAGAGGGAAACCAGGGAAAAGAGACAGGTGAGGGAACAGAAAGGTAAAGAGAGAGCTCATGGAAAAGAGGGAAACGAGGGAAAAGAGACAGTTGATGGGAAAACAGGGGAAAGAGACTGGCGAGGGGAAAGAGAGAAACGAGAGAGTTGAGGGGGAAGAGGAAAACCAGGGGAAACAGACAGGCCGAGGGAAAAGATGGAAATGAGATATTTGAGGGAAAAGAGGGAAGAGAGAGAGGCGAATGAAAAATATGAAAATTAGACACTTAGGGAAAAGAGGGGAAAGAGGCAGGCGAGGGAGAAGAGAGAGGTGAGGGGAAAGAGGTAAAGAGAGTGAAGAGAGACAGGAGAGGGAAGAGACATGCAAGGAAAAAGAGGGAAAAGAGACAACCGAGGGAAATGAAGGAAAAGTGTCAGGCGAGGGAAAAGAGGAAAAGAGATATGTGAGGGAAAAGAGACAAGCAAGGGAAGTGAGGGAAAAGCGATAGGCGAGAGAAAAGAGGTAAGAGAGCGAAAAGAAACAGGAGAGGGAAGAGACGCGCAAGGAAAAAGAGGAAAAAGGAACTAGTGGGAAAAGAGACACACAAGGGAAAAGATGGGAAAGAGCGAAAAGAGACAGGCAAGGGAAAAGGGGAGAAAGATATGCGAGAGAAAAGAGGAAAAGAGATATGAGAGGGAAAAGAGACAAGCGAGGGAATTGTGGGAAAAGCGATAGGCGAGCGCAAAGAGGCAGGCGAGGGCATAGAGGGAACAGAAGGAAAAGAGAGAGGTGAGGGAAAAGAGGGAGGAGAGTGAAAAGAGACAGGAGAGGGAAGAGACATGCAAGGAAAAAGAGGAAAAAGGGGAAACAGCGGAAGAAGAGACACACAAGGGAAAAGAGGGGAAAGAGGGGAAAGAGTCACACGATGGAAAAGGGGAGAAAGAGACACGCTAGGGAAAAGAGGAAAAAGAGACGTGACGGAAAAGAGACAAGCGAGGGAACTGAGGGACAAGAGATAGGCGAGGGAAAAGAAGGCAAAGAGGGAAAAGAGACATGAGACGGACTAGAGACTGGTGACAGAAAAGAGGGAAAAGAGGAAGAAAGAGGGAAAAGAGTCACACGAGGGAATACACGGAAAAGAGACAGGCGTGGGAAAAGAGACAGGCGAGGGAAAAGAGGGAAAAGACACACACAGGAGAGGGGAAAGAGACAGGCCAGGCAAAAGAGATACACAATGAAAACAGACACACAAGGGAAAGGAGCGCAAAGAGGAAAAAAGAGACACACGGGGGAAAAGAGGGAAAAGAGGTAAGAGAGCAATAAGAGACAGGAGAGGGGAAACACGGAAAAGAGGGGAACGAGACAGGCGGGGGAAAAGAGGAAAGAGAGGCAAGGGAAAAGTGGGAAAAGAGGGATAAGGGAGGCGAGGGAAAAGAGGGAAAAGAGAGATGTGGTGAAAAGGAGGGAAAAGAGGAAAAGATACATGCGAAGACAAAGAGGGAAAAGAGACATGCAAGGAAAACGAGGGAATAGAGGAAATAGAGGAAAAAGAGAGAGACGAGGGAAACGAGGGAAACGAGGGAAACGAGGGAAAAGACACAGGCGAGGGAAAAGAGGCGAGGGAAAAGAGGGAAAAGAGGCGAGGGAAAAGAGGGGAGAGAGACGCAAGGAAAAAGAGGAAAAAGAGGAAATAGAGGGAAAAGAGAGAGGCAAGGGGAAAGAGGGAAAAGAAAGAAAAGAGGGAAAAGAGGGAAAAGAGACACACGAGGGAAAAGGGGAGAAATATCTGCGAGGGAAAAGAGGAAAGTGAGATACGTGAGGGAAAAGCGAGAGGCAAGGGAAAAGAGGCGAGAGTGCGAAAAGAGAGACACGAGGAAAAAGAGACAAGCGAGGGAACTAAGGGAAAAGCGATAGGCGAGGGAATAGACGGAAAACGTGGGAGCAGCTGGGAACACCTGGCATTTGTTTTCGAGTGAACGTTAGAATTTGTTGTGCTGCATGTTTGCCAAGCCTTTGAAGAACTAGTTTTACAAGGTCAGGTGGGAGGATGGCCTGGCGTGTGCCTGGGAAGATGTGGCTGAAGAGAGTCACGAGTATGTGCGTGGAATGTGTTTATCTTTAAGTGTTCTGAGGACTGGCGAGCATCCCAGCTGAGCCAGATATGCGCTCCTGTTTTAGTAATATTGGCTGTATGCCCTTAGTTCTTTCCAGATCCTTGTTGAAACGTATAGAAGTCTGATCCTTTTGTGAAATAAACGGAATCTTGTACAGATATGTTGAGTGGTTAATCCAGTCTCTGCAGAAAAGAGACAGGCGAGGGAAAAGAGGGAAAAGACAAACACAGGAGAGGGAAAAGAGACATGCCAGGCAAGAGAGATACACAATGAGAACAGACACAGGAGGAAAAGGAGTGAAAAGAGGGGAAAAGAGACACGCGAGGGAAAAGAGGGGAAATAGGGGAAAGAGGGAACAGAGAGAGGCGAGGGAAAAGTGGGAAGAGAGGGAAAAGAGTGAGGCGAGGGAAAAGTTGGAAAAGACCATAAAGAGGTGAGGGAAAAGAGGGGAAAGTGACACGCAAGGAAAAAGAGGAAAAGGAGGAAATAGAGGGAAAAGAGACAGACAAGGGAAAAGAGGGAAAACAGCGAGAAGAGGGAAAGCACACAGGCGAAGGAAAAGAGACAGGCGAGGGCAAAAGAGGAAAAGGAGACACACAAGGGAAAAAAGGGGAAATAGGGAAAAGAGGGCAAAGAGACAGGCAAGGGAAAAGACAGAAAAGAGTTAGAAGAGGAAAAAAAGAGGGAAAACAGACACACTAGGGAAAAGAGACGTGCCAGGCAACAGAGGTACACAAGGAAAACAGACACACGAGGAAAAGGAGCGAAAAGAGGAAAAAAGAGACACGGAACGGAAGAGAGACAGGCGAGGGGAACGAGAGAGGTGGGGGAAAGAGGTAAGAGAGCGAAAAGAGACAGGAGAGGGAAGAGACACGCAAGAGAAAAGAGGAAATAGCGGAAGAAGAGACACACAAGGGAAAAGGGGAGAAAGATATGTGAGGGAAAAGAGGAAAAAAGAGATACAAAAGGGAAAAGAGACAAGCGAGGGAACTAAGGGAAAAGCGATATGCAATGGAATGCACGGAAAAGAGACAGGCGAGGGAAAAGAGGGAAAAGACACACACAGGAGAGGGAAAAGAGACAGGCCAGGCAAAAGAGATAGAGAAGGAAAACAGGCACACGAGGAAAAGGAGTGAAAAGAGGAAAAAAGAGACACACGAGGGAAAAGAGGGAAAAGAGAGAGGTGAGGGAAAAGAGGTAAGAGACCGATAAGAGACAAGAGAGGGAAACACGGAAAAGAGGGAAATGAGACAGGGGAGGGGAAAGAGGAAAAAGAGGCGAGGGAAAAGAGGGAAAAGAGGAAAAAGAGAGAGTTGATGGAAGAGAGGCAGAAGAGGGAAAAGAGACAGGCGAGGGGAAACAGGGAAAAAAGAGAGTTCATGGGAAAGAGTAAAACCAGGTAAGAGAGGCAGGTGGGCGGAATAGAGAGAGAAGAGACAGGTGAGGGAAAAGAGGGAAAAGAGGGATGCGAGTGAAAATGGGCAAATTAGACACCGAGGGAAGAGAGGGAAAAGAGTCAGGCGAGGGAAAAGAGGGGGGGAAAGAGAGTTGAAGGAAAAGAGGGAAAAGAGATAGGTGATGGCAAAGAGGAAAACCAGGGAAAAGAGACAGGCGAGGGTAAAGAGGGAAAAGGGAGAGTTCACGGAGGAGAGGGAAACCAGGGAAAAGAGACATGCCGGAGGAAAAGAGGTAGAAGAGACAGTGTGAGAGACTGAACTGTTACCTTGATCTGTTTGTCTCAAAGATTGTTAGGTGTGAGAGACTGGACTGTCACCTGAAGCCATTCATCTCTAGGATTGTTGGACTGAACTGTGAACTGTTTATCTCGAGCCCTTTGTCTCGGAGATGGCCTGTCTAAGCAGGACATTCCTCCGTCCATAAGGACGATTACTAGGCCACTGAGGCATCCAGGAGAGGAAACGGGCTGAAGCCGACAAGCATGCAAGAATGTGGAGGCTACCATTCTCATGGAAACTGTAGTCTTTGAGATAAGATACTGGTTTCTGGTGTTGACCACGCGAAGGTCATGGGACAGACAAAACCTGCAGCGCGTGAACAATACGTATGTGCATGCATCATCGAACTATGCCCTATAAGAAACCGTGGAGACAAGCCGTGGTGTGCACCCACCACCGAAGAATTGAAGACTGAGGACCAACGGGACGCCGCTGGATCCATGGTGGCGACTATCCTTGCAACTCTATCCCGACTGCTTGCTTGCTTCCTGCCTTTTCTTCCATTCTATCCTATCGCTACTATTTTCCACTTTTGATAGTTTTGATAATAAAAACTCTTTTGGGTATACAGCATTTGACCTCGTTCGTGTCTTAATCTCGCACATACCGATCATATACGGGATCATATCGATATGGGATCATATCGAAACCTTCCCCGACATTGGATCGGGACAGACAGGCAAGGGAAAAAGATGGAAAAGAGACAGGCGAGGGCAAAGAGGGAAAAGAAACAGTTGATGGGAAAGAGGAAAAGCAGGGGAGAGAGAGTTGCGGGAAAAGAAGGGAAAAGAGAGAGGTGAGGGAAAAGAGGGAAACGGAGGAAAAGAGACAGGCGAGGGGAAAAGATGGAAAGGAGACAGTTGATGGAAAATCAGGGAAAAGAGACAGGCGAGGGCAAAGAGGAAAACCAGGGAAAAGAGAGAGTCGAGGGAAAAGAAGGGTGAGAGACAGTTCATGGAAAAGAGGGAAACCAGGGAAAAGAGACAGGTGAGGGAACAGAAAGGTAAAGAGAGAGCTCATGGAAAAGAGGGAAACGAGGGAAAAGAGACAGTTGATGGGAAAACAGGGGAAAGAGACTGGCGAGGGGAAAGAGAGAAACGAGAGAGTTGAGGGGAAAGAGGAAAACCAGGGGAAACAGACAGGCCGAGGGAAAAGATGGAAATGAGATATTTGAGGGAAAAGAGGGAAGAGAGAGAGGCGAATGAAAAATATGAAAATTAGACACTTAGGGAAAAGAGGGGAAAGAGGCAGGCGAGGGAGAAGAGAGAGGTGAGGGGAAAGAGGTAAAGAGAGTGAAGAGAGACAGGAGAGGGAAGAGACATGCAAGGAAAAAGAGGGAAAAGAGACAACCGAGGGAAATGAAGGAAAAGTGTCAGGCGAGGGAAAAGAGGAAAAGAGATATGTGAGGGAAAAGAGACAAGCAAGGGAAGTGAGGGAAAAGCGATAGGCGAGAGAAAAGAGGTAAGAGAGCGAAAAGAAACAGGAGAGGGAAGAGACGCGCAAGGAAAAAGAGGAAAAAGGAACTAGTGGGAAAAGAGACACACAAGGGAAAAGATGGGAAAGAGCGAAAAGAGACAGGCAAGGGAAAAGGGGAGAAAGATATGCGAGAGAAAAGAGGAAAAGAGATATGAGAGGGAAAAGAGACAAGCGAGGGAATTGTGGGAAAAGCGATAGGCGAGCGCAAAGAGGCAGGCGAGGGCATAGAGGGAACAGAAGGAAAAGAGAGAGGTGAGGGAAAAGAGGGAGGAGAGTGAAAAGAGACAGGAGAGGGAAGAGACATGCAAGGAAAAAGAGGAAAAAGGGGGAAACAGCGGAAGAAGAGACACACAAGGGAAAAGAGGGGAAAGAGGGGAAAGAGTCACACGATGGAAAAGGGGAGAAAGAGACACGCTAGGGAAAAGAGGAAAAAGAGACGCGACGGAAAAGAGACAAGCGAGGGAACTGAGGGACAAGAGATAGGCGAGGGAAAAGAAGGCAAAGAGGGAAAAGAGACATGAGACGGACTAGAGACTGGTGACAGAAAAGAGGGAAAAGAGGAAGAAAGAGGGAAAAGAGTCACACGAGGGAATACACGGAAAAGAGACAGGCGTGGGAAAAGAGACAGGCGAGGGAAAAGAGGGAAAAGACACACACAGGAGAGGGGAAAGAGACAGGCCAGGCAAAAGAGATACACAATGAAAACAGACACACAAGGGAAAGGAGCGCAAAGAGGAAAAAAGAGACACACGGGGGAAAAGAGGGAAAAGAGGTAAGAGAGCAATAAGAGACAGGAGAGGGGAAACACGGAAAAGAGGGGAACGAGACAGGCGGGGGAAAAGAGGAAAGAGAGGCAAGGGAAAAGTGGGAAAAGAGGGATAAGGGAGGCGAGGGAAAAGAGGGAAAAGAGAGATGTGGTGAAAAGGAGGGAAAAGAGGAAAAGATACATGCGAAGACAAAGAGGGAAAAGAGACATGCAAGGAAAACGAGGGAATAGAGGAAATAGAGGAAAAAGAGAGAGACGAGGGAAACGAGGGAAACGAGGGAAACGAGGGAAAAGACACAGGCGAGGGAAAAGAGGCGAGGGAAAAGAGGGAAAAGAGGCGAGGGAAAAGAGGGGAGAGAGACGCAAGGAAAAAGAGGAAAAAGAGGAAATAGAGGGAAAAGAGAGAGGCAAGGGGAAAGAGGGAAAAGAAAGAAAAGAGGGAAAAGAGGGAAAAGAGACACACGAGGGAAAAGGGGAGAAATATCTGCGAGGGAAAAGAGGAAAGTGAGATATGTGAGGGAAAAGCGAGAGGCAAGGGAAAAGGGCGAGAGTGCGAAAAGAGAGACACGAGGAAAAAGAGACAAGCGAGGGAACTAAGGGAAAAGCGATAGGCGAGGGAATAGACGGAAAACGTGGGAGCAGCTGGGAACACCTGGCATTTGTTTTCGAGTGAACGTTAGAATTTGTTGTGCTGCATGTTTGCCAAGCCTTTGAAGAACTAGTTTTACAAGGTCAGGTGGGAGGATGGCCTGGCGTGTGCCTGGGAAGATGTGGCTGAAGAGAGTCACGAGTATGTGCGTGGAATGTGTTTATCTTTAAGTGTTCTGAGGACTGGCGAGCATCCCAGCTGAGCCAGATATGCGCTCCTGTTTTAGTAATATTGGCTGTATGCCCTTAGTTCTTTCCAGATCCTTGTTGAAACGTATAGAAGTCTGATCCTTTTGTGAAATAAACGGAATCTTGTACAGATATGTTGAGTGGTTAATCCAGTCTCTGCAGAAAAGAGACAGGCGAGGGAAAAGAGGGAAAAGACAAACACAGGAGAGGGAAAAGAGACATGCCAGGCAAGAGAGATACACAATGAGAACAGACACAGGAGGAAAAGGAGTGAAAAGAGGGGAAAAGAGACACGCGAGGGAAAAGAGGGGAAATAGGGGAAAGAGGGAACAGAGAGAGGCGAGGGAAAAGTGGGAAGAGAGGGAAAAGAGTGAGGCGAGGGAAAAGTTGGAAAAGACCATAAAGAGGTGAGGGAAAAGAGGGGAAAGTGACACGCAAGGAAAAAGAGGAAAAGGAGGAAATAGAGGGAAAAGAGACAGACAAGGGAAAAGAGGGAAAAGAGCGAGAAGAGGGAAAGCACACAGGCGAAGGAAAAGAGACAGGCGAGGGCAAAAGAGGAAAAGGAGACACACAAGGGAAAAAAGGGGAAATAGGGAAAAGAGGGCAAAGAGACAGGCAAGGGAAAAGACAGAAAAGAGTTAGAAGAGGAAAAAAAGAGGGAAAACAGACACACTAGGGAAAAGAGACGTGCCAGGCAACAGAGGTACACAAGGAAAACAGACACACGAGGAAAAGGAGCGAAAAGAGGAAAAAAGAGACACGGAACGGAAGAGAGACAGGCGAGGGGAACGAGAGAGGTGGGGGAAAGAGGTAAGAGAGCGAAAAGAGACAGGAGAGGGAAGAGACACGCAAGAGAAAAGAGGAAATAGCGGAAGAAGAGACACACAAGGGAAAAGGGGAGAAAGATATGTGAGGGAAAAGAGGAAAAAAGAGATACAAAAGGGAAAAGAGACAAGCGAGGGAACTAAGGGAAAAGCGATATGCAATGGAATGCACGGAAAAGAGACAGGCGAGGGAAAAGAGGGAAAAGACACACACAGGAGAGGGAAAAGAGACAGGCCAGGCAAAAGAGATAGAGAAGGAAAACAGGCACACGAGGAAAAGGAGTGAAAAGAGGAAAAAAGAGACACACGAGGGAAAAGAGGGAAAAGAGAGAGGTGAGGGAAAAGAGGTAAGAGACCGATAAGAGACAAGAGAGGGAAACACGGAAAAGAGGGAAATGAGACAGGGGAGGGGAAAGAGGAAAAAGAGGCGAGGGAAAAGAGGGAAAAGAGGAAAAAGAGAGAGTTGATGGAAGAGAGGCAGAAGAGGGAAAAGAGACAGGCGAGGGGAAACAGGGAAAAAAGAGAGTTCATGGGAAAGACGAAAACCAGGTAAGAGAGGCAGGTGGGCGGAATAGAGAGAGAAGAGACAGGTGAGGGAAAAGAGGGAAAAGAGGGATGCGAGTGAAAATGGGCAAATTAGACACCGAGGGAAGAGAGGGAAAAGAGTCAGGCGAGGGAAAAGAGGGGGGGAAAGAGAGTTGAAGGAAAAGAGGGAAAAGAGATAGGTGATGGCAAAGAGGAAAACCAGGGAAAAGAGACAGGCGAGGGTAAAGAGGGAAAAGGGAGAGTTCACGGAGGAGAGGGAAACCAGGGAAAAGAGACATGCCGGAGGAAAAGAGGTAGAAGAGACAGTGTGAGAGACTGAACTGTTACCTTGATCTGTTTGTCTCAAAGATTGTTAGGTGTGAGAGACTGGACTGTCACCTGAAGCCATTCATCTCTAGGATTGTTGGACTGAACTGTGAACTGTTTATCTCGAGCCCTTTGTCTCGGAGATGGCCTGTCTAAGCAGGACATTCCTCCGTCCATAAGGACGATTACTAGGCCACTGAGGCATCCAGGAGAGGAAACGGGCTGAAGCCGACAAGCATGCAAGAATGTGGAGGCTACCATTCTCATGGAAACTGTAGTCTTTGAGATAAGATACTGGTTTCTGGTGTTGACCACGCGAAGGTCATGGGACAGACAAAACCTGCAGCGCGTGAACAATACGTATGTGCATGCATCATCGAACTATGCCCTATAAGAAACCGTGGAGACAAGCCGTGGTGTGCACCCACCACCGAAGAATTGAAGACTGAGGACCAACGGGACGCCGCTGGATCCATGGTGGCGACTATCCTTGCAACTCTATCCCGACTGCTTGCTTGCTTCCTGCCTTTTCTTCCATTCTATCCTATCGCTACTATTTTCCACTTTTGATAGTTTTGATAATAAAAACTCTTTTGGGTATACGGCATTTGACCTCGTTCGTGTCTTAATCTCGCACATACCGATCATATACGGGATCATATCGATATGGGATCATATCGAAACCTTCCCCGACATTGGATCGGGACAGACAGGCAAGGGAAAAAGATGGAAAAGAGACAGGCGAGGGCAAAGAGGGAAAAGAAACAGTTGATGGGAAAGAGGAAAAGCATGGGGAGAGAGAGTCGCGGGAAAAGAAGGGAAAAGAGAGAGGTGAGGGAAAAGAGGGAAACGGAGGAAAAGAGACAGGCGAGGGGAAAAGATGGAAAGGAGACAGTTGATGGAAAATCAGGGAAAAGAGACAGGCGAGGGCAAAGAGGAAAACCAGGGAAAAGAGAGAGTCGAGGGAAAAGAAGGGTGAGAGACAGTTCATGGAAAAGAGGGAAACCAGGGAAAAGAGACAGTCGAGGGAAAAGAAGGGTGAGAGACAGTTCATGGAAAAGAGGGAAACCAGGGAAAAGAGACAGGTGAGGGAACAGAAAGGTAAAGAGAGAGCTCATGGAAAAGAGGGAAACGAGGGAAAAGAGACAGTTGATGGGAAAACAGGGGAAAGAGACTGGCGAGGGGAAAGAGAGAAACGAGAGAGTTGAGGGGGAAGAGGAAAACCAGGGGAAACAGACAGGCCGAGGGAAAAGATGGAAATGAGATATTTGAGGGAAAAGAGGGAAGAGAGAGAGGCGAATGAAAAATATGAAAATTAGACACTTAGGGAAAAGAGGGGAAAGAGGCAGGCGAGGGAGAAGAGAGAGGTGAGGGGAAAGAGGTAAAGAGAGTGAAGAGAGACAGGAGAGGGAAGAGACATGCAAGGAAAAAGAGGGAAAAGAGACAACCGAGGGAAATGAAGGAAAAGTGTCAGGCGAGGGAAAAGAGGAAAAGAGATATGTGAGGGAAAAGAGACAAGCAAGGGAAGTGAGGGAAAAGCGATAGGCGAGAGAAAAGAGGTAAGAGAGCGAAAAGAAACAGGAGAGGGAAGAGACGCGCAAGGAAAAAGAGGAAAAAGGAACTAGTGGGAAAAGAGACACACAAGGGAAAAGATGGGAAAGAGCGAAAAGAGACAGGCAAGGGAAAAGGGGAGAAAGATATGCGAGAGAAAAGAGGAAAAGAGATATGAGAGGGAAAAGAGACAAGCGAGGGAATTGTGGGAAAAGCGATAGGCGAGCGCAAAGAGGCAGGCGAGGGCATAGAGGGAACAGAAGGAAAAGAGAGAGGTGAGGGAAAAGAGGGAGGAGAGTGAAAAGAGACAGGAGAGGGAAGAGACATGCAAGGAAAAAGAGGAAAAAGGGGAAACAGCGGAAGAAGAGACACACAAGGGAAAAGAGGGGAAAGAGGGGAAAGAGTCACACGATGGAAAAGGGGAGAAAGAGACACGCTAGGGAAAAGAGGAAAAAGAGACGCGACGGAAAAGAGACAAGCGAGGGAACTGAGGGACAAGAGATAGGCGAGGGAAAAGAAGGCAAAGAGGGAAAAGAGACATGAGACGGACTAGAGACTGGTGACAGAAAAGAGGGAAAAGAGGAAGAAAGAGGGAAAAGAGTCACACGAGGGAATACACGGAAAAGAGACAGGCGTGGGAAAAGAGACAGGCGAGGGAAAAGAGGGAAAAGACACACACAGGAGAGGGGAAAGAGACAGGCCAGGCAAAAGAGATACACAATGAAAACAGACACACAAGGGAAAGGAGCGCAAAGAGGAAAAAAGAGACACACGGGGGAAAAGAGGGAAAAGAGGTAAGAGAGCAATAAGAGACAGGAGAGGGGAAACACGGAAAAGAGGGGAACGAGACAGGCGGGGGAAAAGAGGAAAGAGAGGCAAGGGAAAAGTGGGAAAAGAGGGAAAAGGGAGGCGAGGGAAAAGAGGGAAAAGAGAGATGTGGTGAAAAGGAGGGAAAAGAGGAAAAGATACATGCGAAGACAAAGAGGGAAAAGAGACATGCAAGGAAAACGAGGGAATAGAGGAAACAGAGGAAAAAGAGAGAGACGAGGGAAACGAGGGAAACGAGGGAAACGAGGGAAAAGACACAGGCGAGGGAAAAGAGGCGAGGGAAAAGAGGGAAAAGAGGCGAGGGAAAAGAGGGGAGAGAGACGCAAGGAAAAAGAGGAAAAAGAGGAAATAGAGGGAAAGGAGAGAGGCAAGGGGAAAGAGGGGAAAGAAAGAAAAGAGGGAAAAGAGGGAAAAGAGACACACGAGGGAAAAGGGGAGAAATATCTGCGAGGGAAAAGAGGAAAGTGAGATACGTGAGGGAAAAGCGAGAGGCAAGGGAAAAGAGGCGAGAGTGCGAAAAGAGAGACACGAGGAAAAAGAGACAAGCGAGGGAACTAAGGGAAAAGCGATAGGCGAGGGAATAGACGGAAAACGTGGGAGCAGCTGGGAACACCTGGCATTTGTTTTCGAGTGAACGTTAGAATTTGTTGTGCTGCATGTTTGCCAAGCCTTTGAAGAACTAGTTTTACAAGGTCAGGTGGGAGGATGGCCTGGCGTGTGCCTGGGAAGATGTGGCTGAAGAGAGTCACGAGTATGTGCGTGGAATGTGTTTATCTTTAAGTGTTCTGAGGACTGGCGAGCATCCCAGCTGAGCCAGATATGCGCTCCTGTTTTAGTAATATTGGCTGTATGCCCTTAGTTCTTTCCAGATCCTTGTTGAAACGTATAGAAGTCTGATCCTTTTGTGAAATAAACGGAATCTTGTACAGATATGTTGAGTGGTTAATCCAGTCTCTGCAGAAAAGAGACAGGCGAGGGAAAAGAGGGAAAAGACAAACACAGGAGAGGGAAAAGAGACATGCCAGGCAAGAGAGATACACAATGAGAACAGACACAGGAGGAAAAGGAGTGAAAAGAGGGGAAAAGAGACACGCGAGGGAAAAGAGGGGAAATAGGGGAAAGAGGGAACAGAGAGAGGCGAGGGAAAAGTGGGAAGAGAGGGAAAAGAGTGAGGCGAGGGAAAAGTTGGAAAAGACCATAAAGAGGTGAGGGAAAAGAGGGGAAAGTGACACGCAAGGAAAAAGAGGAAAAGGAGGAAATAGAGGGAAAAGAGACAGACAAGGGAAAAGAGGGAAAAGAGCGAGAAGAGGGAAAGCACACAGGCGAAGGAAAAGAGACAGGCGAGGGCAAAAGAGGAAAAGGAGACACACAAGGGAAAAAAGGGGAAATAGGGAAAAGAGGGCAAAGAGACAGGCAAGGGAAAAGACAGAAAAGAGTTAGAAGAGGAAAAAAAGAGGGAAAACAGACACACTAGGGAAAAGAGACGTGCCAGGCAACAGAGGTACACAAGGAAAACAGACACACGAGGAAAAGGAGCGAAAAGAGGAAAAAAGAGACACGGAACGGAAGAGAGACAGGCGAGGGGAACGAGAGAGGTGGGGGAAAGAGGTAAGAGAGCGAAAAGAGACAGGAGAGGGAAGAGACACGCAAGAGAAAAGAGGAAATAGCGGAAGAAGAGACACACAAGGGAAAAGGGGAGAAAGATATGTGAGGGAAAAGAGGAAAAAAGAGATACAAAAGGGAAAAGAGACAAGCGAGGGAACTAAGGGAAAAGCGATATGCAATGGAATGCACGGAAAAGAGACAGGCGAGGGAAAAGAGGGAAAAGACACACACAGGAGAGGGAAAAGAGACAGGCCAGGCAAAAGAGATAGAGAAGGAAAACAGGCACACGAGGAAAAGGAGTGAAAAGAGGAAAAAAGAGACACACGAGGGAAAAGAGGGAAAAGAGAGAGGTGAGGGAAAAGAGGTAAGAGACCGATAAGAGACAAGAGAGGGAAACACGGAAAAGAGGGAAATGAGACAGGGGAGGGGAAAGAGGAAAAAGAGGCGAGGGAAAAGAGGGAAAAGAGGAAAAAGAGAGAGTTGATGGAAGAGAGGCAGAAGAGGGAAAAGAGACAGGCGAGGGGAAACAGGGAAAAAAGAGAGTTCATGGGAAAGACGAAAACCAGGTAAGAGAGGCAGGTGGGCGGAATAGAGAGAGAAGAGACAGGTGAGGGAAAAGAGGGAAAAGAGGGATGCGAGTGAAAATGGGCAAATTAGACACCGAGGGAAGAGAGGGAAAAGAGTCAGGCGAGGGAAAAGAGGGGGGGAAAGAGAGTTGAAGGAAAAGAGGGAAAAGAGATAGGTGATGGCAAAGAGGAAAACCAGGGAAAAGAGACAGGCGAGGGTAAAGAGGGAAAAGGGAGAGTTCACGGAGGAGAGGGAAACCAGGGAAAAGAGACATGCCGGAGGAAAAGAGGTAGAAGAGACAGTGTGAGAGACTGAACTGTTACCTTGATCTGTTTGTCTCAAAGATTGTTAGGTGTGAGAGACTGGACTGTCACCTGAAGCCATTCATCTCTAGGATTGTTGGACTGAACTGTGAACTGTTTATCTCGAGCCCTTTGTCTCGGAGATGGCCTGTCTAAGCAGGACATTCCTCCGTCCATAAGGACGATTACTAGGCCACTGAGGCATCCAGGAGAGGAAACGGGCTGAAGCCGACAAGCATGCAAGAATGTGGAGGCTACCATTCTCATGGAAACTGTAGTCTTTGAGATAAGATACTGGTTTCTGGTGTTGACCACGCGAAGGTCATGGGACAGACAAAACCTGCAGCGCGTGAACAATACGTATGTGCATGCATCATCGAACTATGCCCTATAAGAAACCGTGGAGACAAGCCGTGGTGTGCACCCACCACCGAAGAATTGAAGACTGAGGACCAACGGGACGCCGCTGGATCCATGGTGGCAACTATCCTTGCAACTCTATCCCGACTGCTTGCTTGCTTTCTGCCTTTTCTTCCATTCTATCCTATCGCTACTATTTTCCACTTTTGATAGTTTTGATAATAAAAACTCTTTTGGGTATACGGCATTTGACCTCGTTCGTGTCTTAATCTCGCACATACCGATCATATACGGGATCATATCGATATGGGATCATATCGAAACCTTCCCCGACATTGGATCGGGACAGACAGGCAAGGGAAAAAGATGGAAAAGAGACAGGCGAGGGCAAAGAGGGAAAAGAAACAGTTGATGGGAAAGAGGAAAAGCAGGGGAGAGAGAGTTGCGGGAAATGAAGGGAAAAGAGAGAGGTGAGGGAAAAGAGGGAAACGGAGGAAAAGAGACAGGCGAGGGGAAAAGATGGAAAGGAGACAGTTGATGGAAAATCAGGGAAAAGAGACAGGCGAGGGCAAAGAGGAAAACCAGGGAAAAGAGAGAGTCGAGGGAAAAGAAGGGTGAGAGACAGTTCATGGAAAAGAGGGAAACCAGGGAAAAGAGACAGTCGAGGGAAAAGAAGGGTGAGAGACAGTTCATGGAAAAGAGGGAAACCAGGGAAAAGAGACAGGTGAGGGAACAGAAAGGTAAAGAGAGAGCTCATGGAAAAGAGGGAAACCAGGGAAAAGAGACAGTTGATGGGAAAACAGGGGAAAGAGACTGGCGAGGGGAAAGAGAGAAACGAGAGAGTTGAGGGGGAAGAGGAAAACCAGGGGAAACAGACAGGCCGAGGGAAAAGATGGAAATGAGATATTTGAGGGAAAAGAGGGAAGAGAGAGAGGCGAATGAAAAATATGAAAATTAGACACTTAGGGAAAAGAGGGGAAAGAGGCAGGCGAGGGAGAAGAGAGAGGTGAGGGGAAAGAGGTAAAGAGAGTGAAGAGAGACAGGAGAGGGAAGAGACATGCAAGGAAAAAGAGGGAAAAGAGACAACCGAGGGAAATGAAGGAAAAGTGTCAGGCGAGGGAAAAGAGGAAAAGAGATATGTGAGGGAAAAGAGACAAGCAAGGGAAGTGAGGGAAAAGCGATAGGCGAGAGAAAAGAGGTAAGAGAGCGAAAAGAAACAGGAGAGGGAAGAGACGCGCAAGGAAAAAGAGGAAAAAGGAACTAGTGGGAAAAGAGACACACAAGGGAAAAGATGGGAAAGAGCGAAAAGAGACAGGCAAGGGAAAAGGGGAGAAAGATATGCGAGAGAAAAGAGGAAAAGAGATATGAGAGGGAAAAGAGACAAGCGAGGGAATTGTGGGAAAAGCGATAGGCGAGCGCAAAGAGGCAGGCGAGGGCATAGAGGGAACAGAAGGAAAAGAGAGAGGTGAGGGAAAAGAGGGAGGAGAGTGAAAAGAGACAGGAGAGGGAAGAGACATGCAAGGAAAAAGAGGAAAAAGGGGAAACAGCGGAAGAAGAGACACACAAGGGAAAAGAGGGGAAAGAGGGGAAAGAGGGAAAAGAGTCACACGATGGAAAAGGGGAGAAAGAGACACGCTAGGGAAAAGAGGAAAAAGAGACGCGACGGAAAAGAGACAAGCGAGGGAACTGAGGGACAAGAGATAGGCGAGGGAAAAGAAGGCAAAGAGGGAAAAGAGACATGAGACGGACTAGAGACTGGTGACAGAAAAGAGGGAAAAGAGTCACACGAGGGAAAAGAGGGAAAAGAGACAGGCGTGGGAAAAGAGACAGGCGAGGGAAAAGAGGGAAAAGACACACACAGGAGAGGGGAAAGAGACAGGCCAGGCAAAAGAGATACACAATGAAAACAGACACACAAGGGAAAGGAGCGCAAAGAGGAAAAAAGAGACACACGGGGAAAAGAGGGAAAAGAGGTAAGAGAGCAATAAGAGACAGGAGAGGGGAAACACGGAAAGAGGGGAATGAGACAGGCGGGGGAAAAGAGGAAAGAGAGGCAAGGGAAAAGTGGGAAAAGAGGGATAAGGGAGGCGAGGGAAAAGAGGGAAAAGAGAGATGTGGTGAAAAGGAGGGAAAAGAGGAAAAGATACATGCGAAGACAAAGAGGGAAAAGAGACATGCAAGGAAAACGAGGGAATAGAGGAAACAGAGGAAAAAGAGAGAGACGAGGGAAACGAGGGAAACGAGGGAAACGAGGGAAAAGACACAGGCGAGGGAAAAGAGGCGAGGGAAAAGAGGGAAAAGAGGCGAGGGAAAAGAGGGGAGAGAGACGCAAGGAAAAAGAGGAAAAAGAGGAAATAGAGGGAAAGGAGAGAGGCAAGGGGAAAGAGGGGAAAGAAAGAAAAGAGGGAAAAGAGGGAAAAGAGACACACGAGGGAAAAGGGGAGAAATATCTGCGAGGGAAAAGAGGAAAGTGAGATACGTGAGGGAAAAGCGAGAGGCAAGGGAAAAGAGGCGAGAGTGCGAAAAGAGAGACACGAGGAAAAAGAGACAAGCGAGGGAACTAAGGGAAAAGCGATAGGCGAGGGAATAGACGGAAAACGTGGGAGCAGCTGGGAACACCTGGCATTTGTTTTCGAGTGAACGTTAGAATTTGTTGTGCTGCATGTTTGCCAAGCCTTTGAAGAACTAGTTTTACAAGGTCAGGTGGGAGGATGGCCTGGCGTGTGCCTGGGAAGATGTGGCTGAAGAGAGTCACGAGTATGTGCGTGGAATGTGTTTATCTTTAAGTGTTCTGAGGACTGGCGAGCATCCCAGCTGAGCCAGATATGCGCTCCTGTTTTAGTAATATTGGCTGTATGCCCTTAGTTCTTTCCAGATCCTTGTTGAAACGTATAGAAGTCTGATCCTTTTGTGAAATAAACGGAATCTTGTACAGATATGTTGAGTGGTTAATCCAGTCTCTGCAGAAAAGAGACAGGCGAGGGAAAAGAGGGAAAAGACAAACACAGGAGAGGGAAAAGAGACATGCCAGGCAAGAGAGATACACAATGAGAACAGACACAGGAGGAAAAGGAGTGAAAAGAGGGGAAAAGAGACACGCGAGGGAAAAGAGGGGAAATAGGGGAAAGAGGGAACAGAGAGAGGCGAGGGAAAAGTGGGAAGAGAGGGAAAAGAGTGAGGCGAGGGAAAAGTTGGAAAAGACCATAAAGAGGTGAGGGAAAAGAGGGGAAAGTGACACGCAAGGAAAAAGAGGAAAAGGAGGAAATAGAGGGAAAAGAGACAGACAAGGGAAAAGAGGGAAAACAGCGAGAAGAGGGAAAGCACACAGGCGAAGGAAAAGAGACAGGCGAGGGCAAAAGAGGAAAAGGAGACACACAAGGGAAAAAAGGGGAAATAGGGAAAAGAGGGCAAAGAGACAGGCAAGGGAAAAGACAGAAAAGAGTTAGAAGAGGAAAAAAAGAGGGAAAACAGACACACTAGGGAAAAGAGACGTGCCAGGCAACAGAGGTACACAAGGAAAACAGACACACGAGGAAAAGGAGCGAAAAGAGGAAAAAAGAGACACGGAACGGAAGAGAGACAGGCGAGGGGAACGAGAGAGGTGGGGGAAAGAGGTAAGAGAGCGAAAAGAGACAGGAGAGGGAAGAGACACGCAAGAGAAAAGAGGAAATAGCGGAAGAAGAGACACACAAGGGAAAAGGGGAGAAAGATATGTGAGGGAAAAGAGGAAAAAAGAGATACAAAAGGGAAAAGAGACAAGCGAGGGAACTAAGGGAAAAGCGATATGCAATGGAATGCACGGAAAAGAGACAGGCGAGGGAAAAGAGGGAAAAGACACACACAGGAGAGGGAAAAGAGACAGGCCAGGCAAAAGAGATAGAGAAGGAAAACAGGCACACGAGGAAAAGGAGTGAAAAGAGGAAAAAAGAGACACACGAGGGAAAAGAGGGAAAAGAGAGAGGTGAGGGAAAAGAGGTAAGAGACCGATAAGAGACAAGAGAGGGAAACACGGAAAAGAGGGAAATGAGACAGGGGAGGGGAAAGAGGAAAAAGAGGCGAGGGAAAAGAGGGAAAAGAGGAAAAAGAGAGAGTTGATGGAAGAGAGGCAGAAGAGGGAAAAGAGACAGGCGAGGGGAAACAGGGAAAAAAGAGAGTTCATGGGAAAGACGAAAACCAGGTAAGAGAGGCAGGTGGGCGGAATAGAGAGAGAAGAGACAGGTGAGGGAAAAGAGGGAAAAGAGGGATGCGAGTGAAAATGGGCAAATTAGACACCGAGGGAAGAGAGGGAAAAGAGTCAGGCGAGGGAAAAGAGGGGGGGAAAGAGAGTTGAAGGAAAAGAGGGAAAAGAGATAGGTGATGGCAAAGAGGAAAACCAGGGAAAAGAGACAGGCGAGGGTAAAGAGGGAAAAGGGAGAGTTCACGGAGGAGAGGGAAACCAGGGAAAAGAGACATGCCGGAGGAAAAGAGGTAGAAGAGACAGTGTGAGAGACTGAACTGTTACCTTGATCTGTTTGTCTCAAAGATTGTTAGGTGTGAGAGACTGGACTGTCACCTGAAGCCATTCATCTCTAGGATTGTTGGACTGAACTGTGAACTGTTTATCTCGAGCCCTTTGTCTCGGAGATGGCCTGTCTAAGCAGGACATTCCTCCGTCCATAAGGACGATTACTAGGCCACTGAGGCATCCAGGAGAGGAAACGGGCTGAAGCCGACAAGCATGCAAGAATGTGGAGGCTACCATTCTCATGGAAACTGTAGTCTTTGAGATAAGATACTGGTTTCTGGTGTTGACCACGCGAAGGTCATGGGACAGACAAAACCTGCAGCGCGTGAACAATACGTATGTGCATGCATCATCGAACTATGCCCTATAAGAAACCGTGGAGACAAGCCGTGGTGTGCACCCACCACCGAAGAATTGAAGACTGAGGACCAACGGGACGCCGCTGGATCCATGGTGGCGACTATCCTTGCAACTCTATCCCGACTGCTTGCTTGCTTTCTGCCTTTTCTTCCATTCTATCCTATCGCTACTATTTTCCACTTTTGATAGTTTTGATAATAAAAACTCTTTTGGGTATACGGCATTTGACCTCGTTCGTGTCTTAATCTCGCACATACCGATCATATACGGGATCATATCGATATGGGATCATATCGAAACCTTCCCCGACATTGGATCGGGACAGACAGGCAAGGGAAAAAGATGGAAAAGAGACAGGCGAGGGCAAAGAGGGAAAAGAAACAGTTGATGGGAAAGAGGAAAAGCATGGGGAGAGAGAGTCGCGGGAAAAGAAGGGAAAAGAGAGAGGTGAGGGAAAAGAGGGAAACGGAGGAAAAGAGACAGGCGAGGGGAAAAGATGGAAAGGAGACAGTTGATGGAAAATCAGGGAAAAGAGACAGGCGAGGGCAAAGAGGAAAACCAGGGAAAAGAGAGAGTCGAGGGAAAAGAAGGGTGAGAGACAGTTCATGGAAAAGAGGGAAACCAGGGAAAAGAGACAGTCGAGGGAAAAGAAGGGTGAGAGACAGTTCATGGAAAAGAGGGAAACCAGGGAAAAGAGACAGGTGAGGGAACAGAAAGGTAAAGAGAGAGCTCATGGAAAAGAGGGAAACGAGGGAAAAGAGACAGTTGATGGGAAAACAGGGGAAAGAGACTGGCGAGGGGAAAGAGAGAAACGAGAGAGTTGAGGGGGAAGAGGAAAACCAGGGGAAACAGACAGGCCGAGGGAAAAGATGGAAATGAGATATTTGAGGGAAAAGAGGGAAGAGAGAGAGGCGAATGAAAAATATGAAAATTAGACACTTAGGGAAAAGAGGGGAAAGAGGCAGGCGAGGGAGAAGAGAGAGGTGAGGGGAAAGAGGTAAAGAGAGTGAAGAGAGACAGGAGAGGGAAGAGACATGCAAGGAAAAAGAGGGAAAAGAGACAACCGAGGGAAATGAAGGAAAAGTGTCAGGCGAGGGAAAAGAGGAAAAGAGATATGTGAGGGAAAAGAGACAAGCAAGGGAAGTGAGGGAAAAGCGATAGGCGAGAGAAAAGAGGTAAGAGAGCGAAAAGAAACAGGAGAGGGAAGAGACGCGCAAGGAAAAAGAGGAAAAAGGAACTAGTGGGAAAAGAGACACACAAGGGAAAAGATGGGAAAGAGCGAAAAGAGACAGGCAAGGGAAAAGGGGAGAAAGATATGCGAGAGAAAAGAGGAAAAGAGATATGAGAGGGAAAAGAGACAAGCGAGGGAATTGTGGGAAAAGCGATAGGCGAGCGCAAAGAGGCAGGCGAGGGCATAGAGGGAACAGAAGGAAAAGAGAGAGGTGAGGGAAAAGAGGGAGGAGAGTGAAAAGAGACAGGAGAGGGAAGAGACATGCAAGGAAAAAGAGGAAAAAGGGGAAACAGCGGAAGAAGAGACACACAAGGGAAAAGAGGGGAAAGAGGGGAAAGAGTCACACGATGGAAAAGGGGAGAAAGAGACACGCTAGGGAAAAGAGGAAAAAGAGACGTGACGGAAAAGAGACAAGCGAGGGAACTGAGGGACAAGAGATAGGCGAGGGAAAAGAAGGCAAAGAGGGAAAAGAGACATGAGACGGACTAGAGACTGGTGACAGAAAAGAGGGAAAAGAGGAAGAAAGAGGGAAAAGAGTCACACGAGGGAATACACGGAAAAGAGACAGGCGTGGGAAAAGAGACAGGCGAGGGAAAAGAGGGAAAAGACACACACAGGAGAGGGGAAAGAGACAGGCCAGGCAAAAGAGATACACAATGAAAACAGACACACAAGGGAAAGGAGCGCAAAGAGGAAAAAAGAGACACACGGGGGAAAAGAGGGAAAAGAGGTAAGAGAGCAATAAGAGACAGGAGAGGGGAAACACGGAAAAGAGGGGAACGAGACAGGCGGGGGAAAAGAGGAAAGAGAGGCAAGGGAAAAGTGGGAAAAGAGGGATAAGGGAGGCGAGGGAAAAGAGGGAAAAGAGAGATGTGGTGAAAAGGAGGGAAAAGAGGAAAAGATACATGCGAAGACAAAGAGGGAAAAGAGACATGCAAGGAAAACGAGGGAATAGAGGAAATAGAGGAAAAAGAGAGAGACGAGGGAAACGAGGGAAACGAGGGAAACGAGGGAAAAGACACAGGCGAGGGAAAAGAGGCGAGGGAAAAGAGGGAAAAGAGGCGAGGGAAAAGAGGGGAGAGAGACGCAAGGAAAAAGAGGAAAAAGAGGAAATAGAGGGAAAAGAGAGAGGCAAGGGGAAAGAGGGAAAAGAAAGAAAAGAGGGAAAAGAGGGAAAAGAGACACACGAGGGAAAAGGGGAGAAATATCTGCGAGGGAAAAGAGGAAAGTGAGATATGTGAGGGAAAAGCGAGAGGCAAGGGAAAAGGGCGAGAGTGCGAAAAGAGAGACACGAGGAAAAAGAGACAAGCGAGGGAACTAAGGGAAAAGCGATAGGCGAGGGAATAGACGGAAAATGTGGGAGCAGCTGGGAACACCTGGCATTTGTTTTCGAGTGAACGTTAGAATTTGTTGTGCTGCATGTTTGCCAAGCCTTTGAAGAACTAGTTTTACAAGGTCAGGTGGGAGGATGGCCTGGCGTGTGCCTGGGAAGATGTGGCTGAAGAGAGTCACGAGTATGTGCGTGGAATGTGTTTATCTTTAAGTGTTCTGAGGACTGGCGAGCATCCCAGCTGAGCCAGATATGCGCTCCTGTTTTAGTAATATTGGCTGTATGCCCTTAGTTCTTTCCAGATCCTTGTTGAAACGTATAGAAGTCTGATCCTTTTGTGAAATAAACGGAATCTTGTACAGATATGTTGAGTGGTTAATCCAGTCTCTGCAGAAAAGAGACAGGCGAGGGAAAAGAGGGAAAAGACAAACACAGGAGAGGGAAAAGAGACATGCCAGGCAAGAGAGATACACAATGAGAACAGACACAGGAGGAAAAGGAGTGAAAAGAGGGGAAAAGAGACACGCGAGGGAAAAGAGGGGAAATAGGGGAAAGAGGGAACAGAGAGAGGCGAGGGAAAAGTGGGAAGAGAGGGAAAAGAGTGAGGCGAGGGAAAAGTTGGAAAAGACCATAAAGAGGTGAGGGAAAAGAGGGGAAAGTGACACGCAAGGAAAAAGAGGAAAAGGAGGAAATAGAGGGAAAAGAGACAGACAAGGGAAAAGAGGGAAAACAGCGAGAAGAGGGAAAGCACACAGGCGAAGGAAAAGAGACAGGCGAGGGCAAAAGAGGAAAAGGAGACACACAAGGGAAAAAAGGGGAAATAGGGAAAAGAGGGCAAAGAGACAGGCAAGGGAAAAGACAGAAAAGAGTTAGAAGAGGAAAAAAAGAGGGAAAACAGACACACTAGGGAAAAGAGACGTGCCAGGCAACAGAGGTACACAAGGAAAACAGACACACGAGGAAAAGGAGCGAAAAGAGGAAAAAAGAGACACGGAACGGAAGAGAGACAGGCGAGGGGAATGAGAGAGGTGGGGGAAAGAGGTAAGAGAGCGAAAAGAGACAGGAGAGGGAAGAGACACGCAAGAGAAAAGAGGAAATAGCGGAAGAAGAGACACACAAGGGAAAAGGGGAGAAAGATATGTGAGGGAAAAGAGGAAAAAAGAGATACAAAAGGGAAAAGAGACAAGCGAGGGAACTAAGGGAAAAGCGATATGCAATGGAATGCACGGAAAAGAGACAGGCGAGGGAAAAGAGGGAAAAGACACACACAGGAGAGGGAAAAGAGACAGGCCAGGCAAAAGAGATAGAGAAGGAAAACAGGCACACGAGGAAAAGGAGTGAAAAGAGGAAAAAAGAGACACACGAGGGAAAAGAGGGAAAAGAGAGAGGTGAGGGAAAAGAGGTAAGAGACCGATAAGAGACAAGAGAGGGAAACACGGAAAAGAGGGAAATGAGACAGGGGAGGGGAAAGAGGAAAAAGAGGCGAGGGAAAAGAGGGAAAAGAGGAAAAAGAGAGAGTTGATGGAAGAGAGGCAGAAGAGGGAAAAGAGACAGGCGAGGGGAAACAGGGAAAAAAGAGAGTTCATGGGAAAGACGAAAACCAGGTAAGAGAGGCAGGTGGGCGGAATAGAGAGAGAAGAGACAGGTGAGGGAAAAGAGGGAAAAGAGGGATGCGAGTGAAAATGGGCAAATTAGACACCGAGGGAAGAGAGGGAAAAGAGTCAGGCGAGGGAAAAGAGGGGGGGAAAGAGAGTTGAAGGAAAAGAGGGAAAAGAGATAGGTGATGGCAAAGAGGAAAACCAGGGAAAAGAGACAGGCGAGGGTAAAGAGGGAAAAGGGAGAGTTCACGGAGGAGAGGGAAACCAGGGAAAAGAGACATGCCGGAGGAAAAGAGGTAGAAGAGACAGTGTGAGAGACTGAACTGTTACCTTGATCTGTTTGTCTCAAAGATTGTTAGGTGTGAGAGACTGGACTGTCACCTGAAGCCATTCATCTCTAGGATTGTTGGACTGAACTGTGAACTGTTTATCTCGAGCCCTTTGTCTCGGAGATGGCCTGTCTAAGCAGGACATTCCTCCGTCCATAAGGACGATTACTAGGCCACTGAGGCATCCAGGAGAGGAAACGGGCTGAAGCCGACAAGCATGCAAGAATGTGGAGGCTACCATTCTCATGGAAACTGTAGTCTTTGAGATAAGATACTGGTTTCTGGTGTTGACCACGCGAAGGTCATGGGACAGACAAAACCTGCAGCGCGTGAACAATACGTATGTGCATGCATCATCGAACTATGCCCTATAAGAAACCGTGGAGACAAGCCGTGGTGTGCACCCACCACCGAAGAATTGAAGACTGAGGACCAACGGGACGCCGCTGGATCCATGGTGGCGACTATCCTTGCAACTCTATCCCGACTGCTTGCTTGCTTCCTGCCTTTTCTTCCATTCTATCCTATCGCTACTATTTTCCACTTTTGATAGTTTTGATAATAAAAACTCTTTTGGGTATACAGCATTTGACCTCGTTCGTGTCTTAATCTCGCACATACCGATCATATACGGGATCATATCGATATGGGATCATATCGAAACCTTCCCCGACATTGGATCGGGACAGACAGGCAAGGGAAAAAGATGGAAAAGAGACAGGCGAGGGCAAAGAGGGAAAAGAAACAGTTGATGGGAAAGAGGAAAAGCAGGGGAGAGAGAGTTGCGGGAAAAGAAGGGAAAAGAGAGAGGTGAGGGAAAAGAGGGAAACGGAGGAAAAGAGACAGGCGAGGGGAAAAGATGGAAAGGAGACAGTTGATGGAAAATCAGGGAAAAGAGACAGGCGAGGGCAAAGAGGAAAACCAGGGAAAAGAGAGAGTCGAGGGAAAAGAAGGGTGAGAGACAGTTCATGGAAAAGAGGGAAACCAGGGAAAAGAGACAGGTGAGGGAACAGAAAGGTAAAGAGAGAGCTCATGGAAAAGAGGGAAACGAGGGAAAAGAGACAGTTGATGGGAAAACAGGGGAAAGAGACTGGCGAGGGGAAAGAGAGAAACGAGAGAGTTGAGGGGAAAGAGGAAAACCAGGGGAAACAGACAGGCCGAGGGAAAAGATGGAAATGAGATATTTGAGGGAAAAGAGGGAAGAGAGAGAGGCGAATGAAAAATATGAAAATTAGACACTTAGGGAAAAGAGGGGAAAGAGGCAGGCGAGGGAGAAGAGAGAGGTGAGGGGAAAGAGGTAAAGAGAGTGAAGAGAGACAGGAGAGGGAAGAGACATGCAAGGAAAAAGAGGGAAAAGAGACAACCGAGGGAAATGAAGGAAAAGTGTCAGGCGAGGGAAAAGAGGAAAAGAGATATGTGAGGGAAAAGAGACAAGCAAGGGAAGTGAGGGAAAAGCGATAGGCGAGAGAAAAGAGGTAAGAGAGCGAAAAGAAACAGGAGAGGGAAGAGACGCGCAAGGAAAAAGAGGAAAAAGGAACTAGTGGGAAAAGAGACACACAAGGGAAAAGATGGGAAAGAGCGAAAAGAGACAGGCAAGGGAAAAGGGGAGAAAGATATGCGAGAGAAAAGAGGAAAAGAGATATGAGAGGGAAAAGAGACAAGCGAGGGAATTGTGGGAAAAGCGATAGGCGAGCGCAAAGAGGCAGGCGAGGGCATAGAGGGAACAGAAGGAAAAGAGAGAGGTGAGGGAAAAGAGGGAGGAGAGTGAAAAGAGACAGGAGAGGGAAGAGACATGCAAGGAAAAAGAGGAAAAAGGGGAAACAGCGGAAGAAGAGACACACAAGGGAAAAGAGGGGAAAGAGGGGAAAGAGTCACACGATGGAAAAGGGGAGAAAGAGACACGCTAGGGAAAAGAGGAAAAAGAGACGCGACGGAAAAGAGACAAGCGAGGGAACTGAGGGACAAGAGATAGGCGAGGGAAAAGAAGGCAAAGAGGGAAAAGAGACATGAGACGGACTAGAGACTGGTGACAGAAAAGAGGGAAAAGAGGAAGAAAGAGGGAAAAGAGTCACACGAGGGAATACACGGAAAAGAGACAGGCGTGGGAAAAGAGACAGGCGAGGGAAAAGAGGGAAAAGACACACACAGGAGAGGGGAAAGAGACAGGCCAGGCAAAAGAGATACACAATGAAAACAGACACACAAGGGAAAGGAGCGCAAAGAGGAAAAAAGAGACACACGGGGGAAAAGAGGGAAAAGAGGTAAGAGAGCAATAAGAGACAGGAGAGGGGAAACACGGAAAAGAGGGGAACGAGACAGGCGGGGGAAAAGAGGAAAGAGAGGCAAGGGAAAAGTGGGAAAAGAGGGATAAGGGAGGCGAGGGAAAAGAGGGAAAAGAGAGATGTGGTGAAAAGGAGGGAAAAGAGGAAAAGATACATGCGAAGACAAAGAGGGAAAAGAGACATGCAAGGAAAACGAGGGAATAGAGGAAATAGAGGAAAAAGAGAGAGACGAGGGAAACGAGGGAAACGAGGGAAACGAGGGAAAAGACACAGGCGAGGGAAAAGAGGCGAGGGAAAAGAGGGAAAAGAGGCGAGGGAAAAGAGGGGAGAGAGACGCAAGGAAAAAGAGGAAAAAGAGGAAATAGAGGGAAAAGAGAGAGGCAAGGGGAAAGAGGGAAAAGAAAGAAAAGAGGGAAAAGAGGGAAAAGAGACACACGAGGGAAAAGGGGAGAAATATCTGCGAGGGAAAAGAGGAAAGTGAGATATGTGAGGGAAAAGCGAGAGGCAAGGGAAAAGGGCGAGAGTGCGAAAAGAGAGACACGAGGAAAAAGAGACAAGCGAGGGAACTAAGGGAAAAGCGATAGGCGAGGGAATAGACGGAAAACGTGGGAGCAGCTGGGAACACCTGGCATTTGTTTTCGAGTGAACGTTAGAATTTGTTGTGCTGCATGTTTGCCAAGCCTTTGAAGAACTAGTTTTACAAGGTCAGGTGGGAGGATGGCCTGGCGTGTGCCTGGGAAGATGTGGCTGAAGAGAGTCACGAGTATGTGCGTGGAATGTGTTTATCTTTAAGTGTTCTGAGGACTGGCGAGCATCCCAGCTGAGCCAGATATGCGCTCCTGTTTTAGTAATATTGGCTGTATGCCCTTAGTTCTTTCCAGATCCTTGTTGAAACGTATAGAAGTCTGATCCTTTTGTGAAATAAACGGAATCTTGTACAGATATGTTGAGTGGTTAATCCAGTCTCTGCAGAAAAGAGACAGGCGAGGGAAAAGAGGGAAAAGACAAACACAGGAGAGGGAAAAGAGACATGCCAGGCAAGAGAGATACACAATGAGAACAGACACAGGAGGAAAAGGAGTGAAAAGAGGGGAAAAGAGACACGCGAGGGAAAAGAGGGGAAATAGGGGAAAGAGGGAACAGAGAGAGGCGAGGGAAAAGTGGGAAGAGAGGGAAAAGAGTGAGGCGAGGGAAAAGTTGGAAAAGACCATAAAGAGGTGAGGGAAAAGAGGGGAAAGTGACACGCAAGGAAAAAGAGGAAAAGGAGGAAATAGAGGGAAAAGAGACAGACAAGGGAAAAGAGGGAAAAGAGCGAGAAGAGGGAAAGCACACAGGCGAAGGAAAAGAGACAGGCGAGGGCAAAAGAGGAAAAGGAGACACACAAGGGAAAAAAGGGGAAATAGGGAAAAGAGGGCAAAGAGACAGGCAAGGGAAAAGACAGAAAAGAGTTAGAAGAGGAAAAAAAGAGGGAAAACAGACACACTAGGGAAAAGAGACGTGCCAGGCAACAGAGGTACACAAGGAAAACAGACACACGAGGAAAAGGAGCGAAAAGAGGAAAAAAGAGACACGGAACGGAAGAGAGACAGGCGAGGGGAACGAGAGAGGTGGGGGAAAGAGGTAAGAGAGCGAAAAGAGACAGGAGAGGGAAGAGACACGCAAGAGAAAAGAGGAAATAGCGGAAGAAGAGACACACAAGGGAAAAGGGGAGAAAGATATGTGAGGGAAAAGAGGAAAAAAGAGATACAAAAGGGAAAAGAGACAAGCGAGGGAACTAAGGGAAAAGCGATATGCAATGGAATGCACGGAAAAGAGACAGGCGAGGGAAAAGAGGGAAAAGACACACACAGGAGAGGGAAAAGAGACAGGCCAGGCAAAAGAGATAGAGAAGGAAAACAGGCACACGAGGAAAAGGAGTGAAAAGAGGAAAAAAGAGACACACGAGGGAAAAGAGGGAAAAGAGAGAGGTGAGGGAAAAGAGGTAAGAGACCGATAAGAGACAAGAGAGGGAAACACGGAAAAGAGGGAAATGAGACAGGGGAGGGGAAAGAGGAAAAAGAGGCGAGGGAAAAGAGGGAAAAGAGGAAAAAGAGAGAGTTGATGGAAGAGAGGCAGAAGAGGGAAAAGAGACAGGCGAGGGGAAACAGGGAAAAAAGAGAGTTCATGGGAAAGAGTAAAACCAGGTAAGAGAGGCAGGTGGGCGGAATAGAGAGAGAAGAGACAGGTGAGGGAAAAGAGGGAAAAGAGGGATGCGAGTGAAAATGGGCAAATTAGACACCGAGGGAAGAGAGGGAAAAGAGTCAGGCGAGGGAAAAGAGGGGGGGAAAGAGAGTTGAAGGAAAAGAGGGAAAAGAGATAGGTGATGGCAAAGAGGAAAACCAGGGAAAAGAGACAGGCGAGGGTAAAGAGGGAAAAGGGAGAGTTCACGGAGGAGAGGGAAACCAGGGAAAAGAGACATGCCGGAGGAAAAGAGGTAGAAGAGACAGTGTGAGAGACTGAACTGTTACCTTGATCTGTTTGTCTCAAAGATTGTTAGGTGTGAGAGACTGGACTGTCACCTGAAGCCATTCATCTCTAGGATTGTTGGACTGAACTGTGAACTGTTTATCTCGAGCCCTTTGTCTCGGAGATGGCCTGTCTAAGCAGGACATTCCTCCGTCCATAAGGACGATTACTAGGCCACTGAGGCATCCAGGAGAGGAAACGGGCTGAAGCCGACAAGCATGCAAGAATGTGGAGGCTACCATTCTCATGGAAACTGTAGTCTTTGAGATAAGATACTGGTTTCTGGTGTTGACCACGCGAAGGTCATGGGACAGACAAAACCTGCAGCGCGTGAACAATACGTATGTGCATGCATCATCGAACTATGCCCTATAAGAAACCGTGGAGACAAGCCGTGGTGTGCACCCACCACCGAAGAATTGAAGACTGAGGACCAACGGGACGCCGCTGGATCCATGGTGGCGACTATCCTTGCAACTCTATCCCGACTGCTTGCTTGCTTCCTGCCTTTTCTTCCATTCTATCCTATCGCTACTATTTTCCACTTTTGATAGTTTTGATAATAAAAACTCTTTTGGGTATACGGCATTTGACCTCGTTCGTGTCTTAATCTCGCACATACCGATCATATACGGGATCATATCGATATGGGATCATATCGAAACCTTCCCCGACATTGGATCGGGACAGACAGGCAAGGGAAAAAGATGGAAAAGAGACAGGCGAGGGCAAAGAGGGAAAAGAAACAGTTGATGGGAAAGAGGAAAAGCATGGGGAGAGAGAGTCGCGGGAAAAGAAGGGAAAAGAGAGAGGTGAGGGAAAAGAGGGAAACGGAGGAAAAGAGACAGGCGAGGGGAAAAGATGGAAAGGAGACAGTTGATGGAAAATCAGGGAAAAGAGACAGGCGAGGGCAAAGAGGAAAACCAGGGAAAAGAGAGAGTCGAGGGAAAAGAAGGGTGAGAGACAGTTCATGGAAAAGAGGGAAACCAGGGAAAAGAGACAGTCGAGGGAAAAGAAGGGTGAGAGACAGTTCATGGAAAAGAGGGAAACCAGGGAAAAGAGACAGGTGAGGGAACAGAAAGGTAAAGAGAGAGCTCATGGAAAAGAGGGAAACGAGGGAAAAGAGACAGTTGATGGGAAAACAGGGGAAAGAGACTGGCGAGGGGAAAGAGAGAAACGAGAGAGTTGAGGGGGAAGAGGAAAACCAGGGGAAACAGACAGGCCGAGGGAAAAGATGGAAATGAGATATTTGAGGGAAAAGAGGGAAGAGAGAGAGGCGAATGAAAAATATGAAAATTAGACACTTAGGGAAAAGAGGGGAAAGAGGCAGGCGAGGGAGAAGAGAGAGGTGAGGGGAAAGAGGTAAAGAGAGTGAAGAGAGACAGGAGAGGGAAGAGACATGCAAGGAAAAAGAGGGAAAAGAGACAACCGAGGGAAATGAAGGAAAAGTGTCAGGCGAGGGAAAAGAGGAAAAGAGATATGTGAGGGAAAAGAGACAAGCAAGGGAAGTGAGGGAAAAGCGATAGGCGAGAGAAAAGAGGTAAGAGAGCGAAAAGAAACAGGAGAGGGAAGAGACGCGCAAGGAAAAAGAGGAAAAAGGAACTAGTGGGAAAAGAGACACACAAGGGAAAAGATGGGAAAGAGCGAAAAGAGACAGGCAAGGGAAAAGGGGAGAAAGATATGCGAGAGAAAAGAGGAAAAGAGATATGAGAGGGAAAAGAGACAAGCGAGGGAATTGTGGGAAAAGCGATAGGCGAGCGCAAAGAGGCAGGCGAGGGCATAGAGGGAACAGAAGGAAAAGAGAGAGGTGAGGGAAAAGAGGGAGGAGAGTGAAAAGAGACAGGAGAGGGAAGAGACATGCAAGGAAAAAGAGGAAAAAGGGGAAACAGCGGAAGAAGAGACACACAAGGGAAAAGAGGGGAAAGAGGGGAAAGAGGGAAAAGAGTCACACGATGGAAAAGGGGAGAAAGAGACACGCTAGGGAAAAGAGGAAAAAGAGACGCGACGGAAAAGAGACAAGCGAGGGAACTGAGGGACAAGAGATAGGCGAGGGAAAAGAAGGCAAAGAGGGAAAAGAGACATGAGACGGACTAGAGACTGGTGACAGAAAAGAGGGAAAAGAGGAAGAAAGAGGGAAAAGAGTCACACGAGGGAATACACGGAAAAGAGACAGGCGTGGGAAAAGAGACAGGCGAGGGAAAAGAGGGAAAAGACACACACAGGAGAGGGGAAAGAGACAGGCCAGGCAAAAGAGATACACAATGAAAACAGACACACAAGGGAAAGGAGCGCAAAGAGGAAAAAAGAGACACACGAGGGAAAAGAGGGAAAAGAGGTAAGAGAGCAATAAGAGACAGGAGAGGGGAAACACGGAAAAGAGGGGAACGAGACAGGCGGGGGAAAAGAGGAAAGAGAGGCAAGGGAAAAGTGGGAAAAGAGGGAAAAGGGAGGCGAGGGAAAAGAGGGAAAAGAGAGATGTGGTGAAAAGGAGGGAAAAGAGGAAAAGATACATGCGAAGACAAAGAGGGAAAAGAGACATGCAAGGAAAACGAGGGAATAGAGGAAACAGAGGAAAAAGAGAGAGACGAGGGAAACGAGGGAAACGAGGGAAACGAGGGAAAAGACACAGGCGAGGGAAAAGAGGCGAGGGAAAAGAGGGAAAAGAGGCGAGGGAAAAGAGGGGAGAGAGACGCAAGGAAAAAGAGGAAAAAGAGGAAATAGAGGGAAAGGAGAGAGGCAAGGGGAAAGAGGGGAAAGAAAGAAAAGAGGGAAAAGAGGGAAAAGAGACACACGAGGGAAAAGGGGAGAAATATCTGCGAGGGAAAAGAGGAAAGTGAGATACGTGAGGGAAAAGCGAGAGGCAAGGGAAAAGAGGCGAGAGTGCGAAAAGAGAGACACGAGGAAAAAGAGACAAGCGAGGGAACTAAGGGAAAAGCGATAGGCGAGGGAATAGACGGAAAACGTGGGAGCAGCTGGGAACACCTGGCATTTGTTTTCGAGTGAACGTTAGAATTTGTTGTGCTGCATGTTTGCCAAGCCTTTGAAGAACTAGTTTTACAAGGTCAGGTGGGAGGATGGCCTGGCGTGTGCCTGGGAAGATGTGGCTGAAGAGAGTCACGAGTATGTGCGTGGAATGTGTTTATCTTTAAGTGTTCTGAGGACTGGCGAGCATCCCAGCTGAGCCAGATATGCGCTCCTGTTTTAGTAATATTGGCTGTATGCCCTTAGTTCTTTCCAGATCCTTGTTGAAACGTATAGAAGTCTGATCCTTTTGTGAAATAAACGGAATCTTGTACAGATATGTTGAGTGGTTAATCCAGTCTCTGCAGAAGAGAGACAGGCGAGGGAAAAGAGGGAAAAGACAAACACAGGAGAGGGAAAAGAGACATGCCAGGCAAGAGAGATACACAATGAGAACAGACACAGGAGGAAAAGGAGTGAAAAGAGGGGAAAAGAGACACGCGAGGGAAAAGAGGGGAAATAGGGGAAAGAGGGAACAGAGAGAGGCGAGGGAAAAGTGGGAAGAGAGGGAAAAGAGTGAGGCGAGGGAAAAGTTGGAAAAGACCATAAAGAGGTGAGGGAAAAGAGGGGAAAGTGACACGCAAGGAAAAAGAGGAAAAGGAGGAAATAGAGGGAAAAGAGACAGACAAGGGAAAAGAGGGAAAAGAGCGAGAAGAGGGAAAGCACACAGGCGAAGGAAAAGAGACAGGCGAGGGCAAAAGAGGAAAAGGAGACACACAAGGGAAAAAAGGGGAAATAGGGAAAAGAGGGCAAAGAGACAGGCAAGGGAAAAGACAGAAAAGAGTTAGAAGAGGAAAAAAAGAGGGAAAACAGACACACTAGGGAAAAGAGACGTGCCAGGCAACAGAGGTACACAAGGAAAACAGACACACGAGGAAAAGGAGCGAAAAGAGGAAAAAAGAGACACGGAACGGAAGAGAGACAGGCGAGGGGAACGAGAGAGGTGGGGGAAAGAGGTAAGAGAGCGAAAAGAGACAGGAGAGGGAAGAGACACGCAAGAGAAAAGAGGAAATAGCGGAAGAAGAGACACACAAGGGAAAAGGGGAGAAAGATATGTGAGGGAAAAGAGGAAAAAAGAGATACAAAAGGGAAAAGAGACAAGCGAGGGAACTAAGGGAAAAGCGATATGCAATGGAATGCACGGAAAAGAGACAGGCGAGGGAAAAGAGGGAAAAGACACACACAGGAGAGGGAAAAGAGACAGGCCAGGCAAAAGAGATAGAGAAGGAAAACAGGCACACGAGGAAAAGGAGTGAAAAGAGGAAAAAAGAGACACACGAGGGAAAAGAGGGAAAAGAGAGAGGTGAGGGAAAAGAGGTAAGAGACCGATAAGAGACAAGAGAGGGAAACACGGAAAAGAGGGAAATGAGACAGGGGAGGGGAAAGAGGAAAAAGAGGCGAGGGAAAAGAGGGAAAAGAGGAAAAAGAGAGAGTTGATGGAAGAGAGGCAGAAGAGGGAAAAGAGACAGGCGAGGGGAAACAGGGAAAAAAGAGAGTTCATGGGAAAGACGAAAACCAGGTAAGAGAGGCAGGTGGGCGGAATAGAGAGAGAAGAGACAGGTGAGGGAAAAGAGGGAAAAGAGGGATGCGAGTGAAAATGGGCAAATTAGACACCGAGGGAAGAGAGGGAAAAGAGTCAGGCGAGGGAAAAGAGGGGGGGAAAGAGAGTTGAAGGAAAAGAGGGAAAAGAGATAGGTGATGGCAAAGAGGAAAACCAGGGAAAAGAGACAGGCGAGGGTAAAGAGGGAAAAGGGAGAGTTCACGGAGGAGAGGGAAACCAGGGAAAAGAGACATGCCGGAGGAAAAGAGGTAGAAGAGACAGTGTGAGAGACTGAACTGTTACCTTGATCTGTTTGTCTCAAAGATTGTTAGGTGTGAGAGACTGGACTGTCACCTGAAGCCATTCATCTCTAGGATTGTTGGACTGAACTGTGAACTGTTTATCTCGAGCCCTTTGTCTCGGAGATGGCCTGTCTAAGCAGGACATTCCTCCGTCCATAAGGACGATTACTAGGCCACTGAGGCATCCAGGAGAGGAAACGGGCTGAAGCCGACAAGCATGCAAGAATGTGGAGGCTACCATTCTCATGGAAACTGTAGTCTTTGAGATAAGATACTGGTTTCTGGTGTTGACCACGCGAAGGTCATGGGACAGACAAAACCTGCAGCGCGTGAACAATACGTATGTGCATGCATCATCGAACTATGCCCTATAAGAAACCGTGGAGACAAGCCGTGGTGTGCACCCACCACCGAAGAATTGAAGACTGAGGACCAACGGGACGCCGCTGGATCCATGGTGGCGACTATCCTTGCAACTCTATCCCGACTGCTTGCTTGCTTTCTGCCTTTTCTTCCATTCTATCCTATCGCTACTATTTTCCACTTTTGATAGTTTTGATAATAAAAACTCTTTTGGGTATACGGCATTTGACCTCGTTCGTGTCTTAATCTCGCACATACCGATCATATACGGGATCATATCGATATGGGATCATATCGAAACCTTCCCCGACATTGGATCGGGACAGACAGGCAAGGGAAAAAGATGGAAAAGAGACAGGCGAGGGCAAAGAGGGAAAAGAAACAGTTGATGGGAAAGAGGAAAAGCAGGGGAGAGAGAGTTGCGGGAAATGAAGGGAAAAGAGAGAGGTGAGGGAAAAGAGGGAAACGGAGGAAAAGAGACAGGCGAGGGGAAAAGATGGAAAGGAGACAGTTGATGGAAAATCAGGGAAAAGAGACAGGCGAGGGCAAAGAGGAAAACCAGGGAAAAGAGAGAGTCGAGGGAAAAGAAGGGTGAGAGACAGTTCATGGAAAAGAGGGAAACCAGGGAAAAGAGACAGTCGAGGGAAAAGAAGGGTGAGAGACAGTTCATGGAAAAGAGGGAAACCAGGGAAAAGAGACAGGTGAGGGAACAGAAAGGTAAAGAGAGAGCTCATGGAAAAGAGGGAAACGAGGGAAAAGAGACAGTTGATGGGAAAACAGGGGAAAGAGACTGGCGAGGGGAAAGAGAGAAACGAGAGAGTTGAGGGGGAAGAGGAAAACCAGGGGAAACAGACAGGCCGAGGGAAAAGATGGAAATGAGATATTTGAGGGAAAAGAGGGAAGAGAGAGAGGCGAATGAAAAATATGAAAATTAGACACTTAGGGAAAAGAGGGGAAAGAGGCAGGCGAGGGAGAAGAGAGAGGTGAGGGGAAAGAGGTAAAGAGAGTGAAGAGAGACAGGAGAGGGAAGAGACATGCAAGGAAAAAGAGGGAAAAGAGACAACCGAGGGAAATGAAGGAAAAGTGTCAGGCGAGGGAAAAGAGGAAAAGAGATATGTGAGGGAAAAGAGACAAGCAAGGGAAGTGAGGGAAAAGCGATAGGCGAGAGAAAAGAGGTAAGAGAGCGAAAAGAAACAGGAGAGGGAAGAGACGCGCAAGGAAAAAGAGGAAAAAGGAACTAGTGGGAAAAGAGACACACAAGGGAAAAGATGGGAAAGAGCGAAAAGAGACAGGCAAGGGAAAAGGGGAGAAAGATATGCGAGAGAAAAGAGGAAAAGAGATATGAGAGGGAAAAGAGACAAGCGAGGGAATTGTGGGAAAAGCGATAGGCGAGCGCAAAGAGGCAGGCGAGGGCATAGAGGGAACAGAAGGAAAAGAGAGAGGTGAGGGAAAAGAGGGAGGAGAGTGAAAAGAGACAGGAGAGGGAAGAGACATGCAAGGAAAAAGAGGAAAAAGGGGAAACAGCGGAAGAAGAGACACACAAGGGAAAAGAGGGGAAAGAGGGGAAAGAGGGAAAAGAGTCACACGATGGAAAAGGGGAGAAAGAGACACGCTAGGGAAAAGAGGAAAAAGAGACGCGACGGAAAAGAGACAAGCGAGGGAACTGAGGGACAAGAGATAGGCGAGGGAAAAGAAGGCAAAGAGGGAAAAGAGACATGAGACGGACTAGAGACTGGTGACAGAAAAGAGGGAAAAGAGTCACACGAGGGAAAAGAGGGAAAAGAGACAGGCGTGGGAAAAGAGACAGGCGAGGGAAAAGAGGGAAAAGACACACACAGGAGAGGGGAAAGAGACAGGCCAGGCAAAAGAGATACACAATGAAAACAGACACACAAGGGAAAGGAGCGCAAAGAGGAAAAAAGAGACACACGGGGAAAAGAGGGAAAAGAGGTAAGAGAGCAATAAGAGACAGGAGAGGGGAAACACGGAAAGAGGGGAATGAGACAGGCGGGGGAAAAGAGGAAAGAGAGGCAAGGGAAAAGTGGGAAAAGAGGGATAAGGGAGGCGAGGGAAAAGAGGGAAAAGAGAGATGTGGTGAAAAGGAGGGAAAAGAGGAAAAGATACATGCGAAGACAAAGAGGGAAAAGAGACATGCAAGGAAAACGAGGGAATAGAGGAAACAGAGGAAAAAGAGAGAGACGAGGGAAACGAGGGAAACGAGGGAAACGAGGGAAAAGACACAGGCGAGGGAAAAGAGGCGAGGGAAAAGAGGGAAAAGAGGCGAGGGAAAAGAGGGGAGAGAGACGCAAGGAAAAAGAGGAAAAAGAGGAAATAGAGGGAAAGGAGAGAGGCAAGGGGAAAGAGGGGAAAGAAAGAAAAGAGGGAAAAGAGGGAAAAGAGACACACGAGGGAAAAGGGGAGAAATATCTGCGAGGGAAAAGAGGAAAGTGAGATACGTGAGGGAAAAGCGAGAGGCAAGGGAAAAGAGGCGAGAGTGCGAAAAGAGAGACACGAGGAAAAAGAGACAAGCGAGGGAACTAAGGGAAAAGCGATAGGCGAGGGAATAGACGGAAAACGTGGGAGCAGCTGGGAACACCTGGCATTTGTTTTCGAGTGAACGTTAGAATTTGTTGTGCTGCATGTTTGCCAAGCCTTTGAAGAACTAGTTTTACAAGGTCAGGTGGGAGGATGGCCTGGCGTGTGCCTGGGAAGATGTGGCTGAAGAGAGTCACGAGTATGTGCGTGGAATGTGTTTATCTTTAAGTGTTCTGAGGACTGGCGAGCATCCCAGCTGAGCCAGATATGCGCTCCTGTTTTAGTAATATTGGCTGTATGCCCTTAGTTCTTTCCAGATCCTTGTTGAAACGTATAGAAGTCTGATCCTTTTGTGAAATAAACGGAATCTTGTACAGATATGTTGAGTGGTTAATCCAGTCTCTGCAGAAAAGAGACAGGCGAGGGAAAAGAGGGAAAAGACAAACACAGGAGAGGGAAAAGAGACATGCCAGGCAAGAGAGATACACAATGAGAACAGACACAGGAGGAAAAGGAGTGAAAAGAGGGGAAAAGAGACACGCGAGGGAAAAGAGGGGAAATAGGGGAAAGAGGGAACAGAGAGAGGCGAGGGAAAAGTGGGAAGAGAGGGAAAAGAGTGAGGCGAGGGAAAAGTTGGAAAAGACCATAAAGAGGTGAGGGAAAAGAGGGGAAAGTGACACGCAAGGAAAAAGAGGAAAAGGAGGAAATAGAGGGAAAAGAGACAGACAAGGGAAAAGAGGGAAAAGAGCGAGAAGAGGGAAAGCACACAGGCGAAGGAAAAGAGACAGGCGAGGGCAAAAGAGGAAAAGGAGACACACAAGGGAAAAAAGGGGAAATAGGGAAAAGAGGGCAAAGAGACAGGCAAGGGAAATACAGAAAAGAGTTAGAAGAGGAAAAAAAGAGGGAAAACAGACACACTAGGGAAAAGAGACGTGCCAGGCAACAGAGGTACACAAGGAAAACAGACACACGAGGAAAAGGAGCGAAAAGAGGAAAAAAGAGACACGGAACGGAAGAGAGACAGGCGAGGGGAACGAGAGAGGTGGGGGAAAGAGGTAAGAGAGCGAAAAGAGACAGGAGAGGGAAGAGACACGCAAGAGAAAAGAGGAAATAGCGGAAGAAGAGACACACAAGGGAAAAGGGGAGAAAGATATGTGAGGGAAAAGAGGAAAAAAGAGATACAAAAGGGAAAAGAGACAAGCGAGGGAACTAAGGGAAAAGCGATATGCAATGGAATGCACGGAAAAGAGACAGGCGAGGGAAAAGAGGGAAAAGACACACACAGGAGAGGGAAAAGAGACAGGCCAGGCAAAAGAGATAGAGAAGGAAAACAGGCACACGAGGAAAAGGAGTGAAAAGAGGAAAAAAGAGACACACGAGGGAAAAGAGGGAAAAGAGAGAGGTGAGGGAAAAGAGGTAAGAGACCGATAAGAGACAAGAGAGGGAAACACGGAAAAGAGGGAAATGAGACAGGGGAGGGGAAAGAGGAAAAAGAGGCGAGGGAAAAGAGGGAAAAGAGGAAAAAGAGAGAGTTGATGGAAGAGAGGCAGAAGAGGGAAAAGAGACAGGCGAGGGGAAACAGGGAAAAAAGAGAGTTCATGGGAAAGAGTAAAACCAGGTAAGAGAGGCAGGTGGGCGGAATAGAGAGAGAAGAGACAGGTGAGGGAAAAGAGGGAAAAGAGGGATGCGAGTGAAAATGGGCAAATTAGACACCGAGGGAAGAGAGGGAAAAGAGTCAGGCGAGGGAAAAGAGGGGGGGAAAGAGAGTTGAAGGAAAAGAGGGAAAAGAGATAGGTGATGGCAAAGAGGAAAACCAGGGAAAAGAGACAGGCGAGGGTAAAGAGGGAAAAGGGAGAGTTCACGGAGGAGAGGGAAACCAGGGAAAAGAGACATGCCGGAGGAAAAGAGGTAGAAGAGACAGTGTGAGAGACTGAACTGTTACCTTGATCTGTTTGTCTCAAAGATTGTTAGGTGTGAGAGACTGGACTGTCACCTGAAGCCATTCATCTCTAGGATTGTTGGACTGAACTGTGAACTGTTTATCTCGAGCCCTTTGTCTCGGAGATGGCCTGTCTAAGCAGGACATTCCTCCGTCCATAAGGACGATTACTAGGCCACTGAGGCATCCAGGAGAGGAAACGGGCTGAAGCCGACAAGCATGCAAGAATGTGGAGGCTACCATTCTCATGGAAACTGTAGTCTTTGAGATAAGATACTGGTTTCTGGTGTTGACCACGCGAAGGTCATGGGACAGACAAAACCTGCAGCGCGTGAACAATACGTATGTGCATGCATCATCGAACTATGCCCTATAAGAAACCGTGGAGACAAGCCGTGGTGTGCACCCACCACCGAAGAATTGAAGACTGAGGACCAACGGGACGCCGCTGGATCCATGGTGGCAACTATCCTTGCAACTCTATCCCGACTGCTTGCTTGCTTTCTGCCTTTTCTTCCATTCTATCCTATCGCTACTATTTTCCACTTTTGATAGTTTTGATAATAAAAACTCTTTTGGGTATACGGCATTTGACCTCGTTCGTGTCTTAATCTCGCACATACCGATCATATACGGGATCATATCGATATGGGATCATATCGAAACCTTCCCCGACATTGGATCGGGACAGACAGGCAAGGGAAAAAGATGGAAAAGAGACAGGCGAGGGCAAAGAGGGAAAAGAAACAGTTGATGGGAAAGAGGAAAAGCAGGGGAGAGAGAGTTGCGGGAAAAGAAGGGAAAAGAGAGAGGTGAGGGAAAAGAGGGAAACGGAGGAAAAGAGACAGGCGAGGGGAAAAGATGGAAAGGAGACAGTTGATGGAAAATCAGGGAAAAGAGACAGGCGAGGGCAAAGAGGAAAACCAGGGAAAAGAGAGAGTCGAGGGAAAAGAAGGGTGAGAGACAGTTCATGGAAAAGAGGGAAACCAGGGAAAAGAGACAGTCGAGGGAAAAGAAGGGTGAGAGACAGTTCATGGAAAAGAGGGAAACCAGGGAAAAGAGACAGTTGATGGGAAAACAGGGGAAAGAGACTGGCGAGGGGAAAGAGAGAAACGAGAGAGTTGAGGGGGAAGAGGAAAACCAGGGGAAACAGACAGGCCGAGGGAAAAGATGGAAATGAGATATTTGAGGGAAAAGAGGGAAGAGAGAGAGGCGAATGAAAAATATGAAAATTAGACACTTAGGGAAAAGAGGGGAAAGAGGCAGGCGAGGGAGAAGAGAGAGGTGAGGGGAAAGAGGTAAAGAGAGTGAAGAGAGACAGGAGAGGGAAGAGACATGCAAGGAAAAAGAGGGAAAAGAGACAACCGAGGGAAATGAAGGAAAAGTGTCAGGCGAGGGAAAAGAGGAAAAGAGATATGTGAGGGAAAAGAGACAAGCAAGGGAAGTGAGGGAAAAGCGATAGGCGAGAGAAAAGAGGTAAGAGAGCGAAAAGAAACAGGAGAGGGAAGAGACGCGCAAGGAAAAAGAGGAAAAAGGAACTAGTGGGAAAAGAGACACACAAGGGAAAAGATGGGAAAGAGCGAAAAGAGACAGGCAAGGGAAAAGGGGAGAAAGATATGCGAGAGAAAAGAGGAAAAGAGATATGAGAGGGAAAAGAGACAAGCGAGGGAATTGTGGGAAAAGCGATAGGCGAGCGCAAAGAGGCAGGCGAGGGCATAGAGGGAACAGAAGGAAAAGAGAGAGGTGAGGGAAAAGAGGGAGGAGAGTGAAAAGAGACAGGAGAGGGAAGAGACATGCAAGGAAAAAGAGGAAAAAGGGGAAACAGCGGAAGAAGAGACACACAAGGGAAAAGAGGGGAAAGAGGGGAAAGAGGGAAAAGAGTCACACGATGGAAAAGGGGAGAAAGAGACACGCTAGGGAAAAGAGGAAAAAGAGACGCGACGGAAAAGAGACAAGCGAGGGAACTGAGGGACAAGAGATAGGCGAGGGAAAAGAAGGCAAAGAGGGAAAAGAGACATGAGACGGACTAGAGACTGGTGACAGAAAAGAGGGAAAAGAGGAAGAAAGAGGGAAAAGAGTCACACGAGGGAATACACGGAAAAGAGACAGGCGTGGGAAAAGAGACAGGCGAGGGAAAAGAGGGAAAAGACACACACAGGAGAGGGGAAAGAGACAGGCCAGGCAAATGAGATACACAATGAAAACAGACACACAAGGGAAAGGAGCGCAAAGAGGAAAAAAGAGACACACGGGGAAAAGAGGGAAAAGAGGTAAGAGAGCAATAAGAGACAGGAGAGGGGAAACACGGAAAAGAGGGGAACGAGACAGGCGGGGGAAAAGAGGAAAGAGAGGCAAGGGAAAAGTGGGAAAAGAGGGATAAGGGAGGCGAGGGAAAAGAGGGAAAAGAGAGATGTGGTGAAAAGGAGGGAAAAGAGGAAAAGATACATGCGAAGACAAAGAGGGAAAAGAGACATGCAAGGAAAACGAGGGAATAGAGGAAACAGGAAAAAGAGAGAGACGAGGGAAACGAGGGAAACGAGGGAAACGAGGGAAAAGACACAGGCGAGGGAAAAGAGGCGAGGGAAAAGAGGGAAAAGAGGCGAGGGAAAAGAGGGGAGAGAGACGCAAGGAAAAAGAGGAAAAAGAGGAAATAGAGGGAAAAGAGAGAGGCAAGGGGAAAGAGGGAAAAGAAAGAAAAGAGGGAAAAGAGGGAAAAGAGACACACGAGGGAAAAGGGGAGAAATATCTGCGAGGGAAAAGAGGAAAGTGAGATACGTGAGGGAAAAGCGAGAGGCAAGGGAAAAGAGGCGAGAGTGCGAAAAGAGAGACACGAGGAAAAAGAGACAAGCGAGGGAACTAAGGGAAAAGCGATAGGCGAGGGAATAGACGGAAAACGTGGGAGCAGCTGGGAACACCTGGCATTTGTTTTCGAGTGAACGTTAGAATTTGTTGTGCTGCATGTTTGCCAAGCCTTTGAAGAACTAGTTTTACAAGGTCAGGTGGGAGGATGGCCTGGCGTGTGCCTGGGAAGATGTGGCTGAAGAGAGTCACGAGTATGTGCGTGGAATGTGTTTATCTTTAAGTGTTCTGAGGACTGGCGAGCATCCCAGCTGAGCCAGATATGCGCTCCTGTTTTAGTAATATTGGCTGTATGCCCTTAGTTCTTTCCAGATCCTTGTTGAAACGTATAGAAGTCTGATCCTTTTGTGAAATAAACGGAATCTTGTACAGATATGTTGAGTGGTTAATCCAGTCTCTGCAGAAAAGAGACAGGCGAGGGAAAAGAGGGAAAAGACAAACACAGGAGAGGGAAAAGAGACATGCCAGGCAAGAGAGATACACAATGAGAACAGACACAGGAGGAAAAGGAGTGAAAAGAGGGGAAAAGAGACACGCGAGGGAAAAGAGGGGAAATAGGGGAAAGAGGGAACAGAGAGAGGCGAGGGAAAAGTGGGAAGAGAGGGAAAAGAGTGAGGCGAGGGAAAAGTTGGAAAAGACCATAACGAGGTGAGGGAAAAGAGGGGAAAGTGACACGCAAGGAAAAAGAGGAAAAGGAGGAAATAGAGGGAAAAGAGACAGACAAGGGAAAAGAGGGAAAACAGCGAGAAGAGGGAAAGCACACAGGCGAAGGAAAAGAGACAGGCGAGGGCAAAAGAGGAAAAGGAGACACACAAGGGAAAAAAGGGGAAATAGGGAAAAGAGGGCAAAGAGACAGGCAAGGGAAAAGACAGAAAAGAGTTAGAAGAGGAAAAAAAGAGGGAAAACAGACACACTAGGGAAAAGAGACGTGCCAGGCAACAGAGGTACACAAGGAAAACAGACACACGAGGAAAAGGAGCGAAAAGAGGAAAAAAGAGACACGGAACGGAAGAGAGACAGGCGAGGGGAACGAGAGAGGTGGGGGAAAGAGGTAAGAGAGCGAAAAGAGACAGGAGAGGGAAGACACACGCAAGAGAAAAGAGGAAATAGCGGAAGAAGAGACACACAAGGGAAAAGGGGAGAAAGATATGTGAGGGAAAAGAGGAAAAAAGAGATACAAAAGGGAAAAGAGACAAGCGAGGGAACTAAGGGAAAAGCGATATGCGATGGAATGCACGGAAAAGAGACAGGCGAGGGAAAAGAGGGAAAAGACACACACAGGAGAGGGAAAAGAGACAGGCCAGGCAAAAGAGATAGAGAAGGAAAACAGGCACACGAGGAAAAGGAGTGAAAAGAGGAAAAAAGAGACACACGAGGGAAAAGAGGGAAAAGAGAGAGGTGAGGGAAAAGAGGTAAGAGACCGATAAGAGACAAGAGAGGGAAACACGGAAAAGAGGGAAATGAGACAGGGGAGGGGAAAGAGGAAAAAGAGGCGAGGGAAAAGAGGGAAAAGAGGAAAAAGAGAGAGTTGATGGAAGAGAGGCAGAAGAGGGAAAAGAGACAGGCGAGGGGAAACAGGGAAAAAAGAGAGTTCATGGGAAAGACGAAAACCAGGTAAGAGAGGCAGGTGGGCGGAATAGAGAGAGAAGAGACAGGTGAGGGAAAAGAGGGAAAAGAGGGATGCGAGTGAAAATGGGCAAATTAGACACCGAGGGAAGAGAGGGAAAAGAGTCAGGCGAGGGAAAAGAGGGGGGGAAAGAGAGTTGAAGGAAAAGAGGGAAAAGAGATAGGTGATGGCAAAGAGGAAAACCAGGGAAAAGAGACAGGCGAGGGTAAAGAGGGAAAAGGGAGAGTTCACGGAGGAGAGGGAAACCAGGGAAAAGAGACATGCCGGAGGAAAAGAGGTAGAAGAGACAGTGTGAGAGACTGAACTGTTACCTTGATCTGTTTGTCTCAAAGATTGTTAGGTGTGAGAGACTGGACTGTCACCTGAAGCCATTCATCTCTAGGATTGTTGGACTGAACTGTGAACTGTTTATCTCGAGCCCTTTGTCTCGGAGATGGCCTGTCTAAGCAGGACATTCCTCCGTCCATAAGGACGATTACTAGGCCACTGAGGCATCCAGGAGAGGAAACGGGCTGAAGCCGACAAGCATGCAAGAATGTGGAGGCTACCATTCTCATGGAAACTGTAGTCTTTGAGATAAGATACTGGTTTCTGGTGTTGACCACGCGAAGGTCATGGGACAGACAAAACCTGCAGCGCGTGAACAATACGTATGTGCATGCATCATCGAACTATGCCCTATAAGAAACCGTGGAGACAAGCCGTGGTGTGCACCCACCACCGAAGAATTGAAGACTGAGGACCAACGGGACGCCGCTGGATCCATGGTGGCGACTATCCTTGCAACTCTATCCCGACTGCTTGCTTGCTTTCTGCCTTTTCTTCCATTCTATCCTATCGCTACTATTTTCCACTTTTGATAGTTTTGATAATAAAAACTCTTTTGGGTATACAGCATTTGACCTCGTTCGTGTCTTAATCTCGCACATACCGATCATATACGGGATCATATCGATATGGGATCATATCGAAACCTTCCCCGACATTGGATCGGGACAGACAGGCAAGGGAAAAAGATGGAAAAGAGACAGGCGAGGGCAAAGAGGGAAAAGAAACAGTTGATGGGAAAGAGGAAAAGCAGGGGAGAGAGAGTTGCGGGAAAAGAAGGGAAAAGAGAGAGGTGAGGGAAAAGAGGGAAACGGAGGAAAAGAGACAGGCGAGGGGAAAAGATGGAAAGGAGACAGTTGATGGAAAATCAGGGAAAAGAGACAGGCGAGGGCAAAGAGGAAAACCAGGGAAAAGAGAGAGTCGAGGGAAAAGAAGGGTGAGAGACAGTTCATGGAAAAGAGGGAAACCAGGGAAAAGAGACAGGTGAGGGAACAGAAAGGTAAAGAGAGAGCTCATGGAAAAGAGGGAAACGAGGGAAAAGAGACAGTTGATGGGAAAACAGGGGAAAGAGACTGGCGAGGGGAAAGAGAGAAACGAGAGAGTTGAGGGGAAAGAGGAAAACCAGGGGAAACAGACAGGCCGAGGGAAAAGATGGAAATGAGATATTTGAGGGAAAAGAGGGAAGAGAGAGAGGCGAATGAAAAATATGAAAATTAGACACTTAGGGAAAAGAGGGGAAAGAGGCAGGCGAGGGAGAAGAGAGAGGTGAGGGGAAAGAGGTAAAGAGAGTGAAGAGAGACAGGAGAGGGAAGAGACATGCAAGGAAAAAGAGGGAAAAGAGACAACCGAGGGAAATGAAGGAAAAGTGTCAGGCGAGGGAAAAGAGGAAAAGAGATATGTGAGGGAAAAGAGACAAGCAAGGGAAGTGAGGGAAAAGCGATAGGCGAGAGAAAAGAGGTAAGAGAGCGAAAAGAAACAGGAGAGGGAAGAGACGCGCAAGGAAAAAGAGGAAAAAGGAACTAGTGGGAAAAGAGACACACAAGGGAAAAGATGGGAAAGAGCGAAAAGAGACAGGCAAGGGAAAAGGGGAGAAAGATATGCGAGAGAAAAGAGGAAAAGAGATATGAGAGGGAAAAGAGACAAGCGAGGGAATTGTGGGAAAAGCGATAGGCGAGCGCAAAGAGGCAGGCGAGGGCATAGAGGGAACAGAAGGAAAAGAGAGAGGTGAGGGAAAAGAGGGAGGAGAGTGAAAAGAGACAGGAGAGGGAAGAGACATGCAAGGAAAAAGAGGAAAAAGGGGAAACAGCGGAAGAAGAGACACACAAGGGAAAAGAGGGGAAAGAGGGGAAAGAGGGAAAAGAGTCACACGATGGAAAAGGGGAGAAAGAGACACGCTAGGGAAAAGAGGAAAAAGAGACGCGACGGAAAAGAGACAAGCGAGGGAACTGAGGGACAAGAGATAGGCGAGGGAAAAGAAGGCAAAGAGGGAAAAGAGACATGAGACGGACTAGAGACTGGTGACAGAAAAGAGGGAAAAGAGGAAGAAAGAGGGAAAAGAGTCACACGAGGGAATACACGGAAAAGAGACAGGCGTGGGAAAAGAGACAGGCGAGGGAAAAGAGGGAAAAGACACACACAGGAGAGGGGAAAGAGACAGGCCAGGCAAAAGAGATACACAATGAAAACAGACACACAAGGGAAAGGAGCGCAAAGAGGAAAAAAGAGACACACGGGGGAAAAGAGGGAAAAGAGGTAAGAGAGCAATAAGAGACAGGAGAGGGGAAACACGGAAAAGAGGGGAACGAGACAGGCGGGGGAAAAGAGGAAAGAGAGGCAAGGGAAAAGTGGGAAAAGAGGGATAAGGGAGGCGAGGGAAAAGAGGGAAAAGAGAGATGTGGTGAAAAGGAGGGAAAAGAGGAAAAGATACATGCGAAGACAAAGAGGGAAAAGAGACATGCAAGGAAAACGAGGGAATAGAGGAAACAGAGGAAAAAGAGAGAGACGAGGGAAACGAGGGAAACGAGGGAAACGAGGGAAAAGACACAGGCGAGGGAAAAGAGGCGAGGGAAAAGAGGGAAAAGAGGCGAGGGAAAAGAGGGGAGAGAGACGCAAGGAAAAAGAGGAAAAAGAGGAAATAGAGGGAAAAGAGAGAGGCAAGGGGAAAGAGGGAAAAGAAAGAAAAGAGGGAAAAGAGGGAAAAGAGACACACGAGGGAAAAGGGGAGAAATATCTGCGAGGGAAAAGAGGAAAGTGAGATACGTGAGGGAAAAGCGAGAGGCAAGGGAAAAGAGGCGAGAGTGCGAAAAGAGAGACACGAGGAAAAAGAGACAAGCGAGGGAACTAAGGGAAAAGCGATAGGCGAGGGAATAGACGGAAAACGTGGGAGCAGCTGGGAACACCTGGCATTTGTTTTCGAGTGAACGTTAGAATTTGTTGTGCTGCATGTTTGCCAAGCCTTTGAAGAACTAGTTTTACAAGGTCAGGTGGGAGGATGGCCTGGCGTGTGCCTGGGAAGATGTGGCTGAAGAGAGTCACGAGTATGTGCGTGGAATGTGTTTATCTTTAAGTGTTCTGAGGACTGGCGAGCATCCCAGCTGAGCCAGATATGCGCTCCTGTTTTAGTAATATTGGCTGTATGCCCTTAGTTCTTTCCAGATCCTTGTTGAAACGTATAGAAGTCTGATCCTTTTGTGAAATAAACGGAATCTTGTACAGATATGTTGAGTGGTTAATCCAGTCTCTGCAGAAAAGAGACAGGCGAGGGAAAAGAGGGAAAAGACAAACACAGGAGAGGGAAAAGAGACATGCCAGGCAAGAGAGATACACAATGAGAACAGACACAGGAGGAAAAGGAGTGAAAAGAGGGGAAAAGAGACACGCGAGGGAAAAGAGGGGAAATAGGGGAAAGAGGGAACAGAGAGAGGCGAGGGAAAAGTGGGAAGAGAGGGAAAAGAGTGAGGCGAGGGAAAAGTTGGAAAAGACCATAAAGAGGTGAGGGAAAAGAGGGGAAAGTGACACGCAAGGAAAAAGAGGAAAAGGAGGAAATAGAGGGAAAAGAGACAGACAAGGGAAAAGAGGGAAAACAGCGAGAAGAGGGAAAGCACACAGGCGAAGGAAAAGAGACAGGCGAGGGCAAAAGAGGAAAAGGAGACACACAAGGGAAAAAAGGGGAAATAGGGAAAAGAGGGCAAAGAGACAGGCAAGGGAAAAGACAGAAAAGAGTTAGAAGAGGAAAAAAAGAGGGAAAACAGACACACTAGGGAAAAGAGACGTGCCAGGCAACAGAGGTACACAAGGAAAACAGACACACGAGGAAAAGGAGCGAAAAGAGGAAAAAAGAGACACGGAACGGAAGAGAGACAGGCGAGGGGAACGAGAGAGGTGGGGGAAAGAGGTAAGAGAGCGAAAAGAGACAGGAGAGGGAAGACACACGCAAGAGAAAAGAGGAAATAGCGGAAGAAGAGACACACAAGGGAAAAGGGGAGAAAGATATGTGAGGGAAAAGAGGAAAAAAGAGATACAAAAGGGAAAAGAGACAAGCGAGGGAACTAAGGGAAAAGCGATATGCGATGGAATGCACGGAAAAGAGACAGGCGAGGGAAAAGAGGGAAAAGACACACACAGGAGAGGGAAAAGAGACAGGCCAGGCAAAAGAGATAGAGAAGGAAAACAGGCACACGAGGAAAAGGAGTGAAAAGAGGAAAAAAGAGACACACGAGGGAAAAGAGGGAAAAGAGAGAGGTGAGGGAAAAGAGGTAAGAGACCGATAAGAGACAAGAGAGGGAAACACGGAAAAGAGGGAAATGAGACAGGGGAGGGGAAAGAGGAAAAAGAGGCGAGGGAAAAGAGGGAAAAGAGGAAAAAGAGAGAGTTGATGGAAGAGAGGCAGAAGAGGGAAAAGAGACAGGCGAGGGGAAACAGGGAAAAAAGAGAGTTCATGGGAAAGAGTAAAACCAGGTAAGAGAGGCAGGTGGGCGGAATAGAGAGAGAAGAGACAGGTGAGGGAAAAGAGGGAAAAGAGGGATGCGAGTGAAAATGGGCAAATTAGACACCGAGGGAAGAGAGGGAAAAGAGTCAGGCGAGGGAAAAGAGGGGGGGAAAGAGAGTTGAAGGAAAAGAGGGAAAAGAGATAGGTGATGGCAAAGAGGAAAACCAGGGAAAAGAGACAGGCGAGGGTAAAGAGGGAAAAGGGAGAGTTCACGGAGGAGAGGGAAACCAGGGAAAAGAGACATGCCGGAGGAAAAGAGGTAGAAGAGACAGTGTGAGAGACTGAACTGTTACCTTGATCTGTTTGTCTCAAAGATTGTTAGGTGTGAGAGACTGGACTGTCACCTGAAGCCATTCATCTCTAGGATTGTTGGACTGAACTGTGAACTGTTTATCTCGAGCCCTTTGTCTCGGAGATGGCCTGTCTAAGCAGGACATTCCTCCGTCCATAAGGACGATTACTAGGCCACTGAGGCATCCAGGAGAGGAAACGGGCTGAAGCCGACAAGCATGCAAGAATGTGGAGGCTACCATTCTCATGGAAACTGTAGTCTTTGAGATAAGATACTGGTTTCTGGTGTTGACCACGCGAAGGTCATGGGACAGACAAAACCTGCAGCGCGTGAACAATACGTATGTGCATGCATCATCGAACTATGCCCTATAAGAAACCGTGGAGACAAGCCGTGGTGTGCACCCACCACCGAAGAATTGAAGACTGAGGACCAACGGGACGCCGCTGGATCCATGGTGGCGACTATCCTTGCAACTCTATCCCGACTGCTTGCTTGCTTTCTGCCTTTTCTTCCATTCTATCCTATCGCTACTATTTTCCACTTTTGATAGTTTTGATAATAAAAACTCTTTTGGGTATACAGCATTTGACCTCGTTCGTGTCTTAATCTCGCACATACCGATCATATACGGGATCATATCGATATGGGATCATATCGAAACCTTCCCCGACATTGGATCGGGACAGACAGGCAAGGGAAAAAGATGGAAAAGAGACAGGCGAGGGCAAAGAGGGAAAAGAAACAGTTGATGGGAAAGAGGAAAAGCAGGGGAGAGAGAGTTGCGGGAAAAGAAGGGAAAAGAGAGAGGTGAGGGAAAAGAGGGAAACGGAGGAAAAGAGACAGGCGAGGGGAAAAGATGGAAAGGAGACAGTTGATGGAAAATCAGGGAAAAGAGACAGGCGAGGGCAAAGAGGAAAACCAGGGAAAAGAGAGAGTCGAGGGAAAAGAAGGGTGAGAGACAGTTCATGGAAAAGAGGGAAACCAGGGAAAAGAGACAGGTGAGGGAACAGAAAGGTAAAGAGAGAGCTCATGGAAAAGAGGGAAACGAGGGAAAAGAGACAGTTGATGGGAAAACAGGGGAAAGAGACTGGCGAGGGGAAAGAGAGAAACGAGAGAGTTGAGGGGAAAGAGGAAAACCAGGGGAAACAGACAGGCCGAGGGAAAAGATGGAAATGAGATATTTGAGGGAAAAGAGGGAAGAGAGAGAGGCGAATGAAAAATATGAAAATTAGACACTTAGGGAAAAGAGGGGAAAGAGGCAGGCGAGGGAGAAGAGAGAGGTGAGGGGAAAGAGGTAAAGAGAGTGAAGAGAGACAGGAGAGGGAAGAGACATGCAAGGAAAAAGAGGGAAAAGAGACAACCGAGGGAAATGAAGGAAAAGTGTCAGGCGAGGGAAAAGAGGAAAAGAGATATGTGAGGGAAAAGAGACAAGCAAGGGAAGTGAGGGAAAAGCGATAGGCGAGAGAAAAGAGGTAAGAGAGCGAAAAGAAACAGGAGAGGGAAGAGACGCGCAAGGAAAAAGAGGAAAAAGGAACTAGTGGGAAAAGAGACACACAAGGGAAAAGATGGGAAAGAGCGAAAAGAGACAGGCAAGGGAAAAGGGGAGAAAGATATGCGAGAGAAAAGAGGAAAAGAGATATGAGAGGGAAAAGAGACAAGCGAGGGAATTGTGGGAAAAGCGATAGGCGAGCGCAAAGAGGCAGGCGAGGGCATAGAGGGAACAGAAGGAAAAGAGAGAGGTGAGGGAAAAGAGGGAGGAGAGTGAAAAGAGACAGGAGAGGGAAGAGACATGCAAGGAAAAAGAGGAAAAAGGGGAAACAGCGGAAGAAGAGACACACAAGGGAAAAGAGGGGAAAGAGGGGAAAGAGTCACACGATGGAAAAGGGGAGAAAGAGACACGCTAGGGAAAAGAGGAAAAAGAGACGCGACGGAAAAGAGACAAGCGAGGGAACTGAGGGACAAGAGATAGGCGAGGGAAAAGAAGGCAAAGAGGGAAAAGAGACATGAGACGGACTAGAGACTGGTGACAGAAAAGAGGGAAAAGAGGAAGAAAGAGGGAAAAGAGTCACACGAGGGAATACACGGAAAAGAGACAGGCGTGGGAAAAGAGACAGGCGAGGGAAAAGAGGGAAAAGACACACACAGGAGAGGGGAAAGAGACAGGCCAGGCAAAAGAGATACACAATGAAAACAGACACACAAGGGAAAGGAGCGCAAAGAGGAAAAAAGAGACACACGGGGGAAAAGAGGGAAAAGAGGTAAGAGAGCAATAAGAGACAGGAGAGGGGAAACACGGAAAAGAGGGGAACGAGACAGGCGGGGGAAAAGAGGAAAGAGAGGCAAGGGAAAAGTGGGAAAAGAGGGATAAGGGAGGCGAGGGAAAAGAGGGAAAAGAGAGATGTGGTGAAAAGGAGGGAAAAGAGGAAAAGATACATGCGAAGACAAAGAGGGAAAAGAGACATGCAAGGAAAACGAGGGAATAGAGGAAACAGAGGAAAAAGAGAGAGACGAGGGAAACGAGGGAAACGAGGGAAACGAGGGAAAAGACACAGGCGAGGGAAAAGAGGCGAGGGAAAAGAGGGAAAAGAGGCGAGGGAAAAGAGGGGAGAGAGACGCAAGGAAAAAGAGGAAAAAGAGGAAATAGAGGGAAAAGAGAGAGGCAAGGGGAAAGAGGGAAAAGAAAGAAAAGAGGGAAAAGAGGGAAAAGAGACACACGAGGGAAAAGGGGAGAAATATCTGCGAGGGAAAAGAGGAAAGTGAGATATGTGAGGGAAAAGCGAGAGGCAAGGGAAAAGGGCGAGAGTGCGAAAAGAGAGACACGAGGAAAAAGAGACAAGCGAGGGAACTAAGGGAAAAGCGATAGGCGAGGGAATAGACGGAAAATGTGGGAGCAGCTGGGAACACCTGGCATTTGTTTTCGAGTGAACGTTAGAATTTGTTGTGCTGCATGTTTGCCAAGCCTTTGAAGAACTAGTTTTACAAGGTCAGGTGGGAGGATGGCCTGGCGTGTGCCTGGGAAGATGTGGCTGAAGAGAGTCACGAGTATGTGCGTGGAATGTGTTTATCTTTAAGTGTTCTGAGGACTGGCGAGCATCCCAGCTGAGCCAGATATGCGCTCCTGTTTTAGTAATATTGGCTGTATGCCCTTAGTTCTTTCCAGATCCTTGTTGAAACGTATAGAAGTCTGATCCTTTTGTGAAATAAACGGAATCTTGTACAGATATGTTGAGTGGTTAATCCAGTCTCTGCAGAAAAGAGACAGGCGAGGGAAAAGAGGGAAAAGACAAACACAGGAGAGGGAAAAGAGACATGCCAGGCAAGAGAGATACACAATGAGAACAGACACAGGAGGAAAAGGAGTGAAAAGAGGGGAAAAGAGACACGCGAGGGAAAAGAGGGGAAATAGGGGAAAGAGGGAACAGAGAGAGGCGAGGGAAAAGTGGGAAGAGAGGGAAAAGAGTGAGGCGAGGGAAAAGTTGGAAAAGACCATAAAGAGGTGAGGGAAAAGAGGGGAAAGTGACACGCAAGGAAAAAGAGGAAAAGGAGGAAATAGAGGGAAAAGAGACAGACAAGGGAAAAGAGGGAAAAGAGCGAGAAGAGGGAAAGCACACAGGCGAAGGAAAAGAGACAGGCGAGGGAAAAGGGGAGAAAGATATGCGAGAGAAAAGAGGAAAAGAGATATGAGAGGGAAAAGAGACAAGCGAGGGAATTGTGGGAAAAGCGATAGGCGAGCGCAAAGAGGCAGGCGAGGGCATAGAGGGAACAGAAGGAAAAGAGAGAGGTGAGGGAAAAGAGGGAGGAGAGTGAAAAGAGACAGGAGAGGGAAGAGACATGCAAGGAAAAAGAGGAAAAAGGGGAAACAGCGGAAGAAGAGACACACAAGGGAAAAGAGGGGAAAGAGGGGAAAGAGTCACACGATGGAAAAGGGGAGAAAGAGACACGCTAGGGAAAAGAGGAAAAAGAGACGCGACGGAAAAGAGACAAGCGAGGGAACTGAGGGACAAGAGATAGGCGAGGGAAAAGAAGGCAAAGAGGGAAAAGAGACATGAGACGGACTAGAGACTGGTGACAGAAAAGAGGGAAAAGAGGAAGAAAGAGGGAAAAGAGTCACACGAGGGAATACACGGAAAAGAGACAGGCGTGGGAAAAGAGACAGGCGAGGGAAAAGAGGGAAAAGACACACACAGGAGAGGGGAAAGAGACAGGCCAGGCAAAAGAGATACACAATGAAAACAGACACACAAGGGAAAGGAGCGCAAAGAGGAAAAAAGAGACACACGGGGGAAAAGAGGGAAAAGAGGTAAGAGAGCAATAAGAGACAGGAGAGGGGAAACACGGAAAAGAGGGGAACGAGACAGGCGGGGGAAAAGAGGAAAGAGAGGCAAGGGAAAAGTGGGAAAAGAGGGATAAGGGAGGCGAGGGAAAAGAGGGAAAAGAGAGATGTGGTGAAAAGGAGGGAAAAGAGGAAAAGATACATGCGAAGACAAAGAGGGAAAAGAGACATGCAAGGAAAACGAGGGAATAGAGGAAACAGAGGAAAAAGAGAGAGACGAGGGAAACGAGGGAAACGAGGGAAACGAGGGAAAAGACACAGGCGAGGGAAAAGAGGCGAGGGAAAAGAGGGAAAAGAGGCGAGGGAAAAGAGGGGAGAGAGACGCAAGGAAAAAGAGGAAAAAGAGGAAATAGAGGGAAAAGAGAGAGGCAAGGGGAAAGAGGGAAAAGAAAGAAAAGAGGGAAAAGAGGGAAAAGAGACACACGAGGGAAAAGGGGAGAAATATCTGCGAGGGAAAAGAGGAAAGTGAGATACGTGAGGGAAAAGCGAGAGGCAAGGGAAAAGAGGCGAGAGTGCGAAAAGAGAGACACGAGGAAAAAGAGACAAGCGAGGGAACTAAGGGAAAAGCGATAGGCGAGGGAATAGACGGAAAACGTGGGAGCAGCTGGGAACACCTGGCATTTGTTTTCGAGTGAACGTTAGAATTTGTTGTGCTGCATGTTTGCCAAGCCTTTGAAGAACTAGTTTTACAAGGTCAGGTGGGAGGATGGCCTGGCGTGTGCCTGGGAAGATGTGGCTGAAGAGAGTCACGAGTATGTGCGTGGAATGTGTTTATCTTTAAGTGTTCTGAGGACTGGCGAGCATCCCAGCTGAGCCAGATATGCGCTCCTGTTTTAGTAATATTGGCTGTATGCCCTTAGTTCTTTCCAGATCCTTGTTGAAACGTATAGAAGTCTGATCCTTTTGTGAAATAAACGGAATCTTGTACAGATATGTTGAGTGGTTAATCCAGTCTCTGCAGAAAAGAGACAGGCGAGGGAAAAGAGGGAAAAGACAAACACAGGAGAGGGAAAAGAGACATGCCAGGCAAGAGAGATACACAATGAGAACAGACACAGGAGGAAAAGGAGTGAAAAGAGGGGAAAAGAGACACGCGAGGGAAAAGAGGGGAAATAGGGGAAAGAGGGAACAGAGAGAGGCGAGGGAAAAGTGGGAAGAGAGGGAAAAGAGTGAGGCGAGGGAAAAGTTGGAAAAGACCATAAAGAGGTGAGGGAAAAGAGGGGAAAGTGACACGCAAGGAAAAAGAGGAAAAGGAGGAAATAGAGGGAAAAGAGACAGACAAGGGAAAAGAGGGAAAAGAGCGAGAAGAGGGAAAGCACACAGGCGAAGGAAAAGAGACAGGCGAGGGCAAAAGAGGAAAAGGAGACACACAAGGGAAAAAAGGGGAAATAGGGAAAAGAGGGCAAAGAGACAGGCAAGGGAAAAGACAGAAAAGAGTTAGAAGAGGAAAAAAAGAGGGAAAACAGACACACTAGGGAAAAGAGACGTGCCAGGCAACAGAGGTACACAAGGAAAACAGACACACGAGGAAAAGGAGCGAAAAGAGGAAAAAAGAGACACGGAACGGAAGAGAGACAGGCGAGGGGAACGAGAGAGGTGGGGGAAAGAGGTAAGAGAGCGAAAAGAGACAGGAGAGGGAAGAGACACGCAAGAGAAAAGAGGAAATAGCGGAAGAAGAGACACACAAGGGAAAAGGGGAGAAAGATATGTGAGGGAAAAGAGGAAAAAAGAGATACAAAAGGGAAAAGAGACAAGCGAGGGAACTAAGGGAAAAGCGATATGCGATGGAATGCACGGAAAAGAGACAGGCGAGGGAAAAGAGGGAAAAGACACACACAGGAGAGGGAAAAGAGACAGGCCAGGCAAAAGAGATAGAGAAGGAAAACAGGCACACGAGGAAAAGGAGTGAAAAGAGGAAAAAAGAGACACACGAGGGAAAAGAGGGAAAAGAGAGAGGTGAGGGAAAAGAGGTAAGAGACCGATAAGAGACAAGAGAGGGAAACACGGAAAAGAGGGAAATGAGACAGGGGAGGGGAAAGAGGAAAAAGAGGCGAGGGAAAAGAGGGAAAAGAGGAAAAAGAGAGAGTTGATGGAAGAGAGGCAGAAGAGGGAAAAGAGACAGGCGAGGGGAAACAGGGAAAAAAGAGAGTTCATGGGAAAGAGTAAAACCAGGTAAGAGAGGCAGGTGGGCGGAATAGAGAGAGAAGAGACAGGTGAGGGAAAAGAGGGAAAAGAGGGATGCGAGTGAAAATGGGCAAATTAGACACCGAGGGAAGAGAGGGAAAAGAGTCAGGCGAGGGAAAAGAGGGGGGGAAAGAGAGTTGAAGGAAAAGAGGGAAAAGAGATAGGTGATGGCAAAGAGGAAAACCAGGGAAAAGAGACAGGCGAGGGTAAAGAGGGAAAAGGGAGAGTTCACGGAGGAGAGGGAAACCAGGGAAAAGAGACATGCCGGAGGAAAAGAGGTAGAAGAGACAGTGTGAGAGACTGAACTGTTACCTTGATCTGTTTGTCTCAAAGATTGTTAGGTGTGAGAGACTGGACTGTCACCTGAAGCCATTCATCTCTAGGATTGTTGGACTGAACTGTGAACTGTTTATCTCGAGCCCTTTGTCTCGGAGATGGCCTGTCTAAGCAGGACATTCCTCCGTCCATAAGGACGATTACTAGGCCACTGAGGCATCCAGGAGAGGAAACGGGCTGAAGCCGACAAGCATGCAAGAATGTGGAGGCTACCATTCTCATGGAAACTGTAGTCTTTGAGATAAGATACTGGTTTCTGGTGTTGACCACGCGAAGGTCATGGGACAGACAAAACCTGCAGCGCGTGAACAATACGTATGTGCATGCATCATCGAACTATGCCCTATAAGAAACCGTGGAGACAAGCCGTGGTGTGCACCCACCACCGAAGAATTGAAGACTGAGGACCAACGGGACGCCGCTGGATCCATGGTGGCGACTATCCTTGCAACTCTATCCCGACTGCTTGCTTGCTTTCTGCCTTTTCTTCCATTCTATCCTATCGCTACTATTTTCCACTTTTGATAGTTTTGATAATAAAAACTCTTTTGGGTATACAGCATTTGACCTCGTTCGTGTCTTAATCTCGCACATACCGATCATATACGGGATCATATCGATATGGGATCATATCGAAACCTTCCCCGACATTGGATCGGGACAGACAGGCAAGGGAAAAAGATGGAAAAGAGACAGGCGAGGGCAAAGAGGGAAAAGAAACAGTTGATGGGAAAGAGGAAAAGCAGGGGAGAGAGAGTTGCGGGAAAAGAAGGGAAAAGAGAGAGGTGAGGGAAAAGAGGGAAACGGAGGAAAAGAGACAGGCGAGGGGAAAAGATGGAAAGGAGACAGTTGATGGAAAATCAGGGAAAAGAGACAGGCGAGGGCAAAGAGGAAAACCAGGGAAAAGAGAGAGTCGAGGGAAAAGAAGGGTGAGAGACAGTTCATGGAAAAGAGGGAAACCAGGGAAAAGAGACAGGTGAGGGAACAGAAAGGTAAAGAGAGAGCTCATGGAAAAGAGGGAAACGAGGGAAAAGAGACAGTTGATGGGAAAACAGGGGAAAGAGACTGGCGAGGGGAAAGAGAGAAACGAGAGAGTTGAGGGGAAAGAGGAAAACCAGGGGAAACAGACAGGCCGAGGGAAAAGATGGAAATGAGATATTTGAGGGAAAAGAGGGAAGAGAGAGAGGCGAATGAAAAATATGAAAATTAGACACTTAGGGAAAAGAGGGGAAAGAGGCAGGCGAGGGAGAAGAGAGAGGTGAGGGGAAAGAGGTAAAGAGAGTGAAGAGAGACAGGAGAGGGAAGAGACATGCAAGGAAAAAGAGGGAAAAGAGACAACCGAGGGAAATGAAGGAAAAGTGTCAGGCGAGGGAAAAGAGGAAAAGAGATATGTGAGGGAAAAGAGACAAGCAAGGGAAGTGAGGGAAAAGCGATAGGCGAGAGAAAAGAGGTAAGAGAGCGAAAAGAAACAGGAGAGGGAAGAGACGCGCAAGGAAAAAGAGGAAAAAGGAACTAGTGGGAAAAGAGACACACAAGGGAAAAGATGGGAAAGAGCGAAAAGAGACAGGCAAGGGAAAAGGGGAGAAAGATATGCGAGAGAAAAGAGGAAAAGAGATATGAGAGGGAAAAGAGACAAGCGAGGGAATTGTGGGAAAAGCGATAGGCGAGCGCAAAGAGGCAGGCGAGGGCATAGAGGGAACAGAAGGAAAAGAGAGAGGTGAGGGAAAAGAGGGAGGAGAGTGAAAAGAGACAGGAGAGGGAAGAGACATGCAAGGAAAAAGAGGAAAAAGGGGAAACAGCGGAAGAAGAGACACACAAGGGAAAAGAGGGGAAAGAGGGGAAAGAGTCACACGATGGAAAAGGGGAGAAAGAGACACGCTAGGGAAAAGAGGAAAAAGAGACGCGACGGAAAAGAGACAAGCGAGGGAACTGAGGGACAAGAGATAGGCGAGGGAAAAGAAGGCAAAGAGGGAAAAGAGACATGAGACGGACTAGAGACTGGTGACAGAAAAGAGGGAAAAGAGGAAGAAAGAGGGAAAAGAGTCACACGAGGGAATACACGGAAAAGAGACAGGCGTGGGAAAAGAGACAGGCGAGGGAAAAGAGGGAAAAGACACACACAGGAGAGGGGAAAGAGACAGGCCAGGCAAAAGAGATACACAATGAAAACAGACACACAAGGGAAAGGAGCGCAAAGAGGAAAAAAGAGACACACGGGGGAAAAGAGGGAAAAGAGGTAAGAGAGCAATAAGAGACAGGAGAGGGGAAACACGGAAAAGAGGGGAACGAGACAGGCGGGGGAAAAGAGGAAAGAGAGGCAAGGGAAAAGTGGGAAAAGAGGGATAAGGGAGGCGAGGGAAAAGAGGGAAAAGAGAGATGTGGTGAAAAGGAGGGAAAAGAGGAAAAGATACATGCGAAGACAAAGAGGGAAAAGAGACATGCAAGGAAAACGAGGGAATAGAGGAAACAGAGGAAAAAGAGAGAGACGAGGGAAACGAGGGAAACGAGGGAAACGAGGGAAAAGACACAGGCGAGGGAAAAGAGGCGAGGGAAAAGAGGGAAAAGAGGCGAGGGAAAAGAGGGGAGAGAGACGCAAGGAAAAAGAGGAAAAAGAGGAAATAGAGGGAAAAGAGAGAGGCAAGGGGAAAGAGGGAAAAGAAAGAAAAGAGGGAAAAGAGGGAAAAGAGACACACGAGGGAAAAGGGGAGAAATATCTGCGAGGGAAAAGAGGAAAGTGAGATATGTGAGGGAAAAGCGAGAGGCAAGGGAAAAGGGCGAGAGTGCGAAAAGAGAGACACGAGGAAAAAGAGACAAGCGAGGGAACTAAGGGAAAAGCGATAGGCGAGGGAATAGACGGAAAATGTGGGAGCAGCTGGGAACACCTGGCATTTGTTTTCGAGTGAACGTTAGAATTTGTTGTGCTGCATGTTTGCCAAGCCTTTGAAGAACTAGTTTTACAAGGTCAGGTGGGAGGATGGCCTGGCGTGTGCCTGGGAAGATGTGGCTGAAGAGAGTCACGAGTATGTGCGTGGAATGTGTTTATCTTTAAGTGTTCTGAGGACTGGCGAGCATCCCAGCTGAGCCAGATATGCGCTCCTGTTTTAGTAATATTGGCTGTATGCCCTTAGTTCTTTCCAGATCCTTGTTGAAACGTATAGAAGTCTGATCCTTTTGTGAAATAAACGGAATCTTGTACAGATATGTTGAGTGGTTAATCCAGTCTCTGCAGAAAAGAGACAGGCGAGGGAAAAGAGGGAAAAGACAAACACAGGAGAGGGAAAAGAGACATGCCAGGCAAGAGAGATACACAATGAGAACAGACACAGGAGGAAAAGGAGTGAAAAGAGGGGAAAAGAGACACGCGAGGGAAAAGAGGGGAAATAGGGGAAAGAGGGAACAGAGAGAGGCGAGGGAAAAGTGGGAAGAGAGGGAAAAGAGTGAGGCGAGGGAAAAGTTGGAAAAGACCATAAAGAGGTGAGGGAAAAGAGGGGAAAGTGACACGCAAGGAAAAAGAGGAAAAGGAGGAAATAGAGGGAAAAGAGACAGACAAGGGAAAAGAGGGAAAAGAGCGAGAAGAGGGAAAGCACACAGGCGAAGGAAAAGAGACAGGCGAGGGCAAAAGAGGAAAAGGAGACACACAAGGGAAAAAAGGGGAAATAGGGAAAAGAGGGCAAAGAGACAGGCAAGGGAAAAGACAGAAAAGAGTTAGAAGAGGAAAAAAAGAGGGAAAACAGACACACTAGGGAAAAGAGACGTGGCAGGCAACAGAGGTACACAAGGAAAACAGACACACGAGGAAAAGGAGCGAAAAGAGGAAAAAAGAGACACGGAACGGAAGAGAGACAGGCGAGGGGAACGAGAGAGGTGGGGGAAAGAGGTAAGAGAGCGAAAAGAGACAGGAGAGGGAAGAGACACGCAAGAGAAAAGAGGAAATAGCGGAAGAAGAGACACACAAGGGAAAAGGGGAGAAAGATATGTGAGGGAAAAGAGGAAAAAAGAGATACAAAAGGGAAAAGAGACAAGCGAGGGAACTAAGGGAAAAGCGATATGCGATGGAATGCACGGAAAAGAGACAGGCGAGGGAAAAGAGGGAAAAGACACACACAGGAGAGGGAAAAGAGACAGGCCAGGCAAAAGAGATAGAGAAGGAAAACAGGCACACGAGGAAAAGGAGTGAAAAGAGGGGGAAAGAGACACACGAGGGAAAAGAGGGAAAAGAGAGAGGTGAGGGAAAAGAGGTAAGAGACCGGTAAGAGACAAGAGAGGGAAACACGGAAAAGAGGAAAATGAGACAGGCGAGGGGGGAAGAGGAAAAAGAGAGAGTCAATGCAGAAGAGGGAAGGCAGGGAAAAGAGGCAGGAGAGGGAAAAGAAGGGAAAGGAAGATTTCATGGAATAAAGGGAAACCAAGGAAAAAAGACAGGCAATGAGAAACGATGGAGAAGAGACAGTTCATGGAAAAACTGGGGAAAGAGTCATGCGAGGGCAATAGCGAAAATCAGGGACAAGACAGAGTTGAAGGCAAAGAGAGTGTTCATTGAAAAGGGGGAAACCAGGGAAAAGAGACAGTGGAGGGGGAAAGAGGTAAAAGCGAGAATTAATGCAGAAGAGGGAAACCAGGGAAAAGAGGCAGGCGAGGAAAAAGAGGGGAAGGGAGAGTTCATGGAAAAGAGGGAAACCAGGGAAAAAACACAGGCGATGAGGAAAGATGGAAAAGAGGCAGATGACGGAAAAACTGGGGAAAGAGAGAGGCGAGGGCAAAGAGGAAAAGCAAGGAAGAGAGACAGTCGAGGGAAAAGAAGGGAAAGAGAGAGTTCATGGAAAAGAGGGAAACCAGGGAAAAGAGATAGGCGATGAGGAAAGATGGAAAAGAGGCAGATGACGGAAAAACTGGGGAAAGAGAGAGGCGAGGGCAAAGAGGAAAAGCAAGGAAAAGAGACAGTCGAGGGAAAAGAAGGGAAAGAGAGAGTTCATGGAAAAGAGGGAAACCATGGAAAAAAGACAGGCGATGAGAAAAGATGGAAAAGAGGCAGATGACGGAAAAACTGGGGAAAGAGAGAGGCGAGGGCAAAGAGGAAAAGCAAGGAAAAGGGACAGTGGAGGGAAAAGAAGGGAAAGAGAGAGTTCATGGAAAAGAGGGAAACCAGGGAAAAGGGACAGGCGAGGGGGGAAGAGGAAAAAGAGAGAGTTAATGCAGAAGAGGGAAGGCAGGGAAAAGAGGCAGGAGAGGGAAAAGAAGGGAAAGGAAGAGTTCATGGAGAAGAGGGAAACCAGGGAAAAGAGGCAGGCGAGGGACAACCAGACGAAGAGAGAGTTCATGGTAAAAAGGGAATCCAGGGAAAAGAGACAGGCAAGACGAAAGAGGTAAAAGAGTCAGTGTAGAAGAGGGAAAGAAGAGAAAAGAGACAGGCGAGACCAAATGAGGTAAATAGACAAGCGAGCAAAAGAGGGGAAAGCGACAGGCGAGGGCATAGAGGGAAACCAGGGGAAAGAGACAGGCGAGGGGGAAAGAGGTAAAAGAGAGGGTCAATGCAGAAGAGGGAAAGAAAAGAGACAGGCGAGGCGAAAAGAGATAAAAGAGACAAACGATGAAAAGAGGGGAAAGAGAGAGGCGAGGGCATAGAGGAAAACGAGGGAAAAGAGGCAGCTGAGGGAAAAGAAGGGAAAAGAGACACGCGAGGGAAAATAAGGGAAAGAGAGTCTTCATGGAAAAGAGGGGAACCGAAGAAAAGAGACACGCGACCGAAAACAAGGCGAAGAGAGACTTCATGGAAAAGAGGAAAACCAGGTAAAAGAGGCAGGCGAGGAAAAAGAGGGGAAAGAGAGAGTTCGTGGAAAAAAGGGAAACCAAGGAAAAAAGACAGGCGATGAGAAACGATGGAAAAGAGACAGTTCATGGAAAAACTGGGGAAAGAGTCATGCGAGGACAACGGCGAAAAGCAGGGACAAGACAGAGTCGAAGGGAAAGAGAGTGTTCATTGAAAGGGGGGAAACCAGGGAAAAGTGACAGGCGAGGGGGAAAGAGGTAAAAGAGAGAATTAATGCAGAAAAGGGAAACCAGGGAAAAGACACAGGCCAGGAAAAAGAGGGGAAGGGAGAGTTCATGGAAAAGAGGGAAACCAGGGAAAAAAGGCAGGCGAGGGGGAAAGAGGTACAGGAGAGAGTTCATGGGAAAGAGAGAAACCAGGGCAAAAAGACAGGCGATGAGAAAAAATGGAAAAGAGGCAGATGACGGGAAAACTGGGGAAAGAGAGAGGCGAGGGCAAAGAGGAAAAGCATGGAAAAGAGAGAGTCGAGGGAATGGAAGGGGGAGAGAGAGTTCATGGAGAAGAGGGAAACGAGGGAAAAGAGGCAGGAGAGGGAAAAGAAGGGAAAGGAATAGTTCATGGAATAGAGGGAAACCAGGGAAAAGAGATAGGCTAGGGCAAAGAAGGGGAAGAGGGTGTGCATTGAAAATTGGGAAACCAGGGAATAGACACAGGCGATGAAAAAGAGGGGAAAGAGAGAGTTCATGGAGAAGAGGGAAACCAGGGAAAAGAGGCAGGCGAGGGACAACCACACGAAGAGAGAGTTCATGGTAAAAAGGGAATCCTGGGAAAAGAGACAGGCGAGGGGGAAAGAGGTAAAAGAGAGAGTTAATGCAGAATAGGGAAAGAAGATAAAAGAGACAGGCGAGGCGAAAAAGATAAAAGAGACAAGCAATGAAAAGAGGGGAAAGAGACAGGCAACGGTATAGAGGAAAACCAGGGAAAAGTGACACGTGAGGGAAAAGAAGGGAAAGAGACACGCGAGGGAAAAGAAGGGAGAGTTCATGGAAAAGTGGGGAACCGAGGAAAAGAGATTCGCGACCAAAAACATGGGAAAGAGAGACTTCATGGAAAAGAGGGAAAGCAGGGAAACGAGACAGGCGAGAAAAAAGCAGGGGAAGAGAGAGTTCATGGGAAAAAAGGAAACCAGGGAAAAGAGGCAGGCGAGGAAAAAGAGGGGAAAGAGAGAGTTCATGTAAAAAGAGGGAAACCATGGAAAAAAGACAGGCGATGAGAAAAGATGGAAAAGAGGCAGATGACGGAAAAACTGGGGAAAGAGAGAGGCGAGGGCAAAGAGGAAAAGCAAGGTAGAGAGACAGTCGAGGGAAAAGAAGGGAAAGAGAGAGTTCATGGAAAAGAGGGAAACCAGGGAAAAGGGACAGGAAAGGGGGGAAGATGGAAAAGAGACAGATGATGGAAAAACTGGGGAAAGAGACAGGCAAGGGCAAAGAGGAAAAGCAAGGAAAAGAGAGAGTCGAGGGAAAAGAAGGGAAAGAGAGAGTTCATGGAAAAGAGGGAAACCAGGGAAAAGGGACAGGCGAGGGGGGAAGAGGAACAAGAGAGAGTTAATGCAGAAGAGGGAAGGCAGGGAAAAGAGGCAGGAGAGGGAAAAGAAGGGAAAGGAAGAGTTCATGGAGAAGAGGGAAACCAGGGGAAAGAGGCAGGCAAGGGACAACCAGGGGCAGAGAGAGTTCATGGTAAAAAGGGAATCCAGGGAAAAGAGACAGGCAAGACGAAAGAGGTAAAAGAGTCAGTGCAGAAGAGGGAAAGAAGAGAAAAGAGACAGGCGAGACCAAATGAGGTAAATAGACAAGCGAGCAAAAGAGGGGAAAGCGACAGGCGAGGGCATAGAGGGAAACCAGGGGAAAGAGACAGGCGAGGCGAAAAGAGATAAAAGAGACAAACGATGAAAAGAGGGGAAAGAGACAGGCGAGGGCATAGAGGAAAACGAGGGGAAAGAGGCAGCTGAGGGAAAAGAAGGGAAAAGAGACACGCGAGGGAAAATAAGGGAAAGAGAGTCTTCATGGAAAAGAGGGGAACTGAAGAAAAGAGACACGCGACCGAAAACAAGGCGAAGAGAGACTTCATGGAAAAGAGGAAAACCAGGTAAAAGAGGCAGGCGAGGAAAAAGAGGGGAAAGAGAGAGTTCGTGGAAAAAAGGGAAACCAAGGAAAAAAGACAGGCGAGGGGGAAAGAGGTACAGGAGAGAGTTCATGGGAAAGAGAGAAACCAGGGCAAAAAGACAGGCGATGAGAAAAAATGGAAAAGAGGCAGATGACGGGAAAACTGGGGAAAGAGAGAGGCGAGGGCAAAGAGGAAAAGCAGGGAAAAGAGACAGTCGAGGGAAAGGAAGGGAGAGAGAGAGTTCATGGAGAAGAGGGAAACGAGGGAAAAGAGGCAGGAGAGGGAAAAGAAGGGAAAGGAATAGTTCATGGAATAGAGGGAAACCAGGGAAAAGAGATAGGCGAGGGAAAAGAAGGGGAAGAGAGAGTTCATGAAAACAGGGAAACCAGGGAAAAGAGATACGCGACAGAAAACATGGGGAAGAGAGAGTTCATGGAAAAAAGGGAAATCATGGAAAAAAGACAGGCGATGAGAAATGATGGAAAAGAGACAGCTCATGGAAACACTGTGGAAAGAGTCATGCGAGGGCAAAGGCGAAAAGCAGGGACAAGACAGAGTCGATTGGAAAGAGAGTGTTCATTGAAAAGGGGGAAACCAGGGAAAAGAGACAGTGGAGGGGGAAAGAGGTAAAAGCGAGAATTAATGCAGTAGAGGGAAACCAGGGAAAAGAGGCAGGCCAGGAAAAAGAGTGGAAGGGAGAGTTCATGGAAACGAGGGAAACCAGGGAAATGAGATAGTCGAGGGAAAAGAAGGGGAAGAGAGAGTTCATGGAAAAGGGAGAAACCAGGGAAAAAAGACAGGTGATGAGAAAAGATGGAAAAGAGACAGATTATGGAAAAAATGGGGAAAGAGAGAGGCGAGGGCAAAGAGGAAAAGCAAGGAAAAGAGACAGTCGAGGGAAAGGAAGGGAAAGAGAGCGTTCATGGAGAAGAGGGAAACCAGGGAAAAGAGGCAGCTTGTGGAAAAGAAGGGAAAAGAGACACGTGAGGGAAAAGAGACACGTGAAGGAAAAGAGGGGAAAGAGAGAGTTCATGGAAAAGAGGGAAAGCAGGGGAAAGAGGCAGGCGAGAGAAAAACAGGGGCAGAGAGTGTTCATGGTAAAAAGGGAATCCTGGGAAAAGAGACAGGCGAGGCGAAAAGAGATAAAAGAGACAAACGATGAAAAGAGGGGAAAGAGACAGGCAACGGTATAGAGGAAAACCAGGGAAAAGTGACACGTGAGGGAAAAGAAGGGAAAGAGACACGCGAGGGAAAAGAAGGGAGAGTTCATGGAAAAGAGGGGAACCGAGGAAAAGAGATTCGCGACCAAAAACATGGGAAAGAGAGACTTCATGGAAAAGAGGGAAAGCAGGGAAACGAGACAGGCGAGAAAAAAGCAGGGGAAGAGAGAGTTCATGGAAAAAAAGGAAACCAGGGAAAAGAGGCAGGCGAGGAAAAAGAGGGGAAAGAGAGAGTTCATGTAAAAAGAGGGAAACCATGGAAAAAAGACAGGCGATGAGAAAAGATGGAAAAGAGGCAGATGACGGAAAAACTGGGGAAAGAGAGAGGCGAGGGCAAAGAGGAAAAGCAAGGAAAAGAGACAGTCGAGGGAAACGAAGGGAAAGAGAGAGTTCATGGAGAAGAGGGAAGGCAGGGAAAAGAGACAGGCGAGGAAAAAGCAGGGCAAGAGAGAGCTCATTGAAAAGGGGGAAACCAGGGAAAAAAGACAGGCGATGAGAAAAGATGGAAAAGAGACAGATGATGGAAAAACTGGGGAAAGAGACAGGCAAGGGCAAAGAGGAAAAGCAAGGAAAAGAGACAGTCGAGGGAAACGAAGGGAAAGAGAGAGTTCATGGAGAAGAGGGAAACCAGGGAAAAGAGACAGTGGAGGGGGGAAGAGGAAAAAGAGAGAGTCAATGCAGAAGAGGGAAGGCAGGGAAAAGAGGCAGGAGAGGGAAAAGAAGGGAAAGGAAGAGTTCATGGAAAAAAGGGAAAGCAGGGAAAATAGGCGATGAGAAACGATGGAGAAGAGAGAGTTCATGGAAAAACTGGGGAAAGAGTCATGCGAGGGCAATAGCGAAAATCAGGGACAAGACAGAGTTGAAGGCAAAGAGAGTGTTCATTGAAAAGGGGGAAACCAGGGAAAAGAGACAGTGGAGGGGGAAAGAGGTAAAAGCGAGAATTAATGCAGAAGAGGGAAAAGAAGGGAAAAGAGGCAGGCGAGGAAAAAGAGGGGCAAGAGAGAATTCATTGAAAAGGGGGAAACCAGGGAAAAGAGGCAGGCGAGGGAAAAGAAGGGCAAGAGAGAATTCATTGAAAAGGGGGAAACCAGGGAAAAGAGGCGAGAATGAAAGAGGTAAAGGAGAGAGTTCATGGAAAAGAGGGAAACCAGGAAAAAAAGACAGGCGATGAGAAAAGATGGAAAAGAGATGATGGGAAAAGTGGGGAAAGAGGCAAGGGCAAAGAGGAAAAGCAGGGAAAAGAGACAGTCGAGAGAAAGGAAGAGTTCATGGAGAAGAGGGAAACCAGGGGAAAGAGGCAGGCGAGGGACAACCAGGGGCAGAGAGAGTTCATGGTAAAAAGGGAATCCAGGGAAAAGAGACAGGCAAGACGAAAGAGGTAAAAGAGTCAGTGCAGAAGAGGGAAAGAAGAGAAAAGAGACAGGCGAGACCAAATGAGGTAAATAGACAAGCGAGCAAAACAGGGGGAAGCGACAGGCGAGGGCATAGAGGGAAACCAGGGGAGAGACAGGCGAGGGGGAAAGAGGTACAAGAGAGAGTCAATGCAGAAGAGGGAAAGAAAAGAGACAGGCGAGGCGAAAAGAGATAAAAGAGACAAACGATGAAAAGAGGGGAAAGAGAGAGGCGAGGGCATAGAGGAAAACGAGGGAAAAGAGGCAGCTGAGGGAAAAGAAGGGAAGAGACACGCGACCGAAAATAAGGGAAAGAGAGTCTTCATGGAAAAGAAGGGAACCGAAGAAAAGAGACACGCGACCGAAAACAAGGCGAAGAGAGACTTCATGGAAAAGAGGAAAACCAGGTAAAAGAGGCAGGCGAGGAAAAAGAGGGGAAAGAGAGAGTTCGTGGAAAAAAAAGGAAACCAAGGAAAAAAGACAGGCGAGGGGGAAAGAGGTACAGGAGAGAGTTCATGGGAAAGAGAGAAACCAGGGCAAAAAGACAGGCGATGAGAAAAAATGGAAAAGAGGCAGATGACGGGAAAACTGGGGAAAGAGAGAGGCGAGGGCAAAGAGGAAAAGCAGGGAAAAGAGACAGTCGAGGGAAAGGAAGGGAGAGAGAGAGTTCATGGAGAAGAGGGAAACGAGGGAAAAGAGGCAGGAGAGGGAAAAGAAGGGAAAGGAATAGTTCATGGAATAGAGGGAAACCAGGGAAAAGAGATAGGCTAGGGCAAAGAAGGGGAAGAGGGTGTGCATTGAAAATTGGGAAACCAGGGAATAGACACAGGCGATGAAAAAGAGGGGAAAGAGAGAGTTCATGGAGAAGAGGGAAACCAGGGAAAAGAGGCAGGCGAGGGACAACCAGACGAAGAGAGAGTTCATGGTAAAAAGGGAAACCAGGGAAAAGAGACAGGTGAGGGAAAAGCAGGGGAAGAGAAATTTCACGGTAAAAAGGGAATCCTGGAAAAAGAGACAGGCGAGGGGGAAAGAGGTAAAAGAGAGAGTTAATGCAGAACAGGGAAAGAAGATAAAAGAGACAGGCGAGGCGAAAAAAGATAAAAGAGACAAGCAATGAAAAGAGGGGAAAGAGACAGGCGAAGGTATAGAGGAAAACCAGGGAAAAGTGACACGCGAGGGAAAAGAAAGGAAAGAGACTCGCGAGGGGAAAGAAGGGAGACTTCATGGAAAAGAGGGAAACCAGTGAAACGAGACAGGTGAGAAAAAAGCAGGGGAAGAGAGATTTCATGGAAAAAAAGGAAACCAGTGAAAAGAGACAGGCGAGGGAAAAGCAGGGGAAGAGAGAGTTCATGGAAAAGAGGGAAACCAGGGAAAAATGCAGGCGATTATATAAGATGGAAAAGAGACAGATGATGGAAAAACTGGGGAAAGAGACAGGCAAGGGCAAAGAGGAACAGCAAGGAAAAGAGACAGTGGAGGGAAAAGAAGGGAAAGAGAGACTTCATGGAAAAGAGGGAAACCAGTGAAAGGAGACAGGTGAGGGAAAAGCAGGGGAAGAGAGATTTCATGGAAAAAAGGGAATCCTGGAAAAAGAGACAGGCGAGGGGGAAAGAGGTAAAAGAGTCAAACGATGAAAAGAAGGGGAAGAGACAGGCGAGGGCATAGAGGAAAACGAGGGAAAAGAGGCAGCTGAGGGAAAAGAAGGGAAAAGAGACACGCGAGGGAAAATAAGGGAAAGAGAGAGTTCATGGAAAAGAGGGGAACCGAAGAAAAGAGACACACGACCAAAAACAAGGCGAAGAGAGACTTCATGGAAAAGAGGAAAACCAGGTAAAAGAGGCAGGCGAGGAAAAAGAGGGGAAGGGAGAGTTCATGAAAACAGGGAAACCAGGGAAAAGAGATACGCGACAGAAAACATGGGGAAGAGAGAGTTCATGGAAAAAAGGGAATCCTGGGAAAAGAGGCAGGCGAGGAAAAAGAGGGGAAAGAGAGAGTTCATTGAAAAGGGGGAAACCAGGGAAAAGAGAGAGGCGAGGGGGAAAGAGGTAAAAGAGACAAACGATGAAAAGAGGGGAAACACACATGCAAGTGCATAGAGGAAAACGAGGGAAGAGAGACAGGCGAGGGAAAACCAGGGAAGAGAGTTCATGGAAAAAAGGGAAACCAAGGAAAAAAGACAGGCGATGAGAAATGATGGAAAAGAGACAGCTCATGGAAACACTGTGGAAAGAGTCATGCGAGGGCAAAGGCGAAAAGCAGGGCCAAGACAGAGTCGATTGGAAAGAGAGTGTTCATTGAAAAGGGGGAAACACGGGAAAAGAGACAGGCGAGGGGGAAAGAGGTAAAAGAGAGAATTAATGCAGTAGAGGGAAACCAGGGAAAAGAGACAGGCGAGGAGGGAAGAGGAAAAAGAGAGAGTCAATGCAGAAGAGGGAAGGCAGGGAAAAGAGGCAGGAGAGGGAAAAGAAGGGAAAGGAAGAGTTCATGGAAAAAAGGGAAAGCAGGGAAAATAGGCGATGAGAAACGATGGAGAAGAGAGAGTTCATGGAAAAACTGGGGAAAGAGTCATGCGAGGGCAATAGCGAAAATCAGGGACAAGACAGAGTTGAAGGCAAAGAGAGTGTTCATTGAAAAGGGGGAAACCAGGGAAAAGAGACAGTGGAGGGGGAAAGAGGTAAAAGCGAGAATTAATGCAGAAGAGGGAAAAGAAGGGAAAAGAGGCAGGCGAGGAAAAAGAGGGGCAAGAGAGAATTCATTGAAAAGGGGGAAACCAGGGAAAAGAGACAGTGGAGGGGGAAAGAGGTAAAAGAGAGAATTAATGCAGAAGAGGGAAACCAGGGAGAAGAGGCAGGCGAGGAAAAAGAGGGGAAGGGAGAGTTCATGGAAAAGAGGGAAACCAGGGAAAAGAGGCAGGCGAGGGAAAAGAAGGGCAAGAGAGAATTCATTGAAAAGGTGGACACCAGGGAAAAGAGGCGAGAATGAAAGAGGTAAAGGAGAGAGTTCATGGAAAAGAGGGAAACCAGGAAAAAAAGACAGGCGATGAGAAAAGATGGAAAAGAGATGATGGGAAAAGTGGGGAAAGAGACAGGCAAGGGCAAAGAGGAAAAGCAGGGAAAAGAGACAGTCGAGGGAAAAGAAGGGAAAGGAAGAGTTCATGGAGAAGAGGGAAACCAGGGGAAAGAGGCAGGCGAGGGACAACCAGACAAAGAGAGAGTTCATGGTAAAAAGGGAATCCAGGGAAAAGAGACAGGCAAGACGAAAGAGGTAAAAGAGTCAGTGCAGAAGAGGGAAAGAAGAGAAAAGAGACAGGCGAGACCAAATGAGGTAAATAGACAAGCGAGCAAAAGAGGTGAAAGCGACAGGCGAGGGCATAGAGGGAAACCAGGGGAGAGACAGGCGAGGGGGAAAGAGGTACAAGAGAGAGTCAATGCAGAAGAGGGAAAGAAAAGAGACAGGCGAGGCGAAAAGAGATAAAAGAGACAAACGATGAAAAGAGGGGAAAGAGAGAGGCGAGGGCATAGAGGAAAACGAGGGAAAAGAGGCAGCTGAGGGAAAAGAAGGGAAAAGAGACACGCGAGGGAAAATAAGGGAAAGAGAGTCTTCATGGAAAAGAGGGGAACCGAAGAAAAGAGACACGCGACCGAAAACAAGGCGAAGAGAGACTTCATGGAAAAGAGGAAAACCAGGTAAAAGAGGCAGGCGAGGAAAAAGAGGGGAAAGAGAGAGTTCGTGGAAAAAAAAGGAAACCAAGGAAAAAAGACAGGCGAGGGGGAAAGAGGTACAGGAGAGAGTTCATGGGAAAGAGAGAAACCAGGGCAAAAAGACAGGCGATGAGAAAAAATGGAAAAGAGGCAGATGACGGGAAAACTGGGGAAAGAGAGAGGCGAGGGCAAAGAGGAAAAGCAGGGAAAAGAGACAGTCGAGGGAAAGGAAGGGAGAGAGAGAGTTCATGGAGAAGAGGGAAACGAGGGAAAAGAGGCAGGAGAGGGAAAAGAAGGGAAAGGAATAGTTCATGGAATAGAGGGAAACCAGGGAAAAGAGATAGGCTAGGGCAAAGAAGGGGAAGAGGGTGTGCATTGAAAATTGGGAAACCAGGGAATAGACACAGGCGATGAAAAAGAGGGGAAAGAGAGAGTTCATGGAGAAGAGGGAAACCAGGGAAAAGAGGCAGGCGAGGGACAACCAGACGAAGAGAGAGTTCATGGTAAAAAGGGAAACCAGGGAAAAGAGACAGGTGAGGGAAAAGCAGGGGAAGAGAAATTTCATGGTAAAAAGGGAATCCTGGGAAAAGAGACAGGCGAGGGGGAAAGAGGTAAAAGAGAGAGTTAATGCAGAACAGGGAAAGAAGATAAAAGAGACAGGCGAGGCGCAAAAAGATAAAAGAGACAAGCAATGAAAAGAGGGGAAAGAGACAGGCGAAGGTATAGAGGAAAACCAGGGAAAAGTGACACGCGAGGGAAAAGAAAGGAAAGAGACTCGCGAGGGGAAAGAAGGGAGACTTCATGGAAAAGAGGGAAACCAGTGAAAGGAGACAGGTGAGGGAAAAGCAGGGGAAGAGAGATTTCATGGAAAAAAGGGAATCCTGGAAAAAGAGACAGGCGAGGCGAAAAGAGATAAAAGAGTCAAACGATGATAAGAAGGGGAAGAGACAGGCGAGGGCATAGAGGAAAACGAGGGAAAAGAGGCAGCTGAGGGAAAAGAAGGGAAAAGAGACACGCGAGGGAAAATAAGGGAAAGAGAGAGTTCATGGAAAAGAGGGGAACCGAAGAAAAGAGACACGCGACCAAAAACAAGGCGAAGAGAGACTTCATGGAAAAGAGGAAAACCAGGTAAAAGAGGCAGGCGAGGAAAAAGAGGGGAAGGGAGAGTTCATGAAAACAGGGAAACCAGGGAAAAGAGATACGCGACAGAAAACATGGGGAAGAGAGAGTTCATGGAAAAAAGGGAATCCTGGGAAAAGAGGCAGGCGAGGAAAAAGAGGGGAAAGAGAGAGTTCATTGAAAAGGGGGAAACCAGGGAAAAGAGAGAGGCGAGGGGGAAAGAGGTAAAAGAGACAAACGATGAAAAGAGGGGAAACACACATGCAAGTGCATAGAGGAAAACGAGGGAAGAGAGACAGGCGAGGGAAAACCAGGGAAGAGAGTTCATGGAAAAAAGGGAAACCAAGGAAAAAAGACAGGCGATGAGAAATGATGGAAAAGAGACAGCTCATGGAAACACTTTGGAAAGAGTCATGCGAGGGCAAAGGCGAAAAGCAGGGACAAGACAGAGTCGAAGGGAAAGAGAGTGTTCATTGAAAAGGGGGAAACACGGGAAAAGAGACAGGCGAGGGGGAAAGAGGTAAAAGAGAGAATTAATGCAGTAGAGGGAAACCAGGGAAAAGAGACAGGCGAGGAGGGAAGAGGAAAAAGAGAGAGTCAATGCAGAAGAGGGAAGGCAGGGAAAAGAGGCAGGAGAGGGAAAAGAAGGGAAAGAGAGAGTTCATGGAAAAAAGGGAAAGCAGGGAAAATAGGCGATGAGAAACGATGGAGAAGAGACAGTTCATGGAAAAACTGGGGAAAGAGTCATGCGAGGGCAATAGCGAAAATCAGGGACAAGACAGAGTTGAAGGCAAAGAGAGTGTTCATTGAAAAGGGGGAAACCAGGGAAAAGAGACAGTGGAGGGGGAAAGAGGTAAAAGCGAGAATTAATGCAGAAGAGGGAAAAGAAGGGAAAAGAGGCAGGCGAGGAAAAAGAGGGGCAAGAGAGAATTCATTGAAAAGGGGGAAACCAGGGAAAAGAGACAGTGGAGGGGGAAAGAGGTAAAAGAGAGAATTAATGCAGAAGAGGGAAACCAGGGAGAAGAGGCAGGCGAGGAAAAAGAGGGGAAGGGAGAGTTCATGGAAAAGAGGGAAACCAGGGAAAAGAGGCAGGCGAGGGAAAAGAAGGGCAAGAGAGAATTCATTGAAAAGGGGGACACCAGGGAAAAGAGGCGAGAATGAAAGAGGTAAAGGAGAGAGTTCATGGAAAAGAGGGAAACCAGGAAAAAAAGACAGGCGATGAGAAAAGATGGAAAAGAGATGATGGGAAAAGTGGGGAAAGAGACAGGCAAGGGCAAAGAGGAAAAGCAGGGAAAAGAGACAGTCGAGGGAAAAGAAGGGAAAGGAAGAGTTCATGGAGAAGAGGGAAACCAGGGGAAAGAGGCAGGCGAGGGACAACCAGACAAAGAGAGAGTTCATGGTAAAAAGGGAATCCAGGGAAAAGAGACAGGCAAGACGAAAGAGGTAAAAGAGTCAGTGCAGAAGAGGGAAAGAAGAGAAAAGAGACAGGCGAGACCAAATGAGGTAAATAGACAAGCGAGCAAAAGAGGTGAAAGCGACAGGCGAGGGCATAGAGGGAAACCAGGGGAGAGACAGGCGAGGGGGAAAGAGGTACAAGAGAGAGTCAATGCAGAAGAGGGAAAGAAAAGAGACAGGCGAGGCGAAAAGAGATAAAAGAGACAAACGATGAAAAGAGGGGAAAGAGAGAGGCGAGGGCATAGAGGAAAACGAGGGAAAAGAGGCAGCTGAGGGAAAAGAAGGGAAAAGAGACACGCGAGGGAAAATAAGGGAAAGAGAGTCTTCATGGAAAAGAGGGGAACCGAAGAAAAGAGACACGCGACCGAAAACAAGGCGAAGAGAGACTTCATGGAAAAGAGGAAAACCAGGTAAAAGAGGCAGGCGAGGAAAAAGAGGGGAAAGAGAGAGTTCGTGGAAAAAAAAGGAAACCAAGGAAAAAAGACAGGCGAGGGGGAAAGAGGTACAGGAGAGAGTTCATGGGAAAGAGAGAAACCAGGGCAAAAAGACAGGCGATGAGAAAAAATGGAAAAGAGGCAGATGACGGGAAAACTGGGGAAAGAGAGAGGCGAGGGCAAAGAGGAAAAGCAGGGAAAAGAGACAGTCGAGGGAAAGGAAGGGAGAGAGAGAGTTCATGGAGAAGAGGGAAACGAGGGAAAAGAGGCAGGAGAGGGAAAAGAAGGGAAAGGAATAGTTCATGGAATAGAGGGAAACCAGGGAAAAGAGATAGGCTAGGGCAAAGAAGGGGAAGAGGGTGTGCATTGAAAATTGGGAAACCAGGGAATAGACACAGGCGATGAAAAAGAGGGGAAAGAGAGAGTTCATGGAGAAGAGGGAAACCAGGGAAAAGAGGCAGGCGAGGGACAACCAGACGAAGAGAGAGTTCATGGTAAAAAGGGAAACCAGGGAAAAGAGACAGGTGAGGGAAAAGCAGGGGAAGAGAAATTTCATGGTAAAAAGGGAATCCTGGGAAAAGAGACAGGCGAGGGGGAAAGAGGTAAAAGAGAGAGTTAATGCAGAACAGGGAAAGAAGATAAAAGAGACAGGCGAGGCGCAAAAAGATAAAAGAGACAAGCAATGAAAAGAGGGGAAAGAGACAGGCGAAGGTATAGAGGAAAACCAGGGAAAAGTGACACGCGAGGGAAAAGAAAGGAAAGAGACTCGCGAGGGGAAAGAAGGGAGACTTCATGGAAAAGAGGGAAACCAGTGAAAGGAGACAGGTGAGGGAAAAGCAGGGGAAGAGAGATTTCATGGAAAAAAGGGAATCCTGGAAAAAGAGACAGGCGAGGCGAAAAGAGATAAAAGAGTCAAACGATGATAAGAAGGGGAAGAGACAGGCGAGGGCATAGAGGAAAACGAGGGAAAAGAGGCAGCTGAGGGAAAAGAAGGGAAAAGAGACACGCGAGGGAAAATAAGGGAAAGAGAGAGTTCATGGAAAAGAGGGGAACCGAAGAAAAGAGACACGCGACCAAAAACAAGGCGAAGAGAGACTTCATGGAAAAGAGGAAAACCAGGTAAAAGAGGCAGGCGAGGAAAAAGAGGGGAAGGGAGAGTTCATGAAAACAGGGAAACCAGGGAAAAGAGATACGCGACAGAAAACATGGGGAAGAGAGAGTTCATGGAAAAAAGGGAATCCTGGGAAAAGAGGCAGGCGAGGAAAAAGAGGGGAAAGAGAGAGTTCATTGAAAAGGGGGAAACCAGGGAAAAGAGAGAGGCGAGGGGGAAAGAGGTAAAAGAGACAAACGATGAAAAGAGGGGAAACACACATGCAAGTGCATAGAGGAAAACGAGGGAAGAGAGACAGGCGAGGGAAAACCAGGGAAGAGAGTTCATGGAAAAAAGGGAAACCAAGGAAAAAAGACAGGCGATGAGAAATGATGGAAAAGAGACAGCTCATGGAAACACTTTGGAAAGAGTCATGCGAGGGCAAAGGCGAAAAGCAGGGACAAGACAGAGTCGAAGGGAAAGAGAGTGTTCATTGAAAAGGGGGAAACACGGGAAAAGAGACAGGCGAGGGGGAAAGAGGTAAAAGAGAGAATTAATGCAGTAGAGGGAAACCAGGGAAAAGAGACAGGCGAGGAGGGAAGAGGAAAAAGAGAGAGTCAATGCAGAAGAGGGAAGGCAGGGAAAAGAGGCAGGAGAGGGAAAAGAAGGGAAAGAGAGAGTTCATGGAAAAAAGGGAAAGCAGGGAAAATAGGCGATGAGAAACGATGGAGAAGAGACAGTTCATGGAAAAACTGGGGAAAGAGTCATGCGAGGGCAATAGCGAAAATCAGGGACAAGACAGAGTTGAAGGCAAAGAGAGTGTTCATTGAAAAGGGGGAAACCAGGGAAAAGAGACAGTGGAGGGGGAAAGAGGTAAAAGCGAGAATTAATGCAGAAGAGGGAAACCAGGGAAAAGAGGCAGGCGAGGAAAAAGAGGGGCAAGAGAGAATTCATTGAAAAGGGGGAAACCAGGGAAAAGAGACAGTGGAGGGGGAAAGAGGTAAAAGAGAGAATTAATGCAGAAGAGGGAAACCAGGGAGAAGAGGCAGGCGAGGAAAAAGAGGGGAAGGGAGAGTTCATGGAAAAGAGGGAAACCAGGGAAAAGAGGCAGGCGAGGGAAAAGAAGGGCAAGAGAGAATTCATTGAAAAGGGGGACACCAGGGAAAAGAGGCGAGAATGAAAGAGGTACAGGAGAGAGTTCATGGGAAAGAGAGAAACCAGGGCAAAAAGACAGGCGATGAGAAAAAATGGAAAAGAGGCAGATGACGGGAAAACTGGGGAAAGAGAGAGGCGAGGGCAAAGAGGAAAAGCAGGGAAAAGAGACAGTCGAGGGAAAGGAAGGGAGAGAGAGAGTTCATGGAGAAGAGGGAAACGAGGGAAAAGAGGCAGGAGAGGGAAAAGAAGGGAAAGGAATAGTTCATGGAATAGAGGGAAACCAGGGAAAAGAGATAGGCTAGGGCAAAGAAGGGGAAGAGGGTGTGCATTGAAAATTGGGAAACCAGGGAATAGACACAGGCGATGAAAAAGAGGGGAAAGAGAGAGTTCATGGAGAAGAGGGAAACCAGGGAAAAGAGGCAGGCGAGGGACAACCAGACGAAGAGAGAGTTCATGGTAAAAAGGGAAACCAGGGAAAAGAGACAGGTGAGGGAAAAGCAGGGGAAGAGAAATTTCACGGTAAAAAGGGAATCCTGGAAAAAGAGACAGGCGAGGGGGAAAGAGGTAAAAGAGAGAGTTAATGCAGAACAGGGAAAGAAGATAAAAGAGACAGGCGAGGCGAAAAAAGATAAAAGAGACAAGCAATGAAAAGAGGGGAAAGAGACAGGCGAAGGTATAGAGGAAAACCAGGGAAAAGTGACACGCGAGGGAAAAGAAAGGAAAGAGACTCGCGAGGGGAAAGAAGGGAGACTTCATGGAAAAGAGGGAAACCAGTGAAATGAGACAGGTGAGAAAAAAGCAGGGGAAGAGAGATTTCATGGAAAAAAAGGAAACCAGTGAAAAGAGACAGGCGAGGCGAAAAGAGATAAAAGAGTCAAACGATGAAAAGAAGGGGAAGAGACAGGCGAGGGCATAGAGGAAAACGAGGGAAAAGAGGCAGCTGAGGGAAAAGAAGGGAAAAGAGACACGCGAGGGAAAATAAGGGAAAGAGAGAGTTCATGGAAAAGAGGGGAACCGAAGAAAAGAGACACGCGACCAAAAACAAGGCGAAGAGAGACTTCATGGAAAAGAGGAAAACCAGGTAAAAGAGGCAGGCGAGGAAAAAGAGGGGAAGGGAGAGTTCATGAAAACAGGGAAACCAGGGAAAAGAGATACGCGACAGAAAACATGGGGAAGAGAGAGTTCATGGAAAAGAGGGGAACCGAGGAAAAGAGATTCGCGACCAAAAACATGGGAAAGAGAGACTTCATGGAAAAGAGGGAAAGCAGGGAAACGAGACAGGCGAGAAAAAAGCAGGGGAAGAGAGAGATCATGGAAAAAAAGGAAACCAGGGAAAAGAGGCAGGCGAGGAAAAAGAGGGGAAAGAGAGAGTTCATGTAAAAAGAGGGAAACCATGGAAAAAAGACAGGCGATGAGAAAAGATGGAAAAGAGGCAGATGACGGAAAAACTGGGGAAAGAGAGAGGCGAGGGCAAAGAGGAAAAGCAAGGAAAAGAGACAGTCGAGGGAAACGAAGGGAAAGAGAGAGTTCATGGAGAAGAGGGAAGGCAGGGAAAAGAGACAGGCGAGGGACAACCAGACGAAGAGAGAGTTCATGGTAAAAAGGGAAACCAGGGAAAAGAGACAGGTGAGGGAAAAGCAGGGGAAGAGAAATTTCACGGTAAAAAGGGAATCCTGGAAAAAGAGACAGGCGAGGGGGAAAGAGGTAAAAGAGAGAGTTAATGCAGAACAGGGAAAGAAGATAAAAGAGACAGGCGAGGCGAAAAAAGATAAAAGAGACAAGCAATGAAAAGAGGGGAAAGAGACAGGCGAAGGTATAGAGGAAAACCAGGGAAAAGTGACACGCGAGGGAAAAGAAAGGAAAGAGACTCGCGAGGGGAAAGAAGGGAGACTTCATGGAAAAGAGGGAAACCAGTGAAATGAGACAGGTGAGAAAAAAGCAGGGGAAGAGAGATTTCATGGAAAAAAAGGAAACCAGTGAAAAGAGACAGGCGAGGCGAAAAGAGATAAAAGAGTCAAACGATGAAAAGAAGGGGAAGAGACAGGCGAGGGCATAGAGGAAAACGAGGGAAAAGAGGCAGCTGAGGGAAAAGAAGGGAAAAGAGACACGCGAGGGAAAATAAGGGAAAGAGAGAGTTCATGGAAAAGAGGGGAACCGAAGAAAAGAGACACGCGACCAAAAACAAGGCGAAGAGAGACTTCATGGAAAAGAGGAAAACCAGGTAAAAGAGGCAGGCGAGGAAAAAGAGGGGAAGGGAGAGTTCATGAAAACAGGGAAACCAGGGAAAAGAGATACGCGACAGAAAACATGGGGAAGAGAGAGTTCATGGAAAAGAGGGGAACCGAGGAAAAGAGATTCGCGACCAAAAACATGGGAAAGAGAGACTTCATGGAAAAGAGGGAAAGCAGGGAAACGAGACAGGCGAGAAAAAAGCAGGGGAAGAGAGAGATCATGGAAAAAAAGGAAACCAGGGAAAAGAGGCAGGCGAGGAAAAAGAGGGGAAAGAGAGAGTTCATGTAAAAAGAGGGAAACCATGGAAAAAAGACAGGCGATGAGAAAAGATGGAAAAGAGGCAGATGACGGAAAAACTGGGGAAAGAGAGAGGCGAGGGCAAAGAGGAAAAGCAAGGAAAAGAGACAGTCGAGGGAAACGAAGGGAAAGAGAGAGTTCATGGAGAAGAGGGAAGGCAGGGAAAAGAGACAGGCGAGGAAAAAGCAGTGCAAGAGAGAGCTCATTGAAAAGGGGGAAACCAGGGAAAAAAGACAGGCGATGAGAAAAGATGGAAAAGAGACAGATGATGGAAAAACTGGGGAAAGAGACAGGCAAGGGCAAAGAGGAAAAGCAAGGAAAAGAGACAGTCGAGGGAAAAGAAGGGAAAGAGAGAGTTCATGGAAAAGAGGGAAACCAGGGAAAAGGGACAGGCGAGGGGGGAAGAGGAAAAAGAGAGAGTCAATGCAGAAGAGGGAAGGCAGGGAAAAGAGGCAGGAGAGGGAAAAGAAGGGAAAGAGAGATTTCATGGAAAAAAGGGAAAGCAGGGAAAATAGGCGATGAGAAACGATGGAGAAGAGAGAGTTCATGGAAAAACTGGGGAAAGAGTCATGCGAGGGCAATAGCGAAAATCAGGGACAAGACAGAGTTGAAGGCAAAGAGAGTGTTCATTGAAAAGGGGGAAACCAGGGAAAAGAGACAGTGGAGGGGGAAAGAGGTAAAAGCGAGAATTAATGCAGAAGAGGGAAACCAGGGAGAAGAGGCAGGCGAGGAAAAAGAGGGGAAGGGAGAGTTCATGGAAAAGAGGGAAACCAGGGAAAAGAGGCAGGCGAGGGAAAAGAAGGGCAAGAGAGAATTCATTGAAAAGGTGGACACCAGGGAAAAGAGGCGAGAATGAAAGAGGTAAAGCAGAGAGTTCATGGAAAAGAGGGAAACCAGGAAAAAAAGACAGGCGATGAGAAAAGATGGAAAAGAGATGATGGGAAAAGTGGGGAAAGAGACAGGCAAGGGCAAAGAGGAAAAGCAGGGAAAAGAGACAGTCGAGGGAAAAGAAGGGAAAGGAAGAGTTCATGGAGAAGAGGGAAACCAGGGAAAAGAGGCAGGCGAGGGACAACCAGACGAAGAGAGAGTTCATGGTAAAAAGGGAATCCAGGGAAAAGAGACAGGCAAGACGAAAGAGGTAAAAGAGTCAGTGCAGAAGAGGGAAAGAAGAGAAAAGAGACAGGCGAGACCAAATGAGGTAAATAGACAAGCGAGCAAAAGAGGGGAAAGCGACAGGCGAGGGCATAGAGGGAAACCAGGGGAGAGACAGGCGAGGGGGAAAGAGGTAAAAGAGAGAGTCAATGCAGAAGAGGGAAAGAAAAGAGACAGGCGAGGCGAAAAGAGATAAAAGAGACAAACGATGAAAAGAGGGGAAAGAGACAGGCGAGGGCATAGAGGAAAACGAGGGAAAAGAGGCAGCTGAGGGAAAAGAAGGGAAAAGAGACACGCGAGGGAAAATAAGGGAAAGAGAGTCTTCATGGAAAAGAGGGGAACCGAAGAAAAGAGACACGCGACCGAAAACAAGGCGAAGAGAGACTTCATGGAAAAGAGGAAAACCAGGTAAAAGAGGCAGGCGAGGAAAAAGAGGGGAAAGAGAGAGTTCGTGGAAAAAAAAGGAAACCAAGGAAAAAAGACAGGCGAGGGGGAAAGAGGTACAGGAGAGAGTTCATGGGAAAGAGAGAAACCAGGGCAAAAAGACAGGCGATGAGAAAAAATGGAAAAGAGGCAGATGACGGGAAAACTGGGGAAAGAGAGAGGCGAGGGCAAAGAGGAAAAGCAGGGAAAAGAGACAGTCGAGGGAAAGGAAGGGAGAGAGAGAGTTCATGGAGAAGAGGGAAACGAGGGAAAAGAGGCAGGAGAGGGAAAAGAAGGGAAAGGAATAGTTCATGGAATAGAGGGAAACCAGGGAAAAGAGATAGGCTAGGGCAAAGAAGGGGAAGAGGGTGTGCATTGAAAATTGGGAAACCAGGGAATAGACACAGGCGATGAAAAAGAGGGGAAAGAGAGAGTTCATGGAGAAGAGGGAAACCAGGGAAAAGAGGCAGGCGAGGGACAACCAGACGAAGAGAGAGTTCATGGTAAAAAGGGAAACCAGGGAAAAGAGACAGGTGAGGGAAAAGCAGGGGAAGAGAAATTTCATGGTAAAAAGGGAATCCTGGGAAAAGAGACAGGCGAGGGGGAAAGAGGTAAAAGAGAGAGTTAATGCAGAACAGGGAAAGAAGATAAAAGAGACAGGCGAGGCGCAAAAAGATAAAAGAGACAAGCAATGAAAAGAGGGGAAAGAGACAGGCGAAGGTATAGAGGAAAACCAGGGAAAAGTGACACGCGAGGGAAAAGAAAGGAAAGAGACTCGCGAGGGGAAAGAAGGGAGACTTCATGGAAAAGAGGGAAACCAGTGAAAGGAGACAGGTGAGGGAAAAGCAGGGGAAGAGAGATTTCATGGAAAAAAGGGAATCCTGGAAAAAGAGACAGGCGAGGCGAAAAGAGATAAAAGAGTCAAACGATGAAAAGAAGGGGAAGAGACAGGCGAGGGCATAGAGGAAAACGAGGGAAAAGAGGCAGCTGAGGGAAAAGAAGGGAAAAGAGACACGCGAGGGAAAATAAGGGAAAGAGAGAGTTCATGGAAAAGAGGGGAACCGAAGAAAAGAGACACGCGACCAAAAACAAGGCGAAGAGAACTTCATGGAAAAGAGGAAAACCAGGTAAAAGAGGCAGGCGAGGAAAAAGAGGGGAAGGGAGAGTTCATGGAAAAAAGGGAATCCTGGGAAAAGAGGCAGGCGAGGAAAAAGAGGGGAAAGAGAGAGTTCATTGAAAAGGGGGAAACCAGGGAAAAGAGAGAGGCGAGGGGGAAAGAGGTAAAAGAGAGAGTCAATGCAGAAGAGGGAAGGCAGGGAAAAGAGGCAGGAGAGGGAAAAGAAGGGAAAGGAATAGTTCATGGAATAGAGGGAAACCAGGGAAAAGAGATAGGCTAGGGCAAAGAAGGGGAAGAGGGTGTGCATTGAAAATGGGAAAACCAGGGAAAAGACACAGGCGAGGGAAAAGCAGGGGAAGAGAGAGTTCATGGGAAAAAGGGAAATCATGGAAAAAATGCGATGAGAAATGATGGAAAAGAGACAGCTCATGGAAACACTTTGGAAAGAGTCATGCGAGGGCAAAGGCGAAAAGCAGGGACAAGACAGAGTCGAAGGGAAAGAGAGTGTTCATTGAAAAGGGGGAAACACGGGAAAAGAGACAGTCGAGGGGGAAAGAGCTAAAAGAGAGAGTCAATGCAGAAGAGAGAAGGAAGAGAAAAGAGACAGGCGAGGCGAAAAGAGATTAGAGACAAACGATGAAAAGAGGGGAAACACACATGCAAGTGCATAGAGGAAAACCAGGGAAGAGAGACAGGCGAGGGAAAAGCAGGGGAAGAGAGAGTTCATGGAAAAAAGGGAAATCCAGGAAAAAAGACAGGCGATGAGAAATGATGGAAAAGAGACAGCTCATGGAAACACTGTGGAAAGAGTCATGCGAGGGCAAAGGCGAAAAGCAGGGACAAGACAGAGTCGATTGGAAAGAGAGTGTTCATTGAAAAGGGGGAAACACGGGAAAAGAGACAGGCGAGGGGGAAAGAGGTAAAAGAGAGAATTAATGCAGTAGAGGGAAACCAGGGAAAAGAGGCAGGCGAGGAAAAAGAGTGGAAGGGAGAGTTCATGGAAACGAGGGAAACCAGGGAAATGAGATAGTCGAGGGAAAAGAAGGGGAAGAGAGAGTTCATGGAAAAGGGAGAAACCAGGGAAAAAAGACAGGTGATGAGAAAAGATGGAAAAGAGACAGATTATGGAAAAAATGGGGAAAGAGAGAGGCGAGGGCAAAGAGGAAAAGCAGGGAAAAGAGACAGTCGAGGGAAAGGAAGGGAAAGAGAGCGTTCATGGAGAAGAGGAAAACCAGGGAAAAGAGGCAGCTTGTGGAAAAGAAGGGAAAAGAGACACGTGAAGGAAAAGAGGGGAAAGAGAGAGTTCATGGAAAAGAGGGAAAGCAGGGGAAAGAGGCAGGCGAGAGAAAAACAGGGGCAGAGAGTGTTCATGGTAAAAAGGGAATCCTGGGAAAAGAGACAGGCGAGGTGAAAAGAGATAAAAGAGACAAACGATGAAAAGAGGGGAAAGAGACAGGCAACGGTATAGAGGAAAAATCAGGGAAAAGTGACACGTGAGGGAAAAGAAGGGAAAGAGACACGCGAGGGAAAAGAAGGGAGAGTTCATGGAAAAGAGGGGAACCGAGGAAAAGAGATTCGCGACCAAAAACATGGGAAAGAGAGACTTCATGGAAAAGAGGGAAAGCAGGGAAACGAGACAGGCGAGAAAAAAGCAGGGGAAGAGAGAGATCATGGAAAAAAAGGAAACCAGGGAAAAGAGGCAGGCGAGGAAAAAGAGGGGAAAGAGAGAGTTCATGTAAAAAGAGGGAAACCATGGAAAAAAGACAGGCGATGAGAAAAGATGGAAAAGAGGCAGATGACGGAAAAACTGGGGAAAGAGAGAGGCGAGGGCAAAGAGGAAAAGCAAGGAAAAGAGACAGTCGAGGGAAACGAAGGGAAAGAGAGAGTTCATGGAGAAGAGGGAATCCAGGGAAAAGAGACAGGCGAGGAAAAAGCAGGGCAAGAGAGAGCTCATTGAAAAGGGGGAAACCAGGGAAAAAAGACAGGCGATGAGAAAAGATGGAAAAGAGACAGATGATGGAAAAACTGGGGAAAGAGACAGGCAAGGGCAAAGAGGAAAAGCAAGGAAAAGAGACAGTCGAGGGAAAAGAAGGGAAAGAGAGAGTTCATGGAAAAGAGGGAAACCAGGGAAAAGGGACAGGCGAGGGGGGAAGAGGAAAAAGAGAGAGTCAATGCAGAAGAGGGAAGGCAGGGAAAAGAGGCAGGAGAGGGAAAAGAAGGGAAAGAGAGAGTTCATGGAAAAAAGGGAAAGCAGGGAAAATAGGCGATGAGAAACGATGGAGAAGAGAGAGTTCATGGAAAAACTGGGGAAAGAGTCATGCGAGGGCAATAGCGAAAATCAGGGACAAGACAGAGTTGAAGGCAAAGAGAGTGTTCATTGAAAAGGGGGAAACCAGGGAAAAGAGACAGTGGAGGGGGAAAGAGGTAAAAGAGAGAATTAATGCAGAAGAGGGAAACCAGGGAGAAGAGGCAGGCGAGGAAAAAGAGGGGAAGGGAGAGTTCATGGAAAAGAGGGAAACCAGGGAAAAGAGGCAGGCGAGGGAAAAGAAGGGCAAGAGAGAATTCATTGAAAAGGTGGACACCAGGGAAAAGAGGCGAGAATGAAAGAGGTAAAGGAGAGAGTTCATGGAAAAGAGGGAAACCAGGAAAAAAAGACAGGCGATGAGAAAAGATGGAAAAGAGGCAGATGACGGAAAAACTGGGGAAAGAGACAGGCAAGGGCAAAGAGGAAAAGCAAGGAAAAGGGACAGTCGAGGGAAAAGAAGGGAAAGAGAGAGTTCATGGAAAAGAGGGAAACCAGGGAAAAGGGACAGGCGAGGGGGGAAGAGGAAAATGAGAGAGTTAATGCAGAAGAGGGAAGGCAGGGAAAAGAGGCAGGAGAGGGAAAAGAAGGGAAAGGAAGAGTTCATGGAGAAGAGGGAAACCAGGGAAAAGAGGCAGGCGAGGGACAACCAGACGAAGAGAGAGTTCATGGTAAAAAGGGAATCCAGGGAAAAGAGACAGGCAAGACGAAAGAGGTAAAAGAGTCAGTGCAGAAGAGGGAAAGAAGAGAAAAGAGACAGGCGAGACCAAATGAGGTAAATAGACAAGCGAGCAAAAGAGGGGAAAGCGACAGGCGAGGGCATAGAGGGAAACCAGGGGAAAGAGACAGGCGAGGGGGAAAGAGGTAAAAGAGAGAGTCAATGCAGAAGAGGGAAAGAAAAGAGACAGGCGAGGCGAAAAGAGATAAAAGAGACAAACGATGAAAAGAGGGGAAAGAGACAGGCGAGGGCATAGAGGAAAACGAGGGAAAAGAGGCAGCTGAGGGAAAAGAAGGGAAAAGAGACACGCGAGGGAAAATAAGGGAAAGAGAGTCTTCATGGAAAAGAGGGGAACCGAAGAAAAGAGACACGCGACCGAAAACAAGGCGAAGAGAGACTTCATGGAACAGAGGAAAACCAGGTAAAAGAGGCAGGCGAGGAAAAAGAGGGGAAAGAGAGAGTTCGTGGAAAAAAGGGAAACCAAGGAAAAAAGACAGGCGATGAGAAACGATGGAAAAGAGACAGTTCATGGAAAAACTGGGGAAAGAGTCATGCGAGGACAACAGCGAAAAGCAGGGACAAGACAGAGTCGAAGGGAAAGAGAGTGTTCATTGAAAGGGGGGAAACCAGGGAAAAGTGACAGGCGAGGGGGAAAGAGGTAAAAGAGAGAATTAATGCAGAAAAGGGAAACCAGGGAAAAGAGGCAGGCGAGGAAAAAGAGGGGAAGGGAGAGTTCATGGAAAAGAGGGAAACCAGGGAAAAAAGGCAGGCGAGGGGGAAAGAGGTACAGGAGAGAGTTCATGGGAAAGAGAGAAACCAGGGCAAAAAGACAGGCGATGAGAAAAAATGGAAAAGAGGCAGATGACGGGAAAACTGGGGAAAGAGAGAGGCGAGGGCAAACAGGAAAAGCAGGGAAAAGAGACAGTCGAGGGAATGGAAGGGGGAGAGAGAGTTCATGGAGAAGAGGGAAACGAGGGAAAAGAGGCAGGAGAGGGAAAAGAAGGGAAAGGAATAGTTCATGGAATAGAGGGAAACCAGGGAAAAGAGATAGGCTAGGGCAAAGAAGGGGAAGAGGGTGTGCATTGAAAATTGGGAAACCAGGGAATAGACACAGGCGATGAAAAAGAGGGGAAAGAGAGAGTTCATGGAGAACAGGGAAACCAGGGAAAAGAGGCAGGCGAGGGACAACCACACGAAGAGAGAGTTCATGGTAAAAAGGGAATCCTGGGAAAAGAGACAGGCGAGGGGGAAAGAGGTAAAAGAGAGAGTTAATGCAGAACAGGGAAAGAAGATAAAAGAGACAGGCGAGGCGAAAAAGATAAAAGAGACAAGCAATGAAAAGAGGGGAAAGAGACAGGCGAAGGTATAGAGGAAAACCAGGGAAAAGTGACACGCGAGGGAAAAGAAAGGAAAGAGACTCGCGAGGGGAAAGAAGGGAGACTTCATGGAAAAGAGGGAAACCAGTGAAACGAGACAGGTGAGAAAAAAGCAGGGGAAGAGAGATTTCATGGAAAAAAAGGAAACCAGTGAAAAGAGACAGGCGAGGGAAAAGCAGGGGAAGAGAGTGTTCATGGTAAAAAGGGAATCCTGGGAAAAGAGACAGGCGAGGCGAAAAGAGATAAAAGAGACAAATGATGAAAAGAGGGGAAAGAGACAGGCAACGGTATAGAGGAAAAATCAGGGAAAAGTGACACGTGAGGGAAAAGAAGGGAAAGAGACACGCGAGGGAAAAGAAGGGAGAGTTCATGGAAAAGAGGGGAACCGAGGAAAAGAGATTCGCGACCAAAAACATGGGAAAGAGAGACTTCATGGAAAAGAGGGAAAGCAGGGAAACGAGACAGGCGAGAAAAAAGCAGGGGAAGAGAGAGTTCATGGGAAAAAAGGAAACCAGGGAAAAGAGGCAGGCGAGGAAAAAGAGGGGAAAGAGAGAGTTCATGTAAAAAGAGGGAAACCATGGAAAAAAGACAGGCGATGAGAAAAGATGGAAAAGAGGCAGATGACGGAAAAACTGGGGAAAGAGAGAGGCGAGGGCAAAGAGGAAAAGCAAGGAAAAGAGAGAGTCGAGGGAAACGAAGGGAAAGAGAGAGTTCAGGGAGAAGAGGGAAACCAGGGAAAAGAGACAGGCGAGGGGGGAAGAGGAAAAAGAGAGAGTCAATGCAGAAGAGGGAAGGCAGGGAAAAGAGGCAGGAGAGGGAAAAGAAGGGAAAGGAAGAGTTCATGGAAAAAAGGGAAAGCAGGGAAAATAGGCGATGAGAAACGATGGAGAAGAGACAGTTCATGGAAAAACTGGGGAAAGAGTCATGCGAGGGCAATAGCGAAAATCAGGGACAAGACAGAGTTGAAGGCAAAGAGAGTGTTCATTGAAAAGGGGGAAACCAGGGAAAAGAGACAGTCGAGGGGGAAAGAGGTAAAAGAGAGAATTAATGCAGAAGAGGGAAACCAGGGAAAAGAGGCAGGCGAGGAAAAAGAGGGGAAGGGAGAGTTCATGGAAAAGAGGGAAACCAGGGAAAAGAGGCAGGCGAGGGAAAAGAAGGGCAAGAGAGAATTCATTGAAAAGGGGGACACCAGGGAAAAGAGGCGAGAATGAAAGAGGTAAAGGAGAGAGTTCATGGAAAAGAGGGAAACCAGGGAAAAAAGACAGGCGATGAGAAAAGATGGAAAAGAGGCAGATGACGGAAAAACTGGGGAAAGAGACAGGCAAGGGCAAAGAGGAAAAGCAAGGAAAAGGGACAGTCGAGGGAAAAGAAGGGAAAGAGAGAGTTCATGGAAAAGAGGGAAACCAGGGAAAAGGGACAGGCGAGGGGGGAAGAGGAAAATGAGAGAGTTAATGCAGAAGAGGGAAGGCAGGGAAAAGAGGCAGGAGAGGGAAAAGAAGGGAAAGGAAGAGTTCATGGAGAAGAGGGAAACCAGGGAAAAGAGGCAGGCGAGGGACAACCAGACGAAGAGAGAGTTCATGGTAAAAAGGGAATCCAGGGAAAAGAGACAGGCAAGACGAAAGAGGTATAAGAGTCAGTGCAGAAGAGGGAAAGAAGAGAAAAGAGACAGGCGAGACCAAATGAGGTAAATAGACAAGCGAGCAAAAGAGGGGAAAGCGACAGGCGAGGGCATAGAGGGAAACCAGGGGAAAGAGACAGGCGAGGGGGAAAGAGGTAAAAGAGAGAGTCAATGCAGAAGAGGGAAAGAAAAGAGACAGGCGAGGCGAAAAGAGATAAAAGAGACAAACGATGAAAAGAGGGGAAAGAGACAGGCGAGGGCATAGAGGAAAACGAGGGAAAAGAGGCAGCTGAGGGAAAAGAAGGGAAAAGAGACACGCGAGGGAAAATAAGGGAAAGAGAGTCTTCATGGAAAAGAGGGGAACCGAAGAAAAGAGACACGCGACCGAAAACAAGGCGAAGAGAGACTTCATGGAAAAGAGGAAAACCAGGTAAAAGAGGCAGGCGAGGAAAAAGAGGGGAAAGAGAGAGTTCGTGGAAAAAAGGGAAACCAAGGAAAAAAGACAGGCGATGAGAAACGATGGAAAAGAGACAGTTCATGGAAAAACTGGGGAAAGAGTCATGCGAGGACAACAGCGAAAAGCAGGGACAAGACAGAGTCGAAGGGAAAGAGAGTGTTCATTGAAAGGGGGGAAACCAGGGAAAAGTGACAGGCGAGGGGGAAAGAGGTAAAAGAGAGAATTAATGCAGAAGAGGGGAACCAGGGAAAAGAGGCAGGCGAGGAAAAAGAGGGGAAGGGAGAGTTCATGGAAAAGAGGGAAACCAGGGAAAAAAGGCAGGCGAGGGGGAAAGAGGTACAGGAGAGAGTTCATGGGAAAGAGAGAAACCAGGGCAAAAAGACAGGCGATGAGAAAAAATGGAAAAGAGGCAGATGACGGGAAAACTGGGGAAAGATCGAGGCGAGGGCAAAGAGGAAAAGCAGGGAAAAGAGACAGTCGAGGGAATGGAAGGGGGAGAGAGAGTTCATGGAGAAGAGGGAAACGAGGGAAAAGAGGCAGGAGAGGGAAAAGAAGGGAAAGGAATAGTTCATGGAATAGAGGGAAACCAGGGAAAAGAGATAGGCTAGGGCAAAGAAGGGGAAGAGGGTGTGCATTGAAAATTGGGAAACCAGGGAATAGACACAGGCGATGAAAAAGAGGGGAAAGAGAGAGTTCATGGAGAAGAGGGAAACCAGGGAAAAGAGGCAGGCGAGGGACAACCACACGAAGAGAGAGTTCATGGTAAAAAGGGAATCCTGGGAAAAGAGACAGGCGAGGGGGAAAGAGGTAAAAGAGAGAGTTAATGCAGAACAGGGAAAGAAGATAAAAGAGACAGGCGAGGCGAAAAAAGATAAAAGAGACAAGCAATGAAAAGAGGGGAAAGAGACAGGCGAAGGTATAGAGGAAAACCAGGGAAAAGTGACACGCGAGGGAAAAGAAAGGAAAGAGACTCGCGAGGGGAAAGAAGGGAGACTTCATGGAAAAGAGGGAAACCAGTGAAACGAGACAGGTGAGAAAAAAGCAGGGGAAGAGAGATTTCATGGAAAAAAAGGAAACCAGTGAAAAGAGACAGGCGAGGGAAAAGCAGGGGAAGAGAGAGTTCATGGAAAAGAGGGAAACCAGGGAAAAATGCAGGCGATTATATAAGATGGAAAAGAGACTGATGATGGAAAAACTGGGGAAAGAGACAGGCAAGGGCAAAGAGGAACAGCAAGGAAAAGAGACAGTGGAGGGAAAAGAAGGGAAAGAGAGACTTCATGGAAAAGAGGGAAACCAGTGAAAGGAGACAGGTGAGGGAAAAGCAGGGGAAGAGAGATTTCATGGAAAAAAGGGAATCATGGAAAAAGAGACAGGCGAGGGGGAAAGAGGTAAAAGAGTCAAACGATGAAAAGAAGGGGAAGAGACAGGCGAGGGCATAGAGGAAAACGAGGGAAAAGAGGCAGCTGAGGGAAAAGAAGGGAAAAGAGACACGCGAGGGAAAATAAGGGAAAGAGAGAGTTCATGGAAAAGAGGGGAACCAAGGAAAAAAGACAAGCGATGAGAAATGATGGAAAAGAGACAGCTCATGGAAACACTGTGGAAAGAGTCATGCGAGGGCAAAGGCGAAAAGCAGGGACAAGACAGAGTCGATTGGAAAGAGAGTGTTCATTGAAAAGGGGGAAACACGGGAAAAGAGACAGGCGAGGGGGAAAGAGGTAAAAGAGAGAATTAATGCAGTAGAGGGAAACCAGGGAAAAGAGACAGGCGAGGAGGGAAGAGGAAAAAGAGAGAGTCAATGCAGAAGAGGGAAGGCAGGGAAAAGAGGCAGGAGAGGGAAAAGAAGGGAAAGGAAGAGTTCATGGAAAAAAGGGAAAGCAGGGAAAATAGGAGATGAGAAACGATGGAGAAGAGACAGTTCATGGAAAAACTGGGGAAAGAGTCATGCGAGGGCAATAGCGAAAATCAGGGACAAGACAGAGTTGAAGGCAAAGAGAGTGTTCATTGAAAAGGGGGAAACCAGGGAAAAGAGACAGTGGAGGGGGAAAGAGGTAAAAGCGAGAATTAATGCAGAAGAGGGAAAAGAAGGGAAAAGAGGCAGGCGAGGAAAAAGAGGGGCAAGAGAGAATTCATTGAAAAGGGGGAAACCAGGGAAAAGAGACAGTGGAGGGGGAAAGAGGTAAAAGAGAGAATTAATGCAGAAGAGGGAAACCAGGGAGAAGAGGCAGGCGAGGAAAAAGAGGGGAAGGGAGAGTTCATGGAAAAGAGGGAAACCAGGGAAAAGAGGCAGGCGAGGGAAAAGAAGGGCAAGAGAGAGTTCATGGTAAAAAGGGAATCCAGGGAAAAGAGACAGGCAAGACGAAAGAGGTAAAAGAGTCAGTGCAGAAGAGGGAAAGAAGAGAAAAGAGACAGGCGAGACCAAATGAGGTAAATAGACAAGCGAGCAAAAGAGGGGAAAGCGACAGGCGAGGGCATAGAGGGAAACCAGGGGAGAGACAGGCGAGGGGGAAAGAGGTACAAGAGAGAGTCAATGCAGAAGAGGGAAAGAAAAGAGACAGGCGAGGCGAAAAGAGATAAAAGAGACAAACGATGAAAAGAGGGGAAAGAGAGAGGCGAGGGCATAGAGGAAAACGAGGGAAAAGAGGCAGCTGAGGGAAAAGAAGGGAAAAGAGACACGCGAGGGAAAATAAGGGAAAGAGAGTCTTCATGGAAAAGAGGAAAACCAGGTAAAAGAGGCAGGCGAGGAAAAAGAGGGGAAAGAGAGATTTCGTGGAAAAAAAAGGAAACCAAGGAAAAAAGACAGGCGAGGGGGAAAGAGGTACAGGAGAGAGTTCATGGGAAAGAGAGAAACCAGGGCAAAAAGACAGGCGATGAGAAAAAATGGAAAAGAGGCAGATGACGGGAAAACTGGGGAAAGAGAGAGGCGAGGGCAAAGAGGAAAAGCAGGGAAAAGAGACAGTCGAGGGAAAGGAAGGGAGAGAGAGAGTTCATGGAGAAGAGGGAAACGAGGGAAAAGAGGCAGGAGAGGGAAAAGAAGGGAAAGGAATAGTTCATGGAATAGAGGGAAACCAGGGAAAAGAGATAGGCTAGGGCAAAGAAGGGGAAGAGGGTGTGCATTGAAAATTGGGAAACCAGGGAATAGACACAGGCGATGAAAAAGAGGGGAAAGAGAGAGTTCATGGAGAAGAGGGAAACCAGGGAAAAGAGGCAGGCGAGGGACAACCAGACGAAGAGAGAGTTCATGGTAAAAAGGGAAACCAGGGAAAAGAGACAGGTGAGGGAAAAGCAGGGGAAGAGAAATTTCATGGTAAAAAGGGAATCCTGGGAAAAGAGACAGGCGAGGGGGAAAGAGGTAAAAGAGAGAGTTAATGCAGAACAGGGAAAGAAGATAAAAGAGACAGGCGAGGCGAAAAAAGATAAAAGAGACAAGCAATGAAAAGAGGGGAAAGAGACAGGCGAAGGTATAGAGGAAAACCAGGGAAAAGTGACACGCGAGGGAAAAGAAAGGAAAGAGACTCGCGAGGGGAAAGAAGGGAGACTTCATGGAAAAGAGGGAAACCAGTGAAACGAGACAGGTGAGAAAAAAGCAGGGGAAGAGAGATTTCATGGAAAAAAAGGAAACCAGTGAAAAGAGACAGGCGAGGGAAAAGCAGGGGAAGAGAGAGTTCATGGAAAAGAGGGAAACCAGGGAAAAATGCAGGCGATTATATAAGATGGAAAAGAGACAGATGATGGAAAAACTGGGGAAAGAGACAGGCAAGGGCAAAGAGGAACAGCAAGGAAAAGAGACAGTGGAGGGAAAAGAAGGGAAAGAGAGACTTCATGGAAAAGAGGGAAACCAGTGAAAGGAGACAGGTGAGGGAAAAGCAGGGGAAGAGAGATTTCATGGAAAAAAGGGAATCCTGTAAAAAGAGACAGGCGAGGGGGAAAGAGGTAAAAGAGTCAAACGATGAAAAGAAGGGGAAGAGACAGGCGAGGGCATAGAGGAAAACGAGGGAAAAGAGGCAGCTGAGGGAAAAGAAGGGAAAAGAGACACGTGAAGGAAAAGAAGGGAAAGAGAGAGTTCATTGAAAAGAGGGAAAGCAGGGGAAAGAGGCAGGCGAGAGAAAAACAGGGGCAGAGAGTGTTCATGGTAAAAAGGGAATCCAGGGAAAAGAGACAGGCGAGGCGAAAAGAGATAAAAGAGACAAACGATGAAAAGAGGGGAAAGAGACAGGCAACGGTATAGAGGAAAACCAGGGAAAAGTGACACGTGAGGGAGAAGAAGGGAAAGAGACACGCGAGGGAAAAGAAGGGAGAGTTCATGGAAAAGAGGGGAACCGAGGAAAAGAGATTCGCGACCAAAAACATGGGAAAGAGAGACTTCATGGAAAAGAGGGAAAGCAGGGAAACGAGACAGGCGAGAAAAAAGCAGGGGAAGAGAGAGATCATGGAAAAAAAGGAAACCAGGGAAAAGAGGCAGGCGAGGAAAAAGAGGGGAAAGAGAGAGTTCATTGAAAAGGGGGAAACCAGGGAAAAGAGAGAGGCGAGGGGGAAAGAGGTAAAAGAGACAAACGATGAAAAGAGGGGAAACACACATGCAAGTGCATAGAGGAAAACGAGGGAAGAGAGACAGGCGAGGGAAAACCAGGGAAGAGAGTTCATGGAAAAAAGGGAAACCAAGGAAAAAAGACAAGCGATGAGAAATGATGGAAAAGAGACAGCTCATGGAAACACTGTGGAAAGAGTCATGCGAGGGCAAAGGCGAAAAGCAGGGACAAGACAGAGTCGATTGGAAAGAGAGTGTTCATTGAAAAGGGGGAAACACGGGAAAAGAGACAGGCGAGGGGGAAAGAGGTAAAAGAGAGAATTAATGCAGTAGAGGGAAACCAGGGAAAAGAGACAGGCGAGGAGGGAAGAGGAAAAAGAGAGAGTCAATGCAGAAGAGGGAAGGCAGGGAAAAGAGGCAGGAGAGGGAAAAGAAGGGAAAGGAAGAGTTCATGGAAAAAAGGGAAAGCAGGGAAAATAGGAGATGAGAAACGATGGAGAAGAGACAGTTCATGGAAAAACTGGGGAAAGAGTCATGCGAGGGCAATAGCGAAAATCAGGGACAAGACAGAGTTGAAGGCAAAGAGAGTGTTCATTGAAAAGGGGGAAACCAGGGAAAAGAGACAGTGGAGGGGGAAAGAGGTAAAAGCGAGAATTAATGCAGAAGAGGGAAAAGAAGGGAAAAGAGGCAGGCGAGGAAAAAGAGGGGCAAGAGAGAATTCATTGAAAAGGGGGAAACCAGGGAAAAGAGACAGTGGAGGGGGAAAGAGGTAAAAGAGAGAATTAATGCAGAAGAGGGAAACCAGGGAAAAGAGGCAGGCGAGGAAAAAGAGGGGAAGGGAGAGTTCATGGAAAAGAGGGAAACCAGGGAAAAGAGGCAGGCGAGGGAAAAGAAGGGCAAGAGAGAGTTCATGGTAAAAAGGGAATCCAGGGAAAAGAGACAGGCAAGACGAAAGAGGTAAAAGAGTCAGTGCAGAAGAGGGAAAGAAGAGAAAAGAGACAGGCGAGACCAAATGAGGTAAATAGACAAGCGAGCAAAAGAGGGGAAAGCGACAGGCGAGGGCATAGAGGGAAACCAGGGGAGAGACAGGCGAGGGGGAAAGAGGTACAAGAGAGAGTCAATGCAGAAGAGGGAAAGAAAAGAGACAGGCGAGGCGAAAAGAGATAAAAGAGACAAACGATGAAAAGAGGGGAAAGAGAGAGGCGAGGGCATAGAGGAAAACGAGGGAAAAGAGGCAGCTGAGGGAAAAGAAGGGAAAAGAGACACGCGAGGGAAAATAAGGGAAAGAGAGTCTTCATGGAAAAGAGGAAAACCAGGTAAAAGAGGCAGGCGAGGAAAAAGAGGGGAAAGAGAGATTTCGTGGAAAAAAAAGGAAACCAAGGAAAAAAGACAGGCGAGGGGGAAAGAGGTAAAAGAGAGAGTTAATGCAGAACAGGGAAAGAAGATAAAAGAGACAGGCGAGGCGAAAAAAGATAAAAGAGACAAGCAATGAAAAGAGGGGAAAGAGACAGGCGAAGGTATAGAGGAAAACCAGGGAAAAGTGACACGCGAGGGAAAAGAAAGGAAAGAGACTCGCGAGGGGAAAGAAGGGAGACTTCATGGAAAAGAGGGAAACCAGTGAAACGAGACAGGTGAGAAAAAAGCAGGGGAAGAGAGATTTCATGGAAAAAAAGGAAACCAGTGAAAAGAGACAGGCGAGGGAAAAGCAGGGGAAGAGAGAGTTCATGGAAAAGAGGGAAACCAGGGAAAAATGCAGGCGATTATATAAGATGGAAAAGAGACAGATGATGGAAAAACTGGGGAAAGAGACAGGCAAGGGCAAAGAGGAACAGCAAGGAAAAGAGACAGTGGAGGGAAAAGAAGGGAAAGAGAGACTTCATGGAAAAGAGGGAAACCAGTGAAAGGAACAGGTGAGGGAAAAGCAGGGGAAGAGAGATTTCATGGAAAAAAGGGAATCCTGTAAAAAGAGACAGGCGAGGGGGAAAGAGGTAAAAGAGTCAAACGATGAAAAGAAGGGGAAGAGACAGGCGAGGGCATAGAGGAAAACGAGGGAAAAGAGGCAGCTGAGGGAAAAGAAGGGAAAAGAGACACGTGAAGGAAAAGAAGGGAAAGAGAGAGTTCATTGAAAAGAGGGAAAGCAGGGGAAAGAGGCAGGCGAGAGAAAAACAGGGGCAGAGAGTGTTCATGGTAAAAAGGGAATCCAGGGAAAAGAGACAGGCGAGGCGAAAAGAGATAAAAGAGACAAACGATGAAAAGAGGGGAAAGAGACAGGCAACGGTATAGAGGAAAACCAGGGAAAAGTGACACGTGAGGGAGAAGAAGGGAAAGAGACACGCGAGGGAAAAGAAGGGAGAGTTCATGGAAAAGAGGGGAACCGAGGAAAAGAGATTCGCGACCAAAAACATGGGAAAGAGAGACTTCATGGAAAAGAGGGAAAGCAGGGAAACGAGACAGGCGAGAAAAAAGCAGGGGAAGAGAGAGATCATGGAAAAAAAGGAAACCAGGGAAAAGAGGCAGGCGAGGAAAAAGAGGGGAAAGAGAGAGTTCATGTAAAAAGAGGGAAACCATGGAAAAAAGACAGGCGATGAGAAAAGATGGAAAAGAGGCAGATGACGGAAAAACTGGGGAAAGAGAGAGGCGAGGGCAAAGAGGAAAAGCAAGGAAAAGAGACAGTCGAGGGAAACGAAGGGAAAGAGAGAGTTCATGGAGAAGAGGGAATCCAGGGAAAAGAGACAGGCGAGGAAAAAGCAGGGCAAGAGAGAGCTCATTGAAAAGGGGGAAACCAGGGAAAAAAGACAGGCGATGAGGAAAGATGGAAAAGAGACAGATGATGGAAAAACTGGGGAAAGAGACAGGCAAGGGCAAAGAGGAAAAGCAAGGAAAAGAGACAGTCGAGGGAAAAGAAGGGAAAGAGAGAGTTCATGGAAAAGAGGGAAACCAGGGAAAAGGGACAGGCGAGGGGGGAAGAGGAAAAAGAGAGAGTCAATGCAGAAGAGGGAAGGCAGGGAAAAGAGGCAGGAGAGGGAAAAGAAGGGAAAGAGAGAGTTCATGGAAAAAAGGGAAAGCAGGGAAAATAGGCGATGAGAAACGATGGAGAAGAGAGAGTTCATGGAAAAACTGGGGAAAGAGTCATGCGAGGGCAATAGCGAAAATCAGGGACAAGACAGAGTTGAAGGCAAAGAGAGTGTTCATTGAAAAGGGGGAAACCAGGGAAAAGAGACAGTGGAGGGGGAAAGAGGTAAAAGAGAGAATTAATGCAGAAGAGGGAAACCAGGGAGAAGAGGCAGGCGAGGAAAAAGAGGGGAAGGGAGAGTTCATGGAAAAGAGGGAAACCAGGGAAAAGAGGCAGGCGAGGGAAAAGAAGGGCAAGAGAGAATTCATTGAAAAGGGGGACACCAGGGAAAAGAGGCGAGAATGAAAGAGGTAAAGGAGAGAGTTCATGGAAAAGAGGGAAACCAGGAAAAAAAGACAGGCGATGAGAAAAGATGGAAAAGAGATGATGGGAAAAGTGGGGAAAGAGACAGGCAAGGGCAAAGAGGAAAAGCAGGGAAAAGAGACAGTCGAGGGAAAAGAAGGGAAAGGAAGAGTTCATGGAGAAGAGGGAAACCAGGGAAAAGAGGCAGGCGAGGGACAACCAGGGGCAGAGAGATTTCATGGAAAAAAGGGAATCCTGGGAAAAGAGACAGGCGAGGGGGAAAGAGGTAAAAGAGAGAGTCAATGCAGAAGAGGGTAAGAGAGACAGGCGAGGCGAAAAGAGATAAAAGAGTCAAACGATGAAAAGAAGGGGAAGAGACAGGCGAGGGCATAGAGGAAAACGAGGGAAAAGAGGCAGCTGAGGGAAAAGAAGGGAAAAGAGACACGCGAGGGAAAATAAGGGAAAGAGAGAGTTCATGGAAAAGAGGGGAACCGAAGAAAAGAGACACGCGACCAAAAACAAGGCGAAGAGAGACTTCATGGAAAAGAGGAAAACCAGGTAAAAGAGGCAGGCGAGGAAAAAGAGGGGAAGGGAGAGTTCATGGAACAGAGGGAAACCAGGGAAAAGAGGCAGGCGAGGAAAAAGAGGGGAAAGAGAGAGTTCATTGAAAAGGGGGAAACCAGGGAAAAGAGAGAGGCGAGGGGGAAAGAGGTAAAAGAGAGAGTCAATGCAGAAGAGGGAAGGCAGGGAAAAGAGGCAGGAGAGGGAAAAGAAGGGAAAGGAATAGTTCATGGAACAGAGGGAAACCAAGGAAAAGAGATAGACGAGGGCAAAGAAGGGGAAGAGGGTGTGCATTGAAAATGGGAAAACCAGGGAAAAGACACAGGCGAGGGAAAAGCAGGGGAAGAGAGAGTTCATGGGAAAAAGGGAAATCCAGGAAAAAAGACAGGCGATGAGAAATGATGGAAAAGAGACAACTCATGGAAACACTGTGGAAAGAGTCAGGCGAGGGCAAAGGCGAAAAGCAGGGACAAGACAGAGTCGATTGGAAAGAGAGTGTTCATTGAAAAGGGGGAAACACGGGAAAAGAGACAGGCGAGGGGGAAAGAGGTAAAAGAGAGAATTAATGCAGTAGAGGGAAACCAGGGAAAAGAGGCAGGCGAGGAAAAAGAGTGGAAGGGAGAGTTCATGGAAACGAGGGAAACCAGGGAAATGAGATAGTCGAGGGAAAAGAAGGGGAAGAGAGAGTTCATGGAAAAGGGAGAAACCAGGGAAAAAAGACAGGTGATGAGAAAAGATGGAAAAGAGACAGATTATGGAAAAAATGGGGAAAGAGAGAGGCGAGGGCAAAGAGGAAAAGCAGGGAAAAGAGGCAGGCGAGGGAAAGGAAGGGAAAGAGAGCGTTCATGGAGAAGAGGGAAACCAGGGAAAAGAGGCAGCTTGTGGAAAAGAAGGGAAAAGAGACACGTGAAGGAAATGAAGGGAAAGAGAGAGTTCATTGAAAAGAGGGAAAGCAGGGGAAAGAGGCAGGCGAGAGAAAAACAGGGGCAGAGAGTGTTCATGGTAAAAAGGGAATCCTGGGAAAAGAGACAGGCGAGGCGAAAAGAGATAAAAGAGACAAACGATGAAAAGAGGGGAAAGAGACAGGCAACGGTATAGAGGAAAACCAGGGAAAAGTGACACGTGAGGGAGAAGAAGGGAAAGAGACACGCGAGGGAAAAGAAGGGAGAGTTCATGGAAAAGAGGGGAACCGAGGAAAAGAGATTCGCGACCAAAAACATGGGAAAGAGAGACTTCATGGAAAAGAGGGAAAGCAGGGAAACGAGACAGGCGAGAAAAAAGCAGGGGAAGAGAGAGATCATGGAAAAAAAGGAAACCAGGGAAAAGAGGCAGGCGAGGAAAAAGAGGGGAAAGAGAGAGTTCATGTAAAAAGAGGGAAACCATGGAAAAAAGACAGGCGATGAGAAAAGATGGAAAAGAGGCAGATGACGGAAAAACTGGGGAAAGAGAGGTGAGGGCAAAGAGGAAAAGCAAGGAAAAGAGACAGTCGAGGGAAACGAAGGGAAAGAGAGAGTTCATGGAGAAGAGGGAATCCAGGGAAAAGAGACAGGCGAGGAAAAAGCAGGGCAAGAGAGAGCTCATTGAAAAGGGGGAAACCAGGGAAAAAAGACAGGCGATGAGGAAAGATGGAAAAGAGACAGATGATGGAAAAACTGGGGAAAGAGACAGGCAAGGGCAAAGAGGAAAAGCAAGGAAAAGAGACAGTCGAGGGAAACGAAGGGAAAGAGAGAGTTCATGGAAAAGAGGGAAACCAGGGAAAAGGGACAGGCGAGGGGGGAAGAGGAAAAAGAGAGAGTCAATGCAGAAGAGGGAAGGCAGGGAAAAGAGGCAGGAGAGGGAAAAGAAGGGAAAGGAAGAGTTCATGGAAAAAAGGGAAAGCAGGGAAAATAGGCGATGAGAAACGATGGAGAAGAGAGAGTTCATGGAAAAACTGGGGAAAGAGTCATGCGAGGGCAATAGCGAAAATCAGGGACAAGACAGAGTTGAAGGCAAAGAGAGTGTTCATTGAAAAGGGGGAAACCAGGGAAAAGAGACAGTGGAGGGGGAAAGAGGTAAAAGAGAGAATTAATGCAGAAGAGGGAAACCAGGGAGAAGAGGCAGGCGAGGAAAAAGAGGGGAAGGGAGAGTTCATGGAAAAGAGGGAAACCAGGGAAAAGAGGCAGGCGAGGGAAAAGAAGGGCAAGAGAGAATTCATTGAAAAGGGGGACACCAGGGAAAAGAGGCGAGAATGAAAGAGGTAAAGGAGAGAGTTCATGGAAAAGAGGGAAACCAGGAAAAAAAGACAGGCGATGAGAAAAGATGGAAAAGAGATGATGGGAAAAGTGGGGAAAGAGACAGGCAAGGGCAAAGAGGAAAAGCAGGGAAAAGAGACAGTCGAGGGAAAAGAAGGGAAAGGAAGAGTTCATGGAGAAGAGGGAAACCAGGGAAAAGAGGCAGGCGAGGGACAACCAGGGGCAGAGAGATTTCATGGAAAAAAGGGAATCCTGGGAAAAGAGACAGGCGAGGGGGAAAGAGGTAAAAGAGAGAGTCAATGCAGAAGAGGGTAAGAGAGACAGGCGAGGCGAAAAGAGATAAGAGTCAAACGATGAAAAGAAGGGGAAGAGACAGGCGAGGGCATAGAGGAAAACGAGGGAAAAGAGGCAGCTGAGGGAAAAGAAGGGAAAAGAGACACGCGAGGGAAAATAAGGGAAAGAGAGAGTTCATGGAGAAGAGGGGAACCGAAGAAAAGAGACACGCGACCAAAAACAAGGCGAAGAGAGACTTCATGGAAAAGAGGAAAACCAGGTAAAAGAGGCAGGCGAGGAAAAAGAGGGGAAGGGAGAGTTCATGGAACAGAGGGAAACCAGGGAAAAGAGGCAGGCGAGGAAAAAGAGGGGAAAGAGAGAGTTCATTGAAAAGGGGGAAACCAGGGAAAAGAGAGAGGCGAGGGGGAAAGAGGTAAAAGAGAGAGCCAATGCAGAAGAGGGAAGGCAGGGAAAAGAGGCAGGAGAGGGAAAAGAAGGGAAAGGAATAGTTCATGGAACAGAGGGAAACCAAGGAAAAGAGATAGACGAGGGCAAAGAAGGGGAAGAGGGTGTGCATTGAAAATGGGAAAACCAGGGAAAAGACACAGGCGAGGGAAAAGCAGGGGAAGAGAGAGTTCATGGGAAAAAGGGAAATCCAGGAAAAAAGACAGGCGATGAGAAATGATGGAAAAGAGACAGCTCATGGAAACACTGTGGAAAGAGTCAGGCGAGGGCAAAGGCGAAAAGCAGGGACAAGACAGAGTCGATTGGAAAGAGAGTGTTCATTGAAAAGGGGGAAACACGGGAAAAGAGACAGGCGAGGGGGAAAGAGGTAAAAGAGAGAATTAATGCAGTAGAGGGAAACCAGGGAAAAGAGGCAGGCGAGGAAAAAGAGTGGAAGGGAGAGTTCATGGAAACGAGGGAAACCAGGGAAATGAGATAGTCGAGGGAAAAGAAGGGGAAGAGAGAGTTCATGGAAAAGGGAGAAACCAGGGAAAAAAGACAGGTGATGAGAAAAGATGGAAAAGAGACAGATTATGGAAAAAATGGGGAAAGAGAGAGGCGAGGGCAAAGAGGAAAAGCAGGGAAAAGAGGCAGGCGAGGGAAAGGAAGGGAAAGAGAGCGTTCATGGAGAAGAGGGAAACCAGGGAAAAGAGGCAGCTTGTGGAAAAGAAGGGAAAAGAGACACGTGAAGGAAATGAAGGGAAAGAGAGAGTTCATTGAAAAGAGGGAAAGCAGGGGAAAGAGGCAGGCGAGAGAAAAACAGGGGCAGAGAGTGTTCATGGTAAAAAGGGAATCCTGGGAAAAGAGACAGGCGAGGCGAAAAGAGATAAAAGAGACAAACGATGAAAAGAGGGGAAAGAGACAGGCAACGGTATAGAGGAAAACCAGGGAAAAGTGACACGTGAGGGAGAAGAAGGGAAAGAGACACGCGAGGGAAAAGAAGGGAGAGTTCATGGAAAAGAGGGGAACCGAGGAAAAGAGATTCGCGACCAAAAACATGGGAAAGAGAGACTTCATGGAAAAGAGGGAAAGCAGGGAAACGAGACAGGCGAGAAAAAAGCAGGGGAAGAGAGAGATCATGGAAAAAAAGGAAACCAGGGAAAAGAGGCAGGCGAGGAAAAAGAGGGGAAAGAGAGAGTTCATGTAAAAAGAGGGAAACCATGGAAAAAAGACAGGCGATGAGAAAAGATGGAAAAGAGGCAGATGACGGAAAAACTGGGGAAAGAGAGGTGAGGGCAAAGAGGAAAAGCAAGGAAAAGAGACAGTCGAGGGAAACGAAGGGAAAGAGAGAGTTCATGGAGAAGAGGGAATCCAGGGAAAAGAGACAGGCGAGGAAAAAGCAGGGCAAGAGAGAGCTCATTGAAAAGGGGGAAACCAGGGAAAAAAGACAGGCGATGAGGAAAGATGGAAAAGAGACAGATGATGGAAAAACTGGGGAAAGAGACAGGCAAGGGCAAAGAGGAAAAGCAAGGAAAAGAGACAGTCGAGGGAAACGAAGGGAAAGAGAGAGTTCATGGAAAAGAGGGAAACCAGGGAAAAGGGACAGGCGAGGGGGGAAGAGGAAAAAGAGAGAGTCAATGCAGAAGAGGGAAGGCAGGGAAAAGAGGCAGGAGAGGGAAAAGAAGGGAAAGGAAGAGTTCATGGAAAAAAGGGAAAGCAGGGAAAATAGGCGATGAGAAACGATGGAGAAGAGAGAGTTCATGGAAAAACTGGGGAAAGAGTCATGCGAGGGCAATAGCGAAAATCAGGGACAAGACAGAGTTGAAGGCAAAGAGAGTGTTCATTGAAAAGGGGGAAACCAGGGAAAAGAGACAGTGGAGGGGGAAAGAGGTAAAAGAGAGAATTAATGCAGAAGAGGGAAACCAGGGAGAAGAGGCAGGCGAGGAAAAAGAGGGGAAGGGAGAGTTCATGGAAAAGAGGGAAACCAGGGAAAAGAGGCAGGCGAGGGAAAAGAAGGGCAAGAGAGAATTCATTGAAAAGGGGGACACCAGGGAAAAGAGGCGAGAATGAAAGAGGTAAAGGAGAGAGTTCATGGAAAAGAGGGAAACCAGGAAAAAAAGACAGGCGATGAGAAAAGATGGAAAAGAGATGATGGGAAAAGTGGGGAAAGAGACAGGCAAGGGCAAAGAGGAAAAGCAGGGAAAAGAGACAGTCGAGGGAAAAGAAGGGAAAGGAAGAGTTCATGGAGAAGAGGGAAACCAGGGAAAAGAGGCAGGCGAGGGACAACCAGGGGCAGAGAGATTTCATGGAAAAAAGGGAATCCTGGGAAAAGAGACAGGCGAGGGGGAAAGAGGTAAAAGAGAGAGTCAATGCAGAAGAGGGTAAGAGAGACAGGCGAGGCGAAAAGAGATAAGAGTCAAACGATGAAAAGAAGGGGAAGAGACAGGCGAGGGCATAGAGGAAAACGAGGGAAAAGAGGCAGCTGAGGGAAAAGAAGGGAAAAGAGACACGCGAGGGAAAATAAGGGAAAGAGAGAGTTCATGGAGAAGAGGGGAACCGAAGAAAAGAGACACGCGACCAAAAACAAGGCGAAGAGAGACTTCATGGAAAAGAGGAAAACCAGGTAAAAGAGGCAGGCGAGGAAAAAGAGGGGAAGGGAGAGTTCATGGAACAGAGGGAAACCAGGGAAAAGAGGCAGGCGAGGAAAAAGAGGGGAAAGAGAGAGTTCATTGAAAAGGGGGAAACCAGGGAAAAGAGAGAGGCGAGGGGGAAAGAGGTAAAAGAGAGAGCCAATGCAGAAGAGGGAAGGCAGGGAAAAGAGGCAGGAGAGGGAAAAGAAGGGAAAGGAATAGTTCATGGAATAGAGGGAAACCAAGGAAAAGAGATAGACGAGGGCAAAGAAGGGGAAGAGGGTGTGCATTGAAAATGGGAAAACCAGGGAAAAGACACAGGCGAGGGAAAAGCAGGGGAAGAGAGAGTTCATGGGAAAAAGGGAAATCATGGAAAAAAGACAGGCGATGAGAAATGATGGAAAAGAGACAGCTCATGGAAACACTTTGGAAAGAGTCATGCGAGGGCAAAGGCGAAAAGCAGGGACAAGACAGAGTCGAAGGGAAAGAGAGTGTTCATTGAAAAGGGGGAAACACGGGAAAAGAGACAGTCGAGGGGGAAAGAGCTAAAAGAGAGAATTAATGCAGTAGAGGGAAACCAGGGAAAAGAGGCAGGCGAGGAAAAAGAGTGGAAGGGAGAGTTCATGGAAACGAGGGAAACCAGGGAAATGAGATAGTCGAGGGAAAAGAAGGGGAAGAGAGAGTTCATGGAAAAGGGAGAAACCAGGGAAAAAAGACAGGTGATGAGAAAAGATGGAAAAGAGACAGATTATGGAAAAAATGGGGAAAGAGAGAGGCGAGGGCAAAGAGGAAAAGCAGGGAAAAGAGACAGTCGAGGGAAAAGAAGGGAAAGAGAGAGTTCATGGAAAAGAGGGAAACCAGGGAAAAAAGACAGGCGATGAGAAAAGATGGAAAAGAGGCAGATGATGGAAAAACTGGGGAAAGAGACAGGCAAGGGCAAAGAGGAAAAGCAAGGAAAAGGGACAGTCGAGGGAAAAGAAGGGAAAGAGAGAGTTCATGGAAAAGAGGGAAACCAGGGAAAAGGGACAGGCGAGGGGGGAAGAGGAAAAAGAGAGAGTTAATGCAGAAGAGGGAAGGCAGGGAAAAGAGGCAGGAGAGGGAAAAGAAGGGAAAGGAAGAGTTCATGGAGAAGAGGGAAACCAGGGGAAAGAGGCAGGCGAGGGACAACCATACGAAGAGAGAGTTCATGGTAAAAAGGGAATCCAGGGAAAAGAGACAGGCAAGACGAAAGAGGTAAAAGAGTCAGTGCAGAAGAGGGAAAGAAGAGAAAAGAGACAGGCGAGACCAAATGAGGTAAATAGACAAGCGAGCAAAACAGGGGGAAGCGACAGGCGAGGGCATAGAGGGAAACCAGGGGAAAGAGACAGGCGAGGGGGAAAGAGGTAAAAGAGAGGGTCAATGCAGAAGAGGGAAAGAAAAGAGACAGGCGAGGCGAAAAGAGATAAAAGAGACAAACGATGAAAAGAGGGGAAAGAGACAGGCGAGGGCATAGAGGAAAACGAGGGAAAAGAGGCAGCTGAGGGAAAAGAAGGGAAAAGAGACACGCGAGGGAAAATAAGGGAAAGAGAGTCTTCATGGAAAAGAGGGGAACCGAAGAAAAGAGACACGCGACCGAAAACAAGGCGAAGAGAGACTTCATGGAAAAGAGGAAAACCAGGTAAAAGAGGCAGGCGAGGAAAAAGAGGGGAAAGAGAGAGTTCGTGGGAAAAAAAGGGAAACCAAGGAAAAAAGACAGGCGATGAGAAACGATGGAAAAGAGACAGTTCATGGAAAAACTGGGGAAAGAGTCATGCGAGGACAACAGCGAAAAGCAGGGACAAGACAGAGTCGAAGGGAAAGAGAGTGTTCATTGAAAGGGGGGAAACCAGGGAAAAGTGACAGGCGAGGGGGAAAGAGGTAAAAGGGAGAATTAATGCAGAAAAGGGGAACCAGGGAAAAGACACAGGCCAGGAAAAAGAGGGGAAGGGAGAGTTCATGGAAAAGAGGGAAACCAGGGAAAAAAGGCAGGAGAGGGAAAAGAAGGGAAAGGAATAGTTCATGGAATAGAGGGAAACCAGGGAAAAGAGATAGGCTAGGGCAAAGAAGGGGAAGAGGGTGTGCATTGAAAATTGGGAAACCAGGGAATAGACACAGGCGAGGGAAAAGAGGGGAAAGAGAGAGTTCATGGAGAAGAGGGAAACCAGGGAAAAGAGGCAGGCGAGGGACAACCACACGAAGAGAGAGTTCATGGTAAAAAGGGAATCCTGGGAAAAGAGACAGGCGAGGGGGAAAGAGGTAAAAGAGAGAGTTAATGCAGAATAGGGAAAGAAGATAAAAGAGACAGGCGAGGCGAAAAAGATAAAAGAGACAAACGATGAAAAGAGGGGAAAGAGACAGGCAACGGTATAGAGGAAAACCAGGGAAAAGTGACACGTGAGGGAAAAGAAGGGAAAGAGACACGCGAGGGAAAAGAAGGGAGAGTTCATGGAAAAGAGGGGAACCGAGGAAAAGAGATTCGCGACCAAAAACATGGGAAAGAGAGACTTCATGGAAAAGAGGGAAAGCAGGGAAACGAGACAGGCGAGAAAAAAGCAGGGGAAGAGAGAGATCATGGAAAAAAAGGAAACCAGGGAAAAGAGGCAGGCGAGGAAAAAGAGGGGAAAGAGAGAGTTCATGGAAAAGAGGGAAACCAGGGAAAAGGGACAGGCGAGGGGGGAAGAGGAAAAAGAGAGAGTCAATGCAGAAGAGGGAAGGCAGGGAAAAGAGGCAGGAGAGGGAAAAGAAGGGAAAGAGAGAGTTCATGGAAAAAAGGGAAAGCAGGGAAAATAGGCGATGAGAAACGATGGAGAAGAGAGAGTTCATGGAAAAACTGGGGAAAGAGTCATGCGAGGGCAATAGCGAAAATCAGGGACAAGACAGAGTTGAAGGCAAAGAGAGTGTTCATTGAAAAGGGGGAAACCAGGGAAAAGAGACAGTGGAGGGGGAAAGAGGTAAAAGAGAGAATTAATGCAGAAGAGGGAAACCAGGGAGAAGAGGCAGGCGAGGAAAAAGAGGGGAAGGGAGAGTTCATGGAAAAGAGGGAAACCAGGGAAAAGAGGCAGGCGAGGGAAAAGAAGGGCAAGAGAGAATTCATTGAAAAGGGGGACACCAGGGAAAAGAGGCGAGAATGAAAGAGGTAAAGGAGAGAGTTCATGGAAAAGAGGGAAACCAGGAAAAAAAGACAGGCGATGAGAAAAGATGGAAAAGAGATGATGGGAAAAGTGGGGAAAGAGACAGGCAAGGGCAAAGAGGAAAAGCAGGGAAAAGAGACAGTCGAGGGAAAAGAAGGGAAAGGAAGAGTTCATGGAGAAGAGGGAAACCAGGGAAAAGAGGCAGGCGAGGGACAACCAGGGGCAGAGAGATTTCATGGAAAAAAGGGAATCCTGGGAAAAGAGACAGGCGAGGGGGAAAGAGGTAAAAGAGAGAGTCAATGCAGAAGAGGGTAAGAGAGACAGGCGAGGCGAAAAGAGATAAGAGTCAAACGATGAAAAGAAGGGGAAGAGACAGGCGAGGGCATAGAGGAAAACGAGGGAAAAGAGGCAGCTGAGGGAAAAGAAGGGAAAAGAGACACGCGAGGGAAAATAAGGGAAAGAGAGAGTTCATGGAAAAGAGGGGAACCGAAGAAAAGAGACACGCGACCAAAAACAAGGCGAAGAGAGACTTCATGGAAAAGAGGAAAACCAGGTAAAAGAGGCAGGCGAGGAAAAAGAGGGGAAGGGAGAGTTCATGGAACAGAGGGAAACCAGGGAAAAGAGGCAGGCGAGGAAAAAGAGGGGAAAGAGAGAGTTCATTGAAAAGGGGGAAACCAGGGAAAAGAGAGAGGCGAGGGGGAAAGAGGTAAAAGAGAGAGTCAATGCAGAAGAGGGAAGGCAGGGAAAAGAGGCAGGAGAGGGAAAAGAAGGGAAAGGAATAGTTCATGGAATAGAGGGAAACCAAGGAAAAGAGATAGACGAGGGCAAAGAAGGGGAAGAGGGTGTGCATTGAAAATGGGAAAACCAGGGAAAAGACACAGGCGAGGGAAAAGCAGGGGAAGAGAGAGTTCATGGGAAAAAGGGAAATCATGGAAAAAAGACAGGCGATGAGAAATGATGGAAAAGAGACAGCTCATGGAAACACTTTGGAAAGAGTCATGCGAGGGCAAAGGCGAAAAGCAGGGACAAGACAGAGTCGAAGGGAAAGAGAGTGTTCATTGAAAAGGGGGAAACACGGGAAAAGAGACAGGCGAGGGGGAAAGAGGTAAAAGAGAGAATTAATGCAGTAGAGGGAAACCAGGGAAAAGAGGCAGGCGAGGAAAAAGAGTGGAAGGGAGAGTTCATGGAAACGAGGGAAACCAGGGAAATGAGATAGTCGAGGGAAAAGAAGGGGAAGAGAGAGTTCATGGAAAAGGGAGAAACCAGGGAAAAAAGACAGGTGATGAGAAAAGATGGAAAAGAGACAGATTATGGAAAAAATGGGGAAAGAGAGAGGCGAGGGCAAAGAGGAAAACCAGGGAAAAGAGACAGTCGAGGGAAAAGAAGGGAAAGAGAGAGTTCATGGAAAAGAGGGAAACCAGGGAAAAAAGACAGGCGATGAGAAAAGACGGAAAAGAGGCAGATGATGGAAAAACTGGGGAAAGAGACAGGCAAGGGCAAAGAGGAAAAGCAAGGAAAAGGGACAGTCGAGGGAAAAGAAGGGAAAGAGAGAGTTCATGGAAAAGAGGGAAACCAGGGAAAAGGGACAGGCGAGGGGGGAAGAGGAAAAAGAGAGAGTTAATGCAGAAGAGGGAAGGCAGGGAAAAGAGGCAGGAGAGGGAAAAGAAGGGAAAGGAAGAGTTCATGGAAAAAAGGGAAAGCAGGGAAAATAGGCGATGAGAAACGATGGAGAAGAGAGAGTTCATGGAAAAACTGGGGAAAGAGTCATGCGAGGGCAATAGCGAAAATCAGGGACAAGACAGAGTTGAAGGCAAAGAGAGTGTTCATTGAAAAGGGGGAAACCAGGGAAAAGAGACAGTGGAGGGGGAAAGAGGTAAAAGAGAGAATTAATGCAGAAGAGGGAAACCAGGGAGAAGAGGCAGGCGAGGAAAAAGAGGGGAAGGGAGAGTTCATGGAAAAGAGGGAAACCAGGGAAAAGAGGCAGGCGAGGGAAAAGAAGGGCAAGAGAGAATTCATTGAAAAGGGGGACACCAGGGAAAAGAGGCGAGAATGAAAGAGGTAAAGGAGAGAGTTCATGGAAAAGAGGGAAAACAGGAAAAAAAGACAGGCGATGAGAAAAGATGGAAAAGAGATGATGGGAAAAGTGGGGAAAGAGACAGGCAAGGGCAAAGAGGAAAAGCAGGGAAAAGAGACAGTCGAGGGAAAAGAAGGGAAAGGAAGAGTTCATGGAGAAGAGGGAAACCAGGGAAAAGAGGCAGGCGAGGGACAACCAGGGGCAGAGAGATTTCATGGAAAAAAGGGAATCCTGGGAAAAGAGACAGGCGAGGGGGAAAGAGGTAAAAGAGAGAGTCAATGCAGAAGAGGGTAAGAGAGACAGGCGAGGCGAAAAGAGATAAAAGAGTCAAACGATGAAAAGAAGGGGAAGAGACAGGCGAGGGCATAGAGGAAAACGAGGGAAAAGAGGCAGCTGAGGGAAAAGAAGGGAAAAGAGACACGCGAGGGAAAATAAGGGAAAGAGAGAGTTCATGGAAAAGAGGGGAACCGAAGAAAAGAGACACGCGACCAAAAACAAGGCGAAGAGAGACTTCATGGAAAAGAGGAAAACCAGGTAAAAGAGGCAGGCGAGGAAAAAGAGGGGAAGGGAGAGTTCATGGAACAGAGGGAAACCAGGGAAAAGAGGCAGGCGAGGAAAAAGAGGGGAAAGAGAGAGTTCATTGAAAAGGGGGAAACCAGGGAAAAGAGAGAGGCGAGGGGGAAAGAGGTAAAAGAGAGAGTCAATGCAGAAGAGGGAAGGCAGGGAAAAGAGGCAGGAGAGGGAAAAGAAGGGAAAGGAATAGTTCATGGAACAGAGGGAAACCAAGGAAAAGAGATAGACGAGGGCAAAGAAGGGGAAGAGGGTGTGCATTGAAAATGGGAAAACCAGGGAAAAGACACAGGCGAGGGAAAAGCAGGGGAAGAGAGAGTTCATGGGAAAAAGGGAAATCCAGGAAAAAAGACAGGCGATGAGAAATGATGGAAAAGAGACAGCTCATGGAAACACTGTGGAAAGAGTCAGGCGAGGGCAAAGGCGAAAAGCAGGGACAAGACAGAGTCGATTGGAAAGAGAGTGTTCATTGAAAAGGGGGAAACACGGGAAAAGAGACAGGCGAGGGGGAAAGAGGTAAAAGAGAGAATTAATGCAGTAGAGGGAAACCAGGGAAAAGAGGCAGGCGAGGAAAAAGAGTGGAAGGGAGAGTTCATGGAAACGAGGGAAACCAGGGAAATGAGATAGTCGAGGGAAAAGAAGGGGAAGAGAGAGTTCATGGAAAAGGGAGAAACCAGGGAAAAAAGACAGGTGATGAGAAAAGATGGAAAAGAGACAGATTATGGAAAAAATGGGGAAAGAGAGAGGCGAGGGCAAAGAGGAAAAGCAGGGAAAAGAGACAGTCGAGGGAAAGGAAGGGAAAGAGAGCGTTCATGGAGAAGAGGGAAACCAGGGAAAAGAGGCAGCTTGTGGAAAAGAAGGGAAAAGAGACACGTGAAGGAAAAGAAGGGAAAGAGAGAGTTCATTGAAAAGAGGGAAAGCAGGGGAAAGAGGCAGGCGAGAGAAAAACAGGGGCAGAGAGTGTTCATGGTAAAAAGGGAATCCTGGGAAAAGAGACAGGCGAGGCGAAAAGAGATAAAAGAGACAAACGATGAAAAGAGGGGAAAGAGACAGGCAACGGTATAGAGGAAAACCAGGGAAAAGTGACACGTGAGGGAGAAGAAGGGAAAGAGACACGCGAGGAAAAAGAAGGGAGAGTTCATGGAAAAGAGGGGAACCGAGGAAAAGAGATTCGCGACCAAAAACATGGGAAAGAGAGACTTCATGGAAAAGAGGGAAAGCAGGGAAACGAGACAGGCGAGAAAAAAGCAGGGGAAGAGAGAGATCATGGGAAAAAAGGAAACCAGGGAAAAGAGGCAGGCGAGGAAAAAGAGGGGAAAGAGAGAGTTCATGTAAAAAGAGGGAAACCATGGAAAAAAGACAGGCGATGAGAAAAGATGGAAAAGAGGCAGAAGACGGAAAAACTGGGGAAAGAGAGAGGCGAGGGCAAAGAGGAAAAGCAAGGAAAAGAGACAGTCGAGGGAAACGAAGGGAAAGAGAGAGTTCATGGAGAAGAGGGAATCCAGGGAAAAGAGACAGGCGAGGAAAAAGCAGGGCAAGAGAGAGCTCATTGAAAAGGGGGAAACCGGGGGAAACCAGGGAAAAAAGACAGGCGATGAGGAAAGATGGAAAAGAGACAGATGATGGAAAAACTGGGGAAAGAGACAGGCAAGGGCAAAGAGGAAAAGCAAGGAAAAGAGACAGTCGAGGGAAACGAAGGGAAAGAGAGAGTTCATGGAAAAGAGGGAAACCAGGGAAAAGGGACAGGCGAGGGGGGAAGAGGTAAAAGAGAGAATTAATGCAGAAAAGGGGAACCAGGGAAAAGACACAGGCCAGGAAAAAGAGGGGAAGGGAGAGTTCATGGAAAAGAGGGAAACCAGGGAAAAAAGGCAGGCGAGGGGGAAAGAGGTACAGGAGAGAGTTCATGGGAAAGAGAGAAACCAGGGCAAAAAGACAGGCGATGAGAAAAAATGGAAAAGAGGCAGATGACGGGAAAACTGGGGAAAGATCGAGGCGAGGGCAAAGAGGAAAAGCAGGGAAAAGAGACAGTCGAGGGAATGGAAGGGGGAGAGAGAGTTCATGGAGAAGAGGGAAACGAGGGAAAAGAGGCAGGAGAGGGAAAAGAAGGGAAAGGAATAGTTCATGGAATAGAGGGAAACCAGGGAAAAGAGATAGGCTAGGGCAAAGAAGGGGAAGAGGGTGTGCATTGAAAAATGGGAAACCAGGGAATAGACACAGGCGATGAAAAAGAGGGGAAAGAGAGAGTTCATGGAGAAGAGGGAAACCAGGGAAAAGAGGCAGGCGAGGGACAACCAGACGAAGAGAGAGTTCATGGTAAAAAGGGAATCCTGGGAAAAGAGACAGGCGAGGGGGAAAGAGGTAAAAGAGAGAGTTAATGCAGAACAGGGAAAGAAGATAAAAGAGACAGGCGAGGCGAAAAAAGATAAAAGAGACAAGCAATGAAAAGAGGGGAAAGAGACAGGCGAAGGTATAGAGGAAAACCAGGGAAAAGTGACACGCGAGGGAAAAGAAAGGAAAGAGACTCGCGAGGGGAAAGAAGGGAGACTTCATGGAAAAGAGGGAAACCAGTGAAACGAGACAGGTGAGAAAAAAGCAGGGGAAGAGAGATTTCATGGAAAAAAAGGAAACCAGTGAAAAGAGACAGGCGAGGGAAAAGCAGGGGAAGAGAGAGTTCATGGAAAAGAGGGAAACCAGGGAAAAATGCAGGCGATTATATAAGATGGAAAAGAGACTGATGATGGAAAAACTGGGGAAAGAGACAGGCAAGGGCAAAGAGGAACAGCAAGGAAAAGAGACAGTGGAGGGAAAAGAAGGGAAAGAGAGACTTCATGGAAAAGAGGGAAACCAGTGAAAGGAGACAGGTGAGGGAAAAGCAGGGGAAGAGAGATTTCATGGAAAAAAGGGAATCATGGAAAAAGAGACAGGCGAGGGGGAAAGAGGTAAAAGAGTCAAACGATGAAAAGAAGGGGAAGAGACAGGCGAGGGCATAGAGGAAAACGAGGGAAAAGAGGCAGCTGAGGGAAAAGAAGGGAAAAGAGACACGCGAGGGAAAATAAGGGAAAGAGAGAGTTCATGGAAAAGAGGGGAACCGAAGAAAAGAGACACGCGACCAAAAACAAGGCGAAGAGAGACTTCATGGAAAAGAGGAAAACCAGGTAAAAGAGGCAGGCGAGGAAAAAGAGGGGAAGGGAGAGTTCATGAAAACAGGGAAACCAGGGAAAAGAGATACGCGACAGAAAACATGGGGAAGAGAGAGTTCATGGAAAAAAGGGAATCCTGGGAAAAGAGGCAGGCGAGGAAAAAGAGGGGAAAGAGAGAGTTCATTGAAAAGGGGGAAACCAGGGAAAAGAGAGAGGCGAGGGGGAAAGAGGTAAAAGAGACAAACGATGAAAAGAGGGGAAACACACATGCAAGTGCATAGAGGAAAACGAGGGAAGAGAGACAGGCGAGGGAAAACCAGGGAAGAGAGTTCATGGAAAAAAGGGAAACCAAGGAAAAAAGACAAGCGATGAGAAATGATGGAAAAGAGACAGCTCATGGAAACACTGTGGAAAGAGTCATGCGAGGGCAAAGGCGAAAAGCAGGGACAAGACAGAGTCGATTGGAAAGAGAGTGTTCATTGAAAAGGGGGAAACACGGGAAAAGAGACAGGCGAGGGGGAAAGAGGTAAAAGAGAGAATTAATGCAGTAGAGGGAAACCAGGGAAAAGAGACAGGCGAGGAGGGAAGAGGAAAAAGAGAGAGTCAATGCAGAAGAGGGAAGGCAGGGAAAAGAGGCAGGAGAGGGAAAAGAAGGGAAAGGAAGAGTTCATGGAAAAAAGGGAAAGCAGGGAAAATAGGAGATGAGAAACGATGGAGAAGAGACAGTTCATGGAAAAACTGGGGAAAGAGTCATGCGAGGGCAATAGCGAAAATCAGGGACAAGACAGAGTTGAAGGCAAAGAGAGTGTTCATTGAAAAGGGGGAAACCAGGGAAAAGAGACAGTGGAGGGGGAAAGAGGTAAAAGCGAGAATTAATGCAGAAGAGGGAAAAGAAGGGAAAAGAGGCAGGCGAGGAAAAAGAGGGGCAAGAGAGAATTCATTGAAAAGGGGGAAACCAGGGAAAAGAGACAGTGGAGGGGGAAAGAGGTAAAAGAGAGAATTAATGCAGAAGAGGGAAACCAGGGAGAAGAGGCAGGCGAGGAAAAAGAGGGGAAGGGAGAGTTCATGGAAAAGAGGGAAACCAGGGAAAAGAGGCAGGCGAGGGAAAAGAAGGGCAAGAGAGAGTTCATGGTAAAAAGGGAATCCAGGGAAAAGAGACAGGCAAGACGAAAGAGGTAAAAGAGTCAGTGCAGAAGAGGGAAAGAAGAGAAAAGAGACAGGCGAGACCAAATGAGGTAAATAGACAAGCGAGCAAAAGAGGGGAAAGCGACAGGCGAGGGCATAGAGGGAAACCAGGGGAGAGACAGGCGAGGGGGAAAGAGGTACAAGAGAGAGTCAATGCAGAAGAGGGAAAGAAAAGAGACAGGCGAGGCGAAAAGAGATAAAAGAGACAAACGATGAAAAGAGGGGAAAGAGAGAGGCGAGGGCATAGAGGAAAACGAGGGAAAAGAGGCAGCTGAGGGAAAAGAAGGGAAAAGAGACACGCGAGGGAAAATAAGGGAAAGAGAGTCTTCATGGAAAAGAGGAAAACCAGGTAAAAGAGGCAGGCGAGGAAAAAGAGGGGAAAGAGAGATTTCGTGGAAAAAAAAGGAAACCAAGGAAAAAAGACAGGCGAGGGGGAAAGAGGTACAGGAGAGAGTTCATGGGAAAGAGAGAAACCAGGGCAAAAAGACAGGCGATGAGAAAAAATGGAAAAGAGGCAGATGACGGGAAAACTGGGGAAAGAGAGAGGCGAGGGCAAAGAGGAAAAGCAGGGAAAAGAGACAGTCGAGGGAAAGGAAGGGAGAGAGAGAGTTCATGGAGAAGAGGGAAACGAGGGAAAAGAGGCAGGAGAGGGAAAAGAAGGGAAAGGAATAGTTCATGGAATAGAGGGAAACCAGGGAAAAGAGATAGGCTAGGGCAAAGAAGGGGAAGAGGGTGTGCATTGAAAATTGGGAAACCAGGGAATAGACACAGGCGATGAAAAAGAGGGGAAAGAGAGAGTTCATGGAGAAGAGGGAAACCAGGGAAAAGAGGCAGGCGAGGGACAACCAGACGAAGAGAGAGTTCATGGTAAAAAGGGAAACCAGGGAAAAGAGACAGGTGAGGGAAAAGCAGGGGAAGAGAAATTTCATGGTAAAAAGGGAATCCTGGGAAAAGAGACAGGCGAGGGGGAAAGAGGTAAAAGAGAGAGTTAATGCAGAACAGGGAAAGAAGATAAAAGAGACAGGCGAGGCGAAAAAAGATAAAAGAGACAAGCAATGAAAAGAGGGGAAAGAGACAGGCGAAGGTATAGAGGAAAACCAGGGAAAAGTGACACGCGAGGGAAAAGAAAGGAAAGAGACTCGCGAGGGGAAAGAAGGGAGACTTCATGGAAAAGAGGGAAACCAGTGAAACGAGACAGGTGAGAAAAAAGCAGGGGAAGAGAGATTTCATGGAAAAAAAGGAAACCAGTGAAAAGAGACAGGCGAGGGAAAAGCAGGGGAAGAGAGAGTTCATGGAAAAGAGGGAAACCAGGGAAAAATGCAGGCGATTATATAAGATGGAAAAGAGACAGATGATGGAAAAACTGGGGAAAGAGACAGGCAAGGGCAAAGAGGAACAGCAAGGAAAAGAGACAGTGGAGGGAAAAGAAGGGAAAGAGAGACTTCATGGAAAAGAGGGAAACCAGTGAAAGGAGACAGGTGAGGGAAAAGCAGGGGAAGAGAGATTTCATGGAAAAAAGGGAATCCTGTAAAAAGAGACAGGCGAGGGGGAAAGAGGTAAAAGAGTCAAACGATGAAAAGAAGGGGAAGAGACAGGCGAGGGCATAGAGGAAAACGAGGGAAAAGAGGCAGCTGAGGGAAAAGAAGGGAAAAGAGACACGTGAAGGAAAAGAAGGGAAAGAGAGAGTTCATTGAAAAGAGGGAAAGCAGGGGAAAGAGGCAGGCGAGAGAAAAACAGGGGCAGAGAGTGTTCATGGTAAAAAGGGAATCCAGGGAAAAGAGACAGGCGAGGCGAAAAGAGATAAAAGAGACAAACGATGAAAAGAGGGGAAAGAGACAGGCAACGGTATAGAGGAAAACCAGGGAAAAGTGACACGTGAGGGAGAAGAAGGGAAAGAGACACGCGAGGGAAAAGAAGGGAGAGTTCATGGAAAAGAGGGGAACCGAGGAAAAGAGATTCGCGACCAAAAACATGGGAAAGAGAGACTTCATGGAAAAGAGGGAAAGCAGGGAAACGAGACAGGCGAGAAAAAAGCAGGGGAAGAGAGAGATCATGGAAAAAAAGGAAACCAGGGAAAAGAGGCAGGCGAGGAAAAAGAGGGGAAAGAGAGAGTTCATTGAAAAGGGGGAAACCAGGGAAAAGAGAGAGGCGAGGGGGAAAGAGGTAAAAGAGACAAACGATGAAAAGAGGGGAAACACACATGCAAGTGCATAGAGGAAAACGAGGGAAGAGAGACAGGCGAGGGAAAACCAGGGAAGAGAGTTCATGGAAAAAAGGGAAACCAAGGAAAAAAGACAAGCGATGAGAAATGATGGAAAAGAGACAGCTCATGGAAACACTGTGGAAAGAGTCATGCGAGGGCAAAGGCGAAAAGCAGGGACAAGACAGAGTCGATTGGAAAGAGAGTGTTCATTGAAAAGGGGGAAACACGGGAAAAGAGACAGGCGAGGGGGAAAGAGGTAAAAGAGAGAATTAATGCAGTAGAGGGAAACCAGGGAAAAGAGACAGGCGAGGAGGGAAGAGGAAAAAGAGAGAGTCAATGCAGAAGAGGGAAGGCAGGGAAAAGAGGCAGGAGAGGGAAAAGAAGGGAAAGGAAGAGTTCATGGAAAAAAGGGAAAGCAGGGAAAATAGGAGATGAGAAACGATGGAGAAGAGACAGTTCATGGAAAAACTGGGGAAAGAGTCATGCGAGGGCAATAGCGAAAATCAGGGACAAGACAGAGTTGAAGGCAAAGAGAGTGTTCATTGAAAAGGGGGAAACCAGGGAAAAGAGACAGTGGAGGGGGAAAGAGGTAAAAGCGAGAATTAATGCAGAAGAGGGAAAAGAAGGGAAAAGAGGCAGGCGAGGAAAAAGAGGGGCAAGAGAGAATTCATTGAAAAGGGGGAAACCAGGGAAAAGAGACAGTGGAGGGGGAAAGAGGTAAAAGAGAGAATTAATGCAGAAGAGGGAAACCAGGGAAAAGAGGCAGGCGAGGAAAAAGAGGGGAAGGGAGAGTTCATGGAAAAGAGGGAAACCAGGGAAAAGAGGCAGGCGAGGGAAAAGAAGGGCAAGAGAGAGTTCATGGTAAAAAGGGAATCCAGGGAAAAGAGACAGGCAAGACGAAAGAGGTAAAAGAGTCAGTGCAGAAGAGGGAAAGAAGAGAAAAGAGACAGGCGAGACCAAATGAGGTAAATAGACAAGCGAGCAAAAGAGGGGAAAGCGACAGGCGAGGGCATAGAGGGAAACCAGGGGAGAGACAGGCGAGGGGGAAAGAGGTACAAGAGAGAGTCAATGCAGAAGAGGGAAAGAAAAGAGACAGGCGAGGCGAAAAGAGATAAAAGAGACAAACGATGAAAAGAGGGGAAAGAGAGAGGCGAGGGCATAGAGGAAAACGAGGGAAAAGAGGCAGCTGAGGGAAAAGAAGGGAAAAGAGACACGCGAGGGAAAATAAGGGAAAGAGAGTCTTCATGGAAAAGAGGAAAACCAGGTAAAAGAGGCAGGCGAGGAAAAAGAGGGGAAAGAGAGATTTCGTGGAAAAAAAAGGAAACCAAGGAAAAAAGACAGGCGAGGGGGAAAGAGGTACAGGAGAGAGTTCATGGGAAAGAGAGAAACCAGGGCAAAAAGACAGGCGATGAGAAAAAATGGAAAAGAGGCAGATGACGGGAAAACTGGGGAAAGAGAGAGGCGAGGGCAAAGAGGAAAAGCAGGGAAAAGAGACAGTCGAGGGAAAGGAAGGGAGAGAGAGAGTTCATGGAGAAGAGGGAAACGAGGGAAAAGAGGCAGGAGAGGGAAAAGAAGGGAAAGGAATAGTTCATGGAATAGAGGGAAACCAGGGAAAAGAGATAGGCTAGGGCAAAGAAGGGGAAGAGGGTGTGCATTGAAAATTGGGAAACCAGGGAATAGACACAGGCGATGAAAAAGAGGGGAAAGAGAGAGTTCATGGAGAAGAGGGAAACCAGGGAAAAGAGGCAGGCGAGGGACAACCAGACGAAGAGAGAGTTCATGGTAAAAAGGGAAACCAGGGAAAAGAGACAGGTGAGGGAAAAGCAGGGGAAGAGAAATTTCATGGTAAAAAGGGAATCCTGGGAAAAGAGACAGGCGAGGGGGAAAGAGGTAAAAGAGAGAGTTAATGCAGAACAGGGAAAGAAGATAAAAGAGACAGGCGAGGCGAAAAAAGATAAAAGAGACAAGCAATGAAAAGAGGGGAAAGAGACAGGCGAAGGTATAGAGGAAAACCAGGGAAAAGTGACACGCGAGGGAAAAGAAAGGAAAGAGACTCGCGAGGGGAAAGAAGGGAGACTTCATGGAAAAGAGGGAAACCAGTGAAACGAGACAGGTGAGAAAAAAGCAGGGGAAGAGAGATTTCATGGAAAAAAAGGAAACCAGTGAAAAGAGACAGGCGAGGGAAAAGCAGGGGAAGAGAGAGTTCATGGAAAAGAGGGAAACCAGGGAAAAATGCAGGCGATTATATAAGATGGAAAAGAGACTGATGATGGAAAAACTGGGGAAAGAGACAGGCAAGGGCAAAGAGGAACAGCAAGGAAAAGAGACAGTGGAGGGAAAAGAAGGGAAAGAGAGACTTCATGGAAAAGAGGGAAACCAGTGAAAGGAGACAGGTGAGGGAAAAGCAGGGGAAGAGAGATTTCATGGAAAAAAGGGAATCCTGTAAAAAGAGACAGGCGAGGGGGAAAGAGGTAAAAGAGTCAAACGATGAAAAGAAGGGGAAGAGACAGGCGAGGGCATAGAGGAAAACGAGGGAAAAGAGGCAGCTGAGGGAAAAGAAGGGAAAAGAGACACGTGAAGGAAAAGAAGGGAAAGAGAGAGTTCATTGAAAAGAGGGAAAGCAGGGGAAAGAGGCAGGCGAGAGAAAAACAGGGGCAGAGAGTGTTCATGGTAAAAAGGGAATCCAGGGAAAAGAGACAGGCGAGGCGAAAAGAGATAAAAGAGACAAACGATGAAAAGAGGGGAAAGAGACAGGCAACGGTATAGAGGAAAACCAGGGAAAAGTGACACGTGAGGGAGAAGAAGGGAAAGAGACACGCGAGGGAAAAGAAGGGAGAGTTCATGGAAAAGAGGGGAACCGAGGAAAAGAGATTCGCGACCAAAAACATGGGAAAGAGAGACTTCATGGAAAAGAGGGAAAGCAGGGAAACGAGACAGGCGAGAAAAAAGCAGGGGAAGAGAGAGATCATGGAAAAAAAGGAAACCAGGGAAAAGAGGCAGGCGAGGAAAAAGAGGGGAAAGAGAGAGTTCATGTAAAAAGAGGGAAACCATGGAAAAAAGACAGGCGATGAGAAAAGATGGAAAAGAGGCAGATGACGGAAAAACTGGGGAAAGAGAGAGGCGAGGGCAAAGAGGAAAAGCAAGGAAAAGAGACAGTCGAGGGAAACGAAGGGAAAGAGAGAGTTCATGGAGAAGAGGGAATCCAGGGAAAAGAGACAGGCGAGGAAAAAGCAGGGCAAGAGAGAGCTCATTGAAAAGGGGGAAACCAGGGAAAAAAGACAGGCGATGAGGAAAGATGGAAAAGAGACAGATGATGGAAAAACTGGGGAAAGAGACAGGCAAGGGCAAAGAGGAAAAGCAAGGAAAAGAGACAGTCGAGGGAAAAGAAGGGAAAGAGAGAGTTCATGGAAAAGAGGGAAACCAGGGAAAAGGGACAGGCGAGGGGGGAAGAGGAAAAAGAGAGAGTCAATGCAGAAGAGGGAAGGCAGGGAAAAGAGGCAGGAGAGGGAAAAGAAGGGAAAGAGAGAGTTCATGGAAAAAAGGGAAAGCAGGGAAAATAGGCGATGAGAAACGATGGAGAAGAGAGAGTTCATGGAAAAACTGGGGAAAGAGTCATGCGAGGGCAATAGCGAAAATCAGGGACAAGACAGAGTTGAAGGCAAAGAGAGTGTTCATTGAAAAGGGGGAAACCAGGGAAAAGAGACAGTGGAGGGGGAAAGAGGTAAAAGAGAGAATTAATGCAGAAGAGGGAAACCAGGGAGAAGAGGCAGGCGAGGAAAAAGAGGGGAAGGGAGAGTTCATGGAAAAGAGGGAAACCAGGGAAAAGAGGCAGGCGAGGGAAAAGAAGGGCAAGAGAGAATTCATTGAAAAGGGGGACACCAGGGAAAAGAGGCGAGAATGAAAGAGGTAAAGGAGAGAGTTCATGGAAAAGAGGGAAACCAGGAAAAAAAGACAGGCGATGAGAAAAGATGGAAAAGAGATGATGGGAAAAGTGGGGAAAGAGACAGGCAAGGGCAAAGAGGAAAAGCAGGGAAAAGAGACAGTCGAGGGAAAAGAAGGGAAAGGAAGAGTTCATGGAGAAGAGGGAAACCAGGGAAAAGAGGCAGGCGAGGGACAACCAGGGGCAGAGAGATTTCATGGAAAAAAGGGAATCCTGGGAAAAGAGACAGGCGAGGGGGAAAGAGGTAAAAGAGAGAGTCAATGCAGAAGAGGGTAAGAGAGACAGGCGAGGCGAAAAGAGATAAAAGAGTCAAACGATGAAAAGAAGGGGAAGAGACAGGCGAGGGCATAGAGGAAAACGAGGGAAAAGAGGCAGCTGAGGGAAAAGAAGGGAAAAGAGACACGCGAGGGAAAATAAGGGAAAGAGAGAGTTCATGGAAAAGAGGGGAACCGAAGAAAAGAGACACGCGACCAAAAACAAGGCGAAGAGAGACTTCATGGAAAAGAGGAAAACCAGGTAAAAGAGGCAGGCGAGGAAAAAGAGGGGAAGGGAGAGTTCATGGAACAGAGGGAAACCAGGGAAAAGAGGCAGGCGAGGAAAAAGAGGGGAAAGAGAGAGTTCATTGAAAAGGGGGAAACCAGGGAAAAGAGAGAGGCGAGGGGGAAAGAGGTAAAAGAGAGAGTCAATGCAGAAGAGGGAAGGCAGGGAAAAGAGGCAGGAGAGGGAAAAGAAGGGAAAGGAATAGTTCATGGAACAGAGGGAAACCAAGGAAAAGAGATAGACGAGGGCAAAGAAGGGGAAGAGGGTGTGCATTGAAAATGGGAAAACCAGGGAAAAGACACAGGCGAGGGAAAAGCAGGGGAAGAGAGAGTTCATGGGAAAAAGGGAAATCCAGGAAAAAAGACAGGCGATGAGAAATGATGGAAAAGAGACAACTCATGGAAACACTGTGGAAAGAGTCAGGCGAGGGCAAAGGCGAAAAGCAGGGACAAGACAGAGTCGATTGGAAAGAGAGTGTTCATTGAAAAGGGGGAAACACGGGAAAAGAGACAGGCGAGGGGGAAAGAGGTAAAAGAGAGAATTAATGCAGTAGAGGGAAACCAGGGAAAAGAGGCAGGCGAGGAAAAAGAGTGGAAGGGAGAGTTCATGGAAACGAGGGAAACCAGGGAAATGAGATAGTCGAGGGAAAAGAAGGGGAAGAGAGAGTTCATGGAAAAGGGAGAAACCAGGGAAAAAAGACAGGTGATGAGAAAAGATGGAAAAGAGACAGATTATGGAAAAAATGGGGAAAGAGAGAGGCGAGGGCAAAGAGGAAAAGCAGGGAAAAGAGGCAGGCGAGGGAAAGGAAGGGAAAGAGAGCGTTCATGGAGAAGAGGGAAACCAGGGAAAAGAGGCAGCTTGTGGAAAAGAAGGGAAAAGAGACACGTGAAGGAAATGAAGGGAAAGAGAGAGTTCATTGAAAAGAGGGAAAGCAGGGGAAAGAGGCAGGCGAGAGAAAAACAGGGGCAGAGAGTGTTCATGGTAAAAAGGGAATCCTGGGAAAAGAGACAGGCGAGGCGAAAAGAGATAAAAGAGACAAACGATGAAAAGAGGGGAAAGAGACAGGCAACGGTATAGAGGAAAACCAGGGAAAAGTGACACGTGAGGGAGAAGAAGGGAAAGAGACACGCGAGGGAAAAGAAGGGAGAGTTCATGGAAAAGAGGGGAACCGAGGAAAAGAGATTCGCGACCAAAAACATGGGAAAGAGAGACTTCATGGAAAAGAGGGAAAGCAGGGAAACGAGACAGGCGAGAAAAAAGCAGGGGAAGAGAGAGATCATGGAAAAAAAGGAAACCAGGGAAAAGAGGCAGGCGAGGAAAAAGAGGGGAAAGAGAGAGTTCATGTAAAAAGAGGGAAACCATGGAAAAAAGACAGGCGATGAGAAAAGATGGAAAAGAGACAGATGATGGAAAAACTGGGGAAAGAGACAGGCAAGGGCAAAGAGGAAAAGCAAGGAAAAGAGACAGTCGAGGGAAACGAAGGGAAAGAGAGAGTTCATGGAAAAGAGGGAAACCAGGGAAAAGGGACAGGCGAGGGGGGAAGAGGAAAAAGAGAGAGTCAATGCAGAAGAGGGAAGGCAGGGAAAAGAGGCAGGAGAGGGAAAAGAAGGGAAAGGAAGAGTTCATGGAAAAAAGGGAAAGCAGGGAAAATAGGCGATGAGAAACGATGGAGAAGAGAGAGTTCATGGAAAAACTGGGGAAAGAGTCATGCGAGGGCAATAGCGAAAATCAGGGACAAGACAGAGTTGAAGGCAAAGAGAGTGTTCATTGAAAAGGGGGAAACCAGGGAAAAGAGACAGTGGAGGGGGAAAGAGGTAAAAGAGAGAATTAATGCAGAAGAGGGAAACCAGGGAGAAGAGGCAGGCGAGGAAAAAGAGGGGAAGGGAGAGTTCATGGAAAAGAGGGAAACCAGGGAAAAGAGGCAGGCGAGGGAAAAGAAGGGCAAGAGAGAATTCATTGAAAAGGGGGACACCAGGGAAAAGAGGCGAGAATGAAAGAGGTAAAGGAGAGAGTTCATGGAAAAGAGGGAAACCAGGAAAAAAAGACAGGCGATGAGAAAAGATGGAAAAGAGATGATGGGAAAAGTGGGGAAAGAGACAGGCAAGGGCAAAGAGGAAAAGCAGGGAAAAGAGACAGTCGAGGGAAAAGAAGGGAAAGGAAGAGTTCATGGAGAAGAGGGAAACCAGGGAAAAGAGGCAGGCGAGGGACAACCAGGGGCAGAGAGATTTCATGGAAAAAAGGGAATCCTGGGAAAAGAGACAGGCGAGGGGGAAAGAGGTAAAAGAGAGAGTCAATGCAGAAGAGGGTAAGAGAGACAGGCGAGGCGAAAAGAGATAAGAGTCAAACGATGAAAAGAAGGGGAAGAGACAGGCGAGGGCATAGAGGAAAACGAGGGAAAAGAGGCAGCTGAGGGAAAAGAAGGGAAAAGAGACACGCGAGGGAAAATAAGGGAAAGAGAGAGTTCATGGAAAAGAGGGGAACCGAAGAAAAGAGACACGCGACCAAAAACAAGGCGAAGAGAGACTTCATGGAAAAGAGGAAAACCAGGTAAAAGAGGCAGGCGAGGAAAAAGAGGGGAAGGGAGAGTTCATGGAACAGAGGGAAACCAGGGAAAAGAGGCAGGCGAGGAAAAAGAGGGGAAAGAGAGAGTTCATTGAAAAGGGGGAAACCAGGGAAAAGAGAGAGGCGAGGGGGAAAGAGGTAAAAGAGAGAGCCAATGCAGAAGAGGGAAGGCAGGGAAAAGAGGCAGGAGAGGGAAAAGAAGGGAAAGGAATAGTTCATGGAATAGAGGGAAACCAAGGAAAAGAGATAGACGAGGGCAAAGAAGGGGAAGAGGGTGTGCATTGAAAATGGGAAAACCAGGGAAAAGACACAGGCGAGGGAAAAGCAGGGGAAGAGAGAGTTCATGGGAAAAAGGGAAATCATGGAAAAAAGACAGGCGATGAGAAATGATGGAAAAGAGACAGCTCATGGAAACACTTTGGAAAGAGTCATGCGAGGGCAAAGGCGAAAAGCAGGGACAAGACAGAGTCGAAGGGAAAGAGAGTGTTCATTGAAAAGGGGGAAACACGGGAAAAGAGACAGTCGAGGGGGAAAGAGCTAAAAGAGAGAATTAATGCAGTAGAGGGAAACCAGGGAAAAGAGGCAGGCGAGGAAAAAGAGTGGAAGGGAGAGTTCATGGAAACGAGGGAAACCAGGGAAATGAGATAGTCGAGGGAAAAGAAGGGGAAGAGAGAGTTCATGGAAAAGGGAGAAACCAGGGAAAAAAGACAGGTGATGAGAAAAGATGGAAAAGAGACAGATTATGGAAAAAATGGGGAAAGAGAGAGGCGAGGGCAAAGAGGAAAAGCAGGGAAAAGAGACAGTCGAGGGAAAGGAAGGGAAAGAGAGCGTTCATGGAGAAGAGGGAAACCAGGGAAAAGAGGCAGCTTGTGGAAAAGAAGGGAAAAGAGACACGTGAAGGAAAAGAAGGGAAAGAGAGAGTTCATTGAAAAGAGGGAAAGCAGGGGAAAGAGGCAGGCGAGAGAAAAACAGGGGCAGAGAGTGTTCATGGTAAAAAGGGAATCCTGGGAAAAGAGACAGGCGAGGCGAAAAGAGATAAAAGAGACAAACGATGAAAAGAGGGGAAAGAGACAGGCAACGGTATAGAGGAAAACCAGGGAAAAGTGACACGTGAGGGAGAAGAAGGGAAAGAGACACGCGAGGGAAAAGAAGGGAGAGTTCATGGAATAGAGGGGAACCGAGGAAAAGAGATTCGCGACCAAAAACATGGGAAAGAGAGACTTCATGGAAAAGAGGGAAAGCAGGGAAACGAGACAGGCGAGAAAAAAGCAGGGGAAGAGAGAGATCATGGAAAAAAAGGAAACCAGGGAAAAGAGGCAGGCGAGGAAAAAGAGGGGAAAGAGAGAGTTCATGTAAAAAGAGGGAAACCATGGAAAAAAGACAGGCGATGAGAAAAGATGGAAAAGAGGCAGAAGACGGAAAAACTGGGGAAAGAGAGAGGCGAGGGCAAAGAGGAAAAGCAAGGAAAAGAGACAGTCGAGGGAAACGAAGGGAAAGAGAGAGTTCATGGAGAAGAGGGAATCCAGGGAAAAGAGACAGGCGAGGAAAAAGCAGGGCAAGAGAGAGCTCATTGAAAAGGGGGAAACCGGGGGAAACCAGGGAAAAAAGACAGGCGATGAGGAAAGATGGAAAAGAGACAGATGATGGAAAAACTGGGGAAAGAGACAGGCAAGGGCAAAGAGGAAAAGCAAGGAAAAGAGACAGTCGAGGGAAACGAAGGGAAAGAGAGAGTTCATGGAAAAGAGGGAAACCAGGGAAAAGGGACAGGCGAGGGGGGAAGAGGAAAAAGAGAGAGTCAATGCAGAAGAGGGAAGGCAGGGAAAAGAGGCAGGAGAGGGAAAAGAAGGGAAAGAGAGAGTTCATGGAAAAAAGGGAAAGCAGGGAAAATAGGCGATGAGAAACGATGGAGAAGAGAGAGTTCATGGAAAAACTGGGGAAAGAGTCATGCGAGGGCAATAGCGAAAATCAGGGACAAGACAGAGTTGAAGGCAAAGAGAGTGTTCATTGAAAAGGGGGAAACCAGGGAAAAGAGACAGTGGAGGGGGAAAGAGGTAAAAGAGAGAATTAATGCAGAAGAGGGAAACCAGGGAGAAGAGGCAGGCGAGGAAAAAGAGGGGAAGGGAGAGTTCATGGAAAAGAGGGAAACCAGGGAAAAGAGGCAGGCGAGGGAAAAGAAGGGCAAGAGAGAATTCATTGAAAAGGGGGACACCAGGGAAAAGAGGCGAGAATGAAAGAGGTAAAGGAGAGAGTTCATGGAAAAGAGGGAAACCAGGAAAAAAAGACAGGCGATGAGAAAAGATGGAAAAGAGATGATGGGAAAAGTGGGGAAAGAGACAGGCAAGGGCAAAGAGGAAAAGCAGGGAAAAGAGACAGTCGAGGGAAAAGAAGGGAAAGGAAGAGTTCATGGAGAAGAGGGAAACCAGGGAAAAGAGGCAGGCGAGGGACAACCAGGGGCAGAGAGATTTCATGGAAAAAAGGGAATCCTGGGAAAAGAGACAGGCGAGGGGGAAAGAGGTAAAAGAGAGAGTCAATGCAGAAGAGGGTAAGAGAGACAGGCGAGGCGAAAAGAGATAAGAGTCAAACGATGAAAAGAAGGGGAAGAGACAGGCGAGGGCATAGAGGAAAACGAGGGAAAAGAGGCAGCTGAGGGAAAAGAAGGGAAAAGAGACACGCGAGGGAAAATAAGGGAAAGAGAGAGTTCATGGAAAAGAGGGGAACCGAAGAAAAGAGACACGCGACCAAAAACAAGGCGAAGAGAGACTTCATGGAAAAGAGGAAAACCAGGTAAAAGAGGCAGGCGAGGAAAAAGAGGGGAAGGGAGAGTTCATGGAACAGAGGGAAACCAGGGAAAAGAGGCAGGCGAGGAAAAAGAGGGGAAAGAGAGAGTTCATTGAAAAGGGGGAAACCAGGGAAAAGAGAGAGGCGAGGGGGAAAGAGGTAAAAGAGAGAGTCAAGGCAGAAGAGGGAAGGCAGGGAAAAGAGGCAGGAGAGGGAAAAGAAGGGAAAGGAATAGTTCATGGAATAGAGGGAAACCAAGGAAAAGAGATAGACGAGGGCAAAGAAGGGGAAGAGGGTGTGCATTGAAAATGGGAAAACCAGGGAAAAGACACAGGCGAGGGAAAAGCAGGGGAAGAGAGAGTTCATGGGAAAAAGGGAAATCATGGAAAAAAGACAGGCGATGAGAAATGATGGAAAAGAGACAGCTCATGGAAACACTTTGGAAAGAGTCATGCGAGGGCAAAGGCGAAAAGCAGGGACAAGACAGAGTCGAAGGGAAAGAGAGTGTTCATTGAAAAGGGGGAAACACGGGAAAAGAGACAGTCGAGGGGGAAAGAGCTAAAAGAGAGAATTAATGCAGTAGAGGGAAACCAGGGAAAAGAGGCAGGCGAGGAAAAAGAGTGGAAGGGAGAGTTCATGGAAACGAGGGAAACCAGGGAAATGAGATAGTCGAGGGAAAAGAAGGGGAAGAGAGAGTTCATGGAAAAGGGAGAAACCAGGGAAAAAAGACAGGTGATGAGAAAAGATGGAAAAGAGACAGATTATGGAAAAAATGGGGAAAGAGAGAGGCGAGGGCAAAGAGGAAAAGCAGGGAAAAGAGACAGTCGAGGGAAAAGAAGGGAAAGAGAGAGTTCATGGAAAAGAGGGAAACCAGGGAAAAAAGACAGGCGATGAGAAAAGACGGAAAAGAGGCAGATGATGGAAAAACTGGGGAAAGAGACAGGCAAGGGCAAAGAGGAAAAGCAAGGAAAAGGGACAGTCGAGGGAAAAGAAGGGAAAGAGAGAGTTCATGGAAAAGAGGGAAACCAGGGAAAAGGGACAGGCGAGGGGGGAAGAGGAAAAAGAGAGAGTTAATGCAGAAGAGGGAAGGCAGGGAAAAGAGGCAGGAGAGGGAAAAGAAGGGAAAGGAAGAGTTCATGGAGAAGAGGGAAACCAGGGGAAAGAGGCAGGCGAGGGACAACCAGACGAAGAGAGAGTTCATGGTAAAAAGGGAATCCAGGGAAAAGAGAAAGGCAAGACGAAAGAGGTAAAAGAGTCAGTGCAGAAGAGGGAAAGAAGAGAAAAGAGACAGGCGAGACCAAATGAGGTAAATAGACAAGCGAGCAAAACAGGGGGAAGCGACAGGCGAGGGCATAGAGGGAAACCAGGGGAAAGAGACAGGCGAGGGGGAAAGAGGTAAAAGAGAGGGTCAATGCAGAAGAGGGAAAGAAAAGAGACAGGCGAGGCGAAAAGAGATAAAAGAGACAAACGATGAAAAGAGGGGAAAGAGACAGGCGAGGGCATAGAGGAAAACGAGGGAAAAGAGGCAGCTGAGGGAAAAGAAGGGAAAAGAGACACGCGAGGGAAAATAAGGGAAAGAGAGTCTTCATGGAAAAGAGGGGAACCGAAGAAAAGAGACACGCGACCGAAAACAAGGCGAAGAGAGACTTCATGGAAAAGAGGAAAACCAGGTAAAAGAGGCAGGCGAGGAAAAAGAGGGGAAAGAGAGAGTTCTTGGAAAAAAGGGAAACCAAGGAAAAAAGACAGGCGATGAGAAACGATGGAAAAGAGACAGTTCATGGAAAAACTGGGGAAAGAGTCATGCGAGGACAACAGCGAAAAGCAGGGACAAGACAGAGTCGAAGGGAAAGAGAGTGTTCATTGAAAGGGGGGAAACCAGGGAAAAGTGACAGGCGAGGGGGAAAGAGGTAAAAGGGAGAATTAATGCAGAAAAGGGGAACCAGGGAAAAGACACAGGCCAGGAAAAAGAGGGGAAGGGAGAGTTCATGGAAAAGAGGGAAACCAGGGAAAAAAGGCAGGCGAGGGGGAAAGAGGTACAGGAGAGAGTTCATGGGAAAGAGAGAAACCAGGGCAAAAAGACAGGCGATGAGAAAAAATGGAAAAGAGGCAGATGACGGGAAAACTGGGGAAAGAGAGAGGCGAGGGCAAAGAGGAAAAGCAGGGAAAAGAGACAGTCGAGGGAATGGAAGGGGGAGAGAGAGTTCATGGAGAAGAGGGAAACGAGGGAAAAGAGGCAGGAGAGGGAAAAGAAGGGAAAGGAATAGTTCATGGAATAGAGGGAAACCAGGGAAAAGAGATGGGCTAGGGCAAAGAAGGGGAAGAGGGTGTGCATTGAAAATTGGGAAACCAGGGAATAGACACAGGCGAGGGAAAAGAGGGGAAAGAGAGAGTTCATGGAGAAGAGGGAAACCAGGGAAAAGAGGCAGGCGAGGGACAACCACACGAAGAGAGAGTTCATGGTAAAAAGGGAATCCTGGGAAAAGAGACAGGCGAGGGGGAAAGAGGTAAAAGAGAGAGTTAATGCAGAATAGGGAAAGAAGATAAAAGAGACAGGCGAGGCGAAAAAGATAAAAGAGACAAACGATGAAAAGAGGGGAAAGAGACAGGCAACGGTATAGAGGAAAACCAGGGAAAAGTGACACGTGAGGGAAAAGAAGGGAAAGAGACACGCGAGGGAAAAGAAGGGAGAGTTCATGGAAAAGAGGGGAACCGAGGAAAAGAGATTCGCGACCAAAAACATGGGAAAGAGAGACTTCATGGAAAAGAGGGAAAGCAGGGAAACGAGACAGGCGAGAAAAAAGCAGGGGAAGAGAGAGATCATGGAAAAAAAGGAAACCAGGGAAAAGAGGCAGGCGAGGAAAAAGAGGGGAAAGAGAGAGTTCATGGAAAAGAGGGAAACCAGGGAAAAGGGACAGGCGAGGGGGGGAAGAGGAAAAAGAGAGAGTCAATGCAGAAGAGGGAAGGCAGGGAAAAGAGGCAGGAGAGGGAAAAGAAGGGAAAGAGAGAGTTCATGGAAAAAAGGGAAAGCAGGGAAAATAGGCGATGAGAAACGATGGAGAAGAGAGAGTTCATGGAAAAACTGGGGAAAGAGTCATGCGAGGGCAATAGCGAAAATCAGGGACAAGACAGAGTTGAAGGCAAAGAGAGTGTTCATTGAAAAGGGGGAAACCAGGGAAAAGAGACAGTGGAGGGGGAAAGAGGTAAAAGAGAGAATTAATGCAGAAGAGGGAAACCAGGGAGAAGAGGCAGGCGAGGAAAAAGAGGGGAAGGGAGAGTTCATGGAAAAGAGGGAAACCAGGGAAAAGAGGCAGGCGAGGGAAAAGAAGGGCAAGAGAGAATTCATTGAAAAGGGGGACACCAGGGAAAAGAGGCGAGAATGAAAGAGGTAAAGGAGAGAGTTCATGGAAAAGAGGGAAACCAGGAAAAAAAGACAGGCGATGAGAAAAGATGGAAAAGAGATGATGGGAAAAGTGGGGAAAGAGACAGGCAAGGGCAAAGAGGAAAAGCAGGGAAAAGAGACAGTCGAGGGAAAAGAAGGGAAAGGAAGAGTTCATGGAGAAGAGGGAAACCAGGGAAAAGAGGCAGGCGAGGGACAACCAGGGGCAGAGAGATTTCATGGAAAAAAGGGAATCCTGGGAAAAGAGACAGGCGAGGGGGAAAGAGGTAAAAGAGAGAGTCAATGCAGAAGAGGGTAAGAGAGACAGGCGAGGCGAAAAGAGATAAGAGTCAAACGATGAAAAGAAGGGGAAGAGACAGGCGAGGGCATAGAGGAAAACGAGGGAAAAGAGGCAGCTGAGGGAAAAGAAGGGAAAAGAGACACGCGAGGGAAAATAAGGGAAAGAGAGAGTTCATGGAAAAGAGGGGAACCGAAGAAAAGAGACACGCGACCAAAAACAAGGCGAAGAGAGACTTCATGGAAAAGAGGAAAACCAGGTAAAAGAGGCAGGCGAGGAAAAAGAGGGGAAGGGAGAGTTCATGGAACAGAGGGAAACCAGGGAAAAGAGGCAGGCGAGGAAAAAGAGGGGAAAGAGAGAGTTCATTGAAAAGGGGGAAACCAGGGAAAAGAGAGAGGCGAGGGGGAAAGAGGTAAAAGAGAGAGTCAATGCAGAAGAGGGAAGGCAGGGAAAAGAGGCAGGAGAGGGAAAAGAAGGGAAAGGAATAGTTCATGGAATAGAGGGAAACCAAGGAAAAGAGATAGACGAGGGCAAAGAAGGGGAAGAGGGTGTGCATTGAAAATGGGAAAACCAGGGAAAAGACACAGGCGAGGGAAAAGCAGGGGAAGAGAGAGTTCATGGGAAAAAGGGAAATCATGGAAAAAAGACAGGCGATGAGAAATGATGGAAAAGAGACAGCTCATGGAAACACTTTGGAAAGAGTCATGCGAGGGCAAAGGCGAAAAGCAGGGACAAGACAGAGTCGAAGGGAAAGAGAGTGTTCATTGAAAAGGGGGAAACACGGGAAAAGAGACAGTCGAGGGGGAAAGAGCTAAAAGAGAGAATTAATGCAGTAGAGGGAAACCAGGGAAAAGAGGCAGGCGAGGAAAAAGAGTGGAAGGGAGAGTTCATGGAAACGAGGGAAACCAGGGAAATGAGATAGTCGAGGGAAAAGAAGGGGAAGAGAGAGTTCATGGAAAAGGGAGAAACCAGGGAAAAAAGACAGGTGATGAGAAAAGATGGAAAAGAGACAGATTATGGAAAAAATGGGGAAAGAGAGAGGCGAGGGCAAAGAGGAAAAGCAAGGAAAAGGGACAGTCGAGGGAAAAGAAGGGAAAGAGAGAGTTCATGGAAAAGAGGGAAACCAGGGAAAAGGGACAGGCGAGGGGGGAAGAGGAAAAAGAGAGAGTTAATGCAGAAGAGGGAAGGCAGGGAAAAGAGGCAGGAGAGGGAAAAGAAGGGAAAGGAAGAGTTCATGGAGAAGAGGGAAACCAGGGAAAAGAGGCAGGCGAGGGACAACCAGACGAAGAGAGAATTCATGGTAAAAAGGGAATCCAGGGAAAAGAGACAGGCAAGACGAAAGAGGTAAAAGAGTCAGTGCAGAAGAGGGAAAGAAGAGAAAAGAGACAGGCGAGACCAAATGAGGTAAATAGACAAGCGAGCAAAACAGGGGGAAGCGACAGGCGAGGGCATAGAGGGAAACCAGGGGAAAGAGACAGGCGAGGGGGAAAGAGGTAAAAGAGAGGGTCAATGCAGAAGAGGGAAAGAAAAGAGACAGGCGAGGCGAAAAGAGATAAAAGAGACAAACGATGAAAAGAGGGGAAAGAGAGAGGCGAGGGCATAGAGGAAAACGAGGGAAAAGAGGCAGCTGAGGGAAAAGAAGGGAAAAGAGACACGCGAGGGAAAATAAGGGAAAGAGAGTCTTCATGGAAAAGAGGGGAACCGAAGAAAAGAGACATGCGACCGAAAACAAGGCGAAGAGAGACTTCATGGAAAAGAGGAAAACCAGGGAAAAGAGGCAGGCGAGGAAAAAGAGGGGAAAGAGAGAGTTCGTGGAAAAAAAGGGAAACCAAGGAAAAAAGACAGGCGATGAGAAACGATGGAAAAGAGACAGTTCATGGAAAAACTGGGGAAAGAGTCATGCGAGGACAACAGCGAAAAGCAGGGACAAGACAGAGTCGAAGGGAAAGAGAGTGTTCATTGAAAGGGGGGAAACCAGGGAAAAGTGACAGGCGAGGGGGAAAGAGGTAAAAGGGAGAATTAATGCAGAAAAGGGGAACCAGGGAAAAGACACAGGCCAGGAAAAAGAGGGGAAGGGAGAGTTCATGGAAAAGAGGGAAACCAGGGAAAAAAGGCAGGCGAGGGGGAAAGAGGTACAGGAGAGAGTTCATGGGAAAGAGAGAAACCAGGGCAAAAAGACAGGCGATGAGAAAAAATGGAAAAGAGGCAGATGACGGGAAAACTGGGGAAAGATCGAGGCGAGGGCAAAGAGGAAAAGCAGGGAAAAGAGACAGTCGAGGGAATGGAAGGGGGAGAGAGAGTTCATGGAGAAGAGGGAAACGAGGGAAAAGAGGCAGGAGAGGGAAAAGAAGGGAAAGGAATAGTTCATGGAATAGAGGGAAACCAGGGAAAAGAGATAGGCTAGGGCAAAGAAGGGGAAGAGGGTGTGCATTGAAAATTGGGAAACCAGGGAATAGACACAGGCGAGGGAAAAGAGGGGAAAGAGAGAGTTCATGGAGAAGAGGGAAACCAGGGAAAAGGGACAGGCGAGGGGGGAAGAGGAAAAAGAGAGAGTCAATGCAGAAGAGGGAAGGCAGGGAAAAGAGGCAGGAGAGGGAAAAGAAGGGAAAGAGAGAGTTCATGGAAAAAAGGGAAAGCAGGGAAAATAGGCGATGAGAAACGATGGAGAAGAGAGAGTTCATGGAAAAACTGGGGAAAGAGTCATGCGAGGGCAATAGCGAAAATCAGGGACAAGACAGAGTTGAAGGCAAAGAGAGTGTTCATTGAAAAGGGGGAAACCAGGGAAAAGAGACAGTGGAGGGGGAAAGAGGTAAAAGAGAGAATTAATGCAGAAGAGGGAAACCAGGGAGAAGAGGCAGGCGAGGAAAAAGAGGGGAAGGGAGAGTTCATGGAAAAGAGGGAAACCAGGGAAAAGAGGCAGGCGAGGGAAAAGAAGGGCAAGAGAGAATTCATTGAAAAGGGGGACACCAGGGAAAAGAGGCGAGAATGAAAGAGGTAAAGGAGAGAGTTCATGGAAAAGAGGGAAACCAGGAAAAAAAGACAGGCGATGAGAAAAGATGGAAAAGAGATGATGGGAAAAGTGGGGAAAGAGACAGGCAAGGGCAAAGAGGAAAAGCAGGGAAAAGAGACAGTCGAGGGAAAAGAAGGGAAAGGAAGAGTTCATGGAGAAGAGGGAAACCAGGGAAAAGAGGCAGGCGAGGGACAACCAGGGGCAGAGAGATTTCATGGAAAAAAGGGAATCCTGGGAAAAGAGACAGGCGAGGGGGAAAGAGGTAAAAGAGAGAGTCAATGCAGAAGAGGGTAAGAGAGACAGGCGAGGCGAAAAGAGATAAGAGTCAAACGATGAAAAGAAGGGGAAGAGACAGGCGAGGGCATAGAGGAAAACGAGGGAAAAGAGGCAGCTGAGGGAAAAGAAGGGAAAAGAGACACGCGAGGGAAAATAAGGGAAAGAGAGAGTTCATGGAAAAGAGGGGAACCGAAGAAAAGAGACACGCGACCAAAAACAAGGCGAAGAGAGACTTCATGGAAAAGAGGAAAACCAGGTAAAAGAGGCAGGCGAGGAAAAAGAGGGGAAGGGAGAGTTCATGGAACAGAGGGAAACCAGGGAAAAGAGGCAGGCGAGGAAAAAGAGGGGAAAGAGAGAGTTCATTGAAAAGGGGGAAACCAGGGAAAAGAGAGAGGCGAGGGGGAAAGAGGTAAAAGAGAGAGTCAAGGCAGAAGAGGGAAGGCAGGGAAAAGAGGCAGGAGAGGGAAAAGAAGGGAAAGGAATAGTTCATGGAATAGAGGGAAACCAGGGAAAAGAGATAGACGAGGGCAAAGAAGGGGAAGAGGGTGTGCATTGAAAATGGGAAAACCAGGGAAAAGACACAGGCGAGGGAAAAGCAGGGGAAGAGAGAGTTCATGGGAAAAAGGGAAATCATGGAAAAAAGACAGGCGATGAGAAATGATGGAAAAGAGACAGCTCATGGAAACACTTTGGAAAGAGTCATGCGAGGGCAAAGGCGAAAAGCAGGGACAAGACAGAGTCGAAGGGAAAGAGAGTGTTCATTGAAAAGGGGGGAAACACGGGAAAAGAGACAGTCGAGGGGGAAAGAGGTAAAAGAGAGGGTCAATGCAGAAGAGGGAAAGAAAAGAGACAGGCGAGGCGAAAAGAGATAAAAGAGACAAACGATGAAAAGAGGGGAAAGAGAGAGGCGAGGGCATAGAGGAAAACGAGGGAAAAGAGGCAGCTGAGGGAAAAGAAGGGAAAAGAGACACGCGAGGGAAAATAAGGGAAAGAGAGTCTTCATGGAAAAGAGGGGAACCGAAGAAAAGAGACACGCGACCGAAAACAAGGCGAAGAGAGACTTCATGGAAAAGAGGAAAACCAGGGAAAAGAGGCAGGCGAGGAAAAAGAGGGGAAAGAGAGAGTTCGTGGAAAAAAAGGGAAACCAAGGAAAAAAGACAGGCGATGAGAAACGATGGAAAAGAGACAGTTCATGGAAAAACTGGGGAAAGAGTCATGCGAGGACAACAGCGAAAAGCAGGGACAAGACAGAGTCGAAGGGAAAGAGAGTGTTCATTGAAAGGGGGGAAACCAGGGAAAAGTGACAGGCGAGGGGGAAAGAGGTAAAAGGGAGAATTAATGCAGAAAAGGGGAACCAGGGAAAAGACACAGGCCAGGAAAAAGAGGGGAAGGGAGAGTTCATGGAAAAGAGGGAAACCAGGGAAAAAAGGCAGGCGAGGGGGAAAGAGGTACAGGAGAGAGTTCATGGGAAAGAGAGAAACCAGGGCAAAAAGACAGGCGATGAGAAAAAATGGAAAAGAGGCAGATGACGGGAAAACTGGGGAAAGATCGAGGCGAGGGCAAAGAGGAAAAGCAGGGAAAAGAGACAGTCGAGGGAATGGAAGGGGGAGAGAGAGTTCATGGAGAAGAGGGAAACGAGGGAAAAGAGGCAGGAGAGGGAAAAGAAGGGAAAGGAATAGTTCATGGAATAGAGGGAAACCAGGGAAAAGAGATAGGCTAGGGCAAAGAAGGGGAAGAGGGTGTGCATTGAAAATTGGGAAACCAGGGAATAGACACAGGCGAGGGAAAAGAGGGGAAAGAGAGAGTTCATGGAGAAGAGGGAAACCAGGGAAAAGGGACAGGCGAGGGGGGAAGAGGAAAAAGAGAGAGTCAATGCAGAAGAGGGAAGGCAGGGAAAAGAGGCAGGAGAGGGAAAAGAAGGGAAAGAGAGAGTTCATGGAAAAAAGGGAAAGCAGGGAAAATAGGCGATGAGAAACGATGGAGAAGAGAGAGTTCATGGAAAAACTGGGGAAAGAGTCATGCGAGGGCAATAGCGAAAATCAGGGACAAGACAGAGTTGAAGGCAAAGAGAGTGTTCATTGAAAAGGGGGAAACCAGGGAAAAGAGACAGTGGAGGGGGAAAGAGGTAAAAGAGAGAATTAATGCAGAAGAGGGAAACCAGGGAGAAGAGGCAGGCGAGGAAAAAGAGGGGAAGGGAGAGTTCATGGAAAAGAGGGAAACCAGGGAAAAGAGGCAGGCGAGGGAAAAGAAGGGCAAGAGAGAATTCATTGAAAAGGGGGACACCAGGGAAAAGAGGCGAGAATGAAAGAGGTAAAGGAGAGAGTTCATGGAAAAGAGGGAAACCAGGAAAAAAAGACAGGCGATGAGAAAAGATGGAAAAGAGATGATGGGAAAAGTGGGGAAAGAGACAGGCAAGGGCAAAGAGGAAAAGCAGGGAAAAGAGACAGTCGAGGGAAAAGAAGGGAAAGGAAGAGTTCATGGAGAAGAGGGAAACCAGGGAAAAGAGGCAGGCGAGGGACAACCAGGGGCAGAGAGATTTCATGGAAAAAAGGGAATCCTGGGAAAAGAGACAGGCGAGGGGGAAAGAGGTAAAAGAGAGAGTCAATGCAGAAGAGGGTAAGAGAGACAGGCGAGGCGAAAAGAGATAAGAGTCAAACGATGAAAAGAAGGGGAAGAGACAGGCGAGGGCATAGAGGAAAACGAGGGAAAAGAGGCAGCTGAGGGAAAAGAAGGGAAAAGAGACACGCGAGGGAAAATAAGGGAAAGAGAGAGTTCATGGAAAAGAGGGGAACCGAAGAAAAGAGACACGCGACCAAAAACAAGGCGAAGAGAGACTTCATGGAAAAGAGGCAAACCAGGTAAAAGAGGCAGGCGAGGAAAAAGAGGGGAAGGGAGAGTTCATGGAACAGAGGGAAACCAGGGAAAAGAGGCAGGCGAGGAAAAAGAGGGGAAAGAGAGAGTTCATTGAAAAGGGGGAAACCAGGGAAAAGAGAGAGGCGAGGGGGAAAGAGGTAAAAGAGAGAGTCAATGCAGAAGAGGGAAGGCAGGGAAAAGAGGCAGGAGAGGGAAAAGAAGGGAAAGGAATAGTTCATGGAATAGAGGGAAACCAAGGAAAAGAGATAGACGAGGGCAAAGAAGGGGAAGAGGGTGTGCATTGAAAATGGGAAAACCAGGGAAAAGACACAGGCGAGGGAAAAGCAGGGGAAGAGAGAGTTCATGGGAAAAAGGGAAATCATGGAAAAAAGACAGGCGATGAGAAATGATGGAAAAGAGACAGCTCATGGAAACACTTTGGAAAGAGTCATGCGAGGGCAAAGGCGAAAAGCAGGGACAAGACAGAGTCGAAGGGAAAGAGAGTGTTCATTGAAAAGGGGGAAACACGGGAAAAGAGACAGTCGAGGGGGAAAGAGCTAAAAGAGAGAATTAATGCAGTAGAGGGAAACCAGGGAAAAGAGGCAGGCGAGGAAAAAGAGTGGAAGGGAGAGTTCATGGAAACGAGGGAAACCAGGGAAATGAGATAGTCGAGGGAAAAGAAGGGGAAGAGAGAGTTCATGGAAAAGGGAGAAACCAGGGAAAAAAGACAGGTGATGAGAAAAGATGGAAAAGAGACAGATTATGGAAAAAATGGGGAAAGAGAGAGGCGAGGGCAAAGAGGAAAAGCAGGGAAAAGAGACAGTCGAGGGAAAAGAAGGGAAAGAGAGAGTTCATGGAAAAGAGGGAAACCAGGGAAAAAAGACAGGCGATGAGAAAAGACGGAAAAGAGGCAGATGATGGAAAAACTGGGGAAAGAGACAGGCAAGGGCAAAGAGGAAAAGCAAGGAAAAGGGACAGTCGAGGGAAAAGAAGGGAAAGAGAGAGTTCATTGAAAAGAGGGAAACCAGGGAAAAGGGACAGGCGAGGGGGGAAGAGGAAAAAGAGAGAGTTAATGCAGAAGAGGGAAGGCAGGGAAAAGAGGCAGGAGAGGGAAAAGAAGGGAAAGGAAGAGTTCATGGAGAAGAGGGAAACCAGGGAAAAGAGGCAGGCGAGGGACAACCAGACGAAGAGAGAATTCATGGTAAAAAGGGAATCCAGGGAAAAGAGACAGGCAAGACGAAAGAGGTAAAAGAGTCAGTGCAGAAGAGGGAAAGAAGAGAAAAGAGACAGGCGAGACCAAATGAGGTAAATAGACAAGCGAGCAAAACAGGGGGAAGCGACAGGCGAGGGCATAGAGGGAAACCAGGGGAAAGAGACAGGCGAGGGGGAAAGAGGTAAAAGAGAGGGTCAATGCAGAAGAGGGAAAGAAAAGAGACAGGCGAGGCGAAAAGAGATAAAAGAGACAAACGATGAAAAGAGGGGAAAGAGAGAGGCGAGGGCATAGAGGAAAACGAGGGAAAAGAGGCAGCTGAGGGAAAAGAAGGGAAAAGAGACACGCGAGGGAAAATAAGGGAAAGAGAGTCTTCATGGAAAAGAGGGGAACCGAAGAAAAGAGACATGCGACCGAAAACAAGGCGAAGAGAGACTTCATGGAAAAGAGGAAAACCAGGGAAAAGAGGCAGGCGAGGAAAAAGAGGGGAAAGAGAGAGTTCGTGGAAAAAAAGGGAAACCAAGGAAAAAAGACAGGCGATGAGAAACGATGGAAAAGAGACAGTTCATGGAAAAACTGGGGAAAGAGTCATGCGAGGACAACAGCGAAAAGCAGGGACAAGACAGAGTCGAAGGGAAAGAGAGTGTTCATTGAAAGGGGGGAAACCAGGGAAAAGTGACAGGCGAGGGGGAAAGAGGTAAAAGGGAGAATTAATGCAGAAAAGGGGAACCAGGGAAAAGACACAGGCCAGGAAAAAGAGGGGAAGGGAGAGTTCATGGAAAAGAGGGAAACCAGGGAAAAAAGGCAGGCGAGGGGGAAAGAGGTACAGGAGAGAGTTCATGGGAAAGAGAGAAACCAGGGCAAAAAGACAGGCGATGAGAAAAAATGGAAAAGAGGCAGATGACGGGAAAACTGGGGAAAGATCGAGGCGAGGGCAAAGAGGAAAAGCAGGGAAAAGAGACAGTCGAGGGAATGGAAGGGGGAGAGAGAGTTCATGGAGAAGAGGGAAACGAGGGAAAAGAGGCAGGAGAGGGAAAAGAAGGGAAAGGAATAGTTCATGGAATAGAGGGAAACCAGGGAAAAGAGATAGGCTAGGGCAAAGAAGGGGAAGAGGGTGTGCATTGAAAATTGGGAAACCAGGGAATAGACACAGGCGAGGGAAAAGAGGGGAAAGAGAGAGTTCATGGAGAAGAGGGAAACCAGGGAAAAGGGACAGGCGAGGGGGGAAGAGGAAAAAGAGAGAGTCAATGCAGAAGAGGGAAGGCAGGGAAAAGAGGCAGGAGAGGGAAAAGAAGGGAAAGAGAGAGTTCATGGAAAAAAGGGAAAGCAGGGAAAATAGGCGATGAGAAACGATGGAGAAGAGAGAGTTCATGGAAAAACTGGGGAAAGAGTCATGCGAGGGCAATAGCGAAAATCAGGGACAAGACAGAGTTGAAGGCAAAGAGAGTGTTCATTGAAAAGGGGGAAACCAGGGAAAAGAGACAGTGGAGGGGGAAAGAGGTAAAAGAGAGAATTAATGCAGAAGAGGGAAACCAGGGAGAAGAGGCAGGCGAGGAAAAAGAGGGGAAGGGAGAGTTCATGGAAAAGAGGGAAACCAGGGAAAAGAGGCAGGCGAGGGAAAAGAAGGGCAAGAGAGAATTCATTGAAAAGGGGGACACCAGGGAAAAGAGGCGAGAATGAAAGAGGTAAAGGAGAGAGTTCATGGAAAAGAGGGAAACCAGGAAAAAAAGACAGGCGATGAGAAAAGATGGAAAAGAGATGATGGGAAAAGTGGGGAAAGAGACAGGCAAGGGCAAAGAGGAAAAGCAGGGAAAAGAGACAGTCGAGGGAAAAGAAGGGAAAGGAAGAGTTCATGGAGAAGAGGGAAACCAGGGAAAAGAGGCAGGCGAGGGACAACCAGGGGCAGAGAGATTTCATGGAAAAAAGGGAATCCTGGGAAAAGAGACAGGCGAGGGGGAAAGAGGTAAAAGAGAGAGTCAATGCAGAAGAGGGTAAGAGAGACAGGCGAGGCGAAAAGAGATAAGAGTCAAACGATGAAAAGAAGGGGAAGAGAGAGGCGAGGGCATAGAGGAAAACGAGGGAAAAGAGGCAGCTGAGGGAAAAGAAGGGAAAAGAGACACGCGAGGGAAAATAAGGGAAAGAGAGAGTTCATGGAAAAGAGGGGAACCGAAGAAAAGAGACACGCGACCAAAAACAAGGCGAAGAGAGACTTCATGGAAAAGAGGAAAACCAGGTAAAAGAGGCAGGCGAGGAAAAAGAGGGGAAGGGAGAGTTCATGGAACAGAGGGAAACCAGGGAAAAGAGGCAGGCGAGGAAAAAGAGGGGAAAGAGAGAGTTCATTGAAAAGGGGGAAACCAGGGAAAAGAGAGAGGCGAGGGGGAAAGAGGTAAAAGAGAGAGTCAAGGCAGAAGAGGGAAGGCAGGGAAAAGAGGCAGGAGAGGGAAAAGAAGGGAAAGGAATAGTTCATGGAATAGAGGGAAACCAGGGAAAAGAGATAGACGAGGGCAAAGAAGGGGAAGAGGGTGTGCATTGAAAATGGGAAAACCAGGGAAAAGACACAGGCGAGGGAAAAGCAGGGGAAGAGAGAGTTCATGGGAAAAAGGGAAATCATGGAAAAAAGACAGGCGATGAGAAATGATGGAAAAGAGACAGCTCATGGAAACACTTTGGAAAGAGTCATGCGAGGGCAAAGGCGAAAAGCAGGGACAAGACAGAGTCGAAGGGAAAGAGAGTGTTCATTGAAAAGGGGGAAACACGGGAAAAGAGACAGTCGAGGGGGAAAGAGGTAAAAGAGAGGGTCAATGCAGAAGAGGGAAAGAAAAGAGACAGGCGAGGCGAAAAGAGATAAAAGAGACAAACGATGAAAAGAGGGGAAAGAGAGAGGCGAGGGCATAGAGGAAAACGAGGGAAAAGAGGCAGCTGAGGGAAAAGAAGGGAAAAGAGACACGCGAGGGAAAATAAGGGAAAGAGAGTCTTCATGGAAAAGAGGGGAACCGAAGAAAAGAGACATGCGACCGAAAACAAGGCGAAGAGAGACTTCATGGAAAAGAGGAAAACCAGGGAAAAGAGGCAGGCGAGGAAAAAGAGGGGAAAGAGAGAGTTCGTGGAAAAAAAGGGAAACCAAGGAAAAAAGACAGGCGATGAGAAACGATGGAAAAGAGACAGTTCATGGAAAAACTGGGGAAAGAGTCATGCGAGGACAACAGCGAAAAGCAGGGACAAGACAGAGTCGAAGGGAAAGAGAGTGTTCATTGAAAGGGGGGAAACCAGGGAAAAGTGACAGGCGAGGGGGAAAGAGGTAAAAGGGAGAATTAATGCAGAAAAGGGGAACCAGGGAAAAGACACAGGCCAGGAAAAAGAGGGGAAGGGAGAGTTCATGGAAAAGAGGGAAACCAGGGAAAAAAGGCAGGCGAGGGGGAAAGAGGTACAGGAGAGAGTTCATGGGAAAGAGAGAAACCAGGGCAAAAAGACAGGCGATGAGAAAAAATGGAAAAGAGGCAGATGACGGGAAAACTGGGGAAAGATCGAGGCGAGGGCAAAGAGGAAAAGCAGGGAAAAGAGACAGTCGAGGGAATGGAAGGGGGAGAGAGAGTTCATGGAGAAGAGGGAAACGAGGGAAAAGAGGCAGGAGAGGGAAAAGAAGGGAAAGGAATAGTTCATGGAATAGAGGGAAACCAGGGAAAAGAGATAGGCTAGGGCAAAGAAGGGGAAGAGGGTGTGCATTGAAAATTGGGAAACCAGGGAATAGACACAGGCGAGGGAAAAGAGGGGAAAGAGAGAGTTCATGGAGAAGAGGGAAACCAGGGAAAAGGGACAGGCGAGGGGGGAAGAGGAAAAAGAGAGAGTCAATGCAGAAGAGGGAAGGCAGGGAAAAGAGGCAGGAGAGGGAAAAGAAGGGAAAGAGAGAGTTCATGGAAAAAAGGGAAAGCAGGGAAAATAGGCGATGAGAAACGATGGAGAAGAGAGAGTTCATGGAAAAACTGGGGAAAGAGTCATGCGAGGGCAATAGCGAAAATCAGGGACAAGACAGAGTTGAAGGCAAAGAGAGTGTTCATTGAAAAGGGGGAAACCAGGGAAAAGAGACAGTGGAGGGGGAAAGAGGTAAAAGAGAGAATTAATGCAGAAGAGGGAAACCAGGGAGAAGAGGCAGGCGAGGAAAAAGAGGGGAAGGGAGAGTTCATGGAAAAGAGGGAAACCAGGGAAAAGAGGCAGGCGAGGGAAAAGAAGGGCAAGAGAGAATTCATTGAAAAGGGGGACACCAGGGAAAAGAGGCGAGAATGAAAGAGGTAAAGGAGAGAGTTCATGGAAAAGAGGGAAACCAGGAAAAAAAGACAGGCGATGAGAAAAGATGGAAAAGAGATGATGGGAAAAGTGGGGAAAGAGACAGGCAAGGGCAAAGAGGAAAAGCAGGGAAAAGAGACAGTCGAGGGAAAAGAAGGGAAAGGAAGAGTTCATGGAGAAGAGGGAAACCAGGGAAAAGAGGCAGGCGAGGGACAACCAGGGGCAGAGAGATTTCATGGAAAAAAGGGAATCCTGGGAAAAGAGACAGGCGAGGGGGAAAGAGGTAAAAGAGAGAGTCAATGCAGAAGAGGGTAAGAGAGACAGGCGAGGCGAAAAGAGATAAGAGTCAAACGATGAAAAGAAGGGGAAGAGACAGGCGAGGGCATAGAGGAAAACGAGGGAAAAGAGGCAGCTGAGGGAAAAGAAGGGAAAAGAGACACGCGAGGGAAAATAAGGGAAAGAGAGAGTTCATGGAAAAGAGGGGAACCGAAGAAAAGAGACACGCGACCAAAAACAAGGCGAAGAGAGACTTCATGGAAAAGAGGAAAACCAGGTAAAAGAGGCAGGCGAGGAAAAAGAGGGGAAGGGAGAGTTCATGGAACAGAGGGAAACCAGGGAAAAGAGGCAGGCGAGGAAAAAGAGGGGAAAGAGAGAGTTCATTGAAAAGGGGGAAACCAGGGAAAAGAGAGAGGCGAGGGGGAAAGAGGTAAAAGAGAGAGTCAATGCAGAAGAGGGAAGGCAGGGAAAAGAGGCAGGAGAGGGAAAAGAAGGGAAAGGAATAGTTCATGGAATAGAGGGAAACCAAGGAAAAGAGATAGACGAGGGCAAAGAAGGGGAAGAGGGTGTGCATTGAAAATGGGAAAACCAGGGAAAAGACACAGGCGAGGGAAAAGCAGGGGAAGAGAGAGTTCATGGGAAAAAGGGAAATCATGGAAAAAAGACAGGCGATGAGAAATGATGGAAAAGAGACAGCTCATGGAAACACTTTGGAAAGAGTCATGCGAGGGCAAAGGCGAAAAGCAGGGACAAGACAGAGTCGAAGGGAAAGAGAGTGTTCATTGAAAAGGGGGAAACACGGGAAAAGAGACAGTCGAGGGGGAAAGAGCTAAAAGAGAGAATTAATGCAGTAGAGGGAAACCAGGGAAAAGAGGCAGGCGAGGAAAAAGAGTGGAAGGGAGAGTTCATGGAAACGAGGGAAACCAGGGAAATGAGATAGTCGAGGGAAAAGAAGGGGAAGAGAGAGTTCATGGAAAAGGGAGAAACCAGGGAAAAAAGACAGGTGATGAGAAAAGATGGAAAAGAGACAGATTATGGAAAAAATGGGGAAAGAGAGAGGCGAGGGCAAAGAGGAAAAGCAGGGAAAAGAGACAGTCGAGGGAAAAGAAGGGAAAGAGAGAGTTCATGGAAAAGAGGGAAACCAGGGAAAAAAGACAGGCGATGAGAAAAGACGGAAAAGAGGCAGATGATGGAAAAACTGGGGAAAGAGACAGGCAAGGGCAAAGAGGAAAAGCAAGGAAAAGGGACAGTCGAGGGAAAAGAAGGGAAAGAGAGAGTTCATGGAAAAGAGGGAAACCAGGGAAAAGGGACAGGCGAGGGGGGAAGAGGAAAAAGAGAGAGTTAATGCAGAAGAGGGAAGGCAGGGAAAAGAGGCAGGAGAGGGAAAAGAAGGGAAAGGAAGAGTTCATGGAGAAGAGGGAAACCAGGGAAAAGAGGCAGGCGAGGGACAACCAGACGAAGAGAGAGTTCATGGTAAAAAGGGAATCCAGGGAAAAGAGACAGGCAAGACGAAAGAGGTAAAAGAGTCAGTGCAGAAGAGGGAAAGAAGAGAAAAGAGACAGGCGAGACCAAATGAGGTAAATAGACAAGCGAGCAAAACAGGGGGAAGCGACAGGCGAGGGCATAGAGGGAAACCAGGGGAAAGAGACAGGCGAGGGGGAAAGAGGTAAAAGAGAGGGTCAATGCAGAAGAGGGAAAGAAAAGAGACAGGCGAGGCGAAAAGAGATAAAAGAGACAAACGATGAAAAGAGGGGAAAGAGAGAGGCGAGGGCATAGAGGAAAACGAGGGAAAAGAGGCAGCTGAGGGAAAAGAAGGGAAAAGAGACACGCGAGGGAAAATAAGGGAAAGAGAGTCTTCATGGAAAAGAGGGGAACCGAAGAAAAGAGACATGCGACCGAAAACAAGGCGAAGAGAGACTTCATGGAAAAGAGGAAAACCAGGGAAAAGAGGCAGGCGAGGAAAAAGAGGGGAAAGAGAGAGTTCGTGGAAAAAAAGGGAAACCAAGGAAAAAAGACAGGCGATGAGAAACGATGGAAAAGAGACAGTTCATGGAAAAACTGGGGAAAGAGTCATGCGAGGACAACAGCGAAAAGCAGGGACAAGACAGAGTCGAAGGGAAAGAGAGTGTTCATTGAAAGGGGGGAAACCAGGGAAAAGTGACAGGCGAGGGGGAAAGAGGTAAAAGGGAGAATTAATGCAGAAAAGGGGAACCAGGGAAAAGACACAGGCCAGGAAAAAGAGGGGAAGGGAGAGTTCATGGAAAAGAGGGAAACCAGGGAAAAAAGGCAGGCGAGGGGGAAAGAGGTACAGGAGAGAGTTCATGGGAAAGAGAGAAACCAGGGCAAAAAGACAGGCGATGAGAAAAAATGGAAAAGAGGCAGATGACGGGAAAACTGGGGAAAGATCGAGGCGAGGGCAAAGAGGAAAAGCAGGGAAAAGAGACAGTCGAGGGAATGGAAGGGGGAGAGAGAGTTCATGGAGAAGAGGGAAACGAGGGAAAAGAGGCAGGAGAGGGAAAAGAAGGGAAAGGAATAGTTCATGGAATAGAGGGAAACCAGGGAAAAGAGATAGGCTAGGGCAAAGAAGGGGAAGAGGGTGTGCATTGAAAATTGGGAAACCAGGGAATAGACACAGGCGAGGGAAAAGAGGGGAAAGAGAGAGTTCATGGAGAAGAGGGAAACCAGGGAAAAGAGGCAGGCGAGGGACAACCACACGAAGAGAGAGTTCATGGTAAAAAGGGAATCCTGGGAAAAGAGACAGGCGAGGGGGAAAGAGGTAAAAGAGAGAGTTAATGCAGAATAGGGAAAGAAGATAAAAGAGACAGGCGAGGCGAAAAAGATAAAAGAGACAAACGATGAAAAGAGGGGAAAGAGACAGGCAACGGTATAGAGGAAAACCAGGGAAAAGTGACACGTGAGGGAAAAGAAGGGAAAGAGACACGCGAGGGAAAAGAAGGGAGAGTTCATGGAAAAGAGGGGAACCGAGGAAAAGAGATTCGCGACCAAAAACATGGGAAAGAGAGACTTCATGGAAAAGAGGGAAAGCAGGGAAACGAGACAGGCGAGAAAAAAGCAGGGGAAGAGAGAGATCATGGAAAAAAAGGAAACCAGGGAAAAGAGGCAGGCGAGGAAAAAGAGGGGAAAGAGAGAGTTCATGTAAAAAGAGGGAAACCATGGAAAAAAGACAGGCGATGAGAAAAGATGGAAGAGGCAGATGACGGAAAAACTGGGGAAAGAGAGAGGCGAGGGCAAAGAGGAAAAGCAAGGAAAAGAGACAGTCGAGGGAAACGAAGGGAAAGAGAGAGTTCATGGAGAAGAGGGAATCCAGGGAAAAGAGACAGGCGAGGAAAAAGCAGGGCAAGAGAGAGTTCATGGAAAAAAGGGAAAGCAGGGAAAATAGGCGATGAGAAACGATGGAGAAGAGAGAGTTCATGGAAAAACTGGGGAAAGAGTCATGCGAGGGCAATAGCGAAAATCAGGGACAAGACAGAGTTGAAGGCAAAGAGAGTGTTCATTGAAAAGGGGGAAACCAGGGAAAAGAGACAGTGGAGGGGGAAAGAGGTAAAAGAGAGAATTAATGCAGAAGAGGGAAACCAGGGAGAAGAGGCAGGCGAGGAAAAAGAGGGGAAGGGAGAGTTCATGGAAAAGAGGGAAACCAGGGAAAAGAGGCAGGCGAGGGAAAAGAAGGGCAAGAGAGAATTCATTGAAAAGGGGGACACCAGGGAAAAGAGGCGAGAATGAAAGAGGTAAAGGAGAGAGTTCATGGAAAAGAGGGAAACCAGGAAAAAAAGACAGGCGATGAGAAAAGATGGAAAAGAGATGATGGGAAAAGTGGGGAAAGAGACAGGCAAGGGCAAAGAGGAAAAGCAGGGAAAAGAGACAGTCGAGGGAAAAGAAGGGAAAGGAAGAGTTCATGGAGAAGAGGGAAACCAGGGAAAAGAGGCAGGCGAGGGACAACCAGGGGCAGAGAGATTTCATGGAAAAAAGGGAATCCTGGGAAAAGAGACAGGCGAGGGGGAAAGAGGTAAAAGAGAGAGTCAATGCAGAAGAGGGTAAGAGAGACAGGCGAGGCGAAAAGAGATAAGAGTCAAACGATGAAAAGAAGGGGAAGAGACAGGCGAGGGCATAGAGGAAAACGAGGGAAAAGAGGCAGCTGAGGGAAAAGAAGGGAAAAGAGACACGCGAGGGAAAATAAGGGAAAGAGAGAGTTCATGGAAAAGAGGGGAACCGAAGAAAAGAGACACGCGACCAAAAACAAGGCGAAGAGAGACTTCATGGAAAAGAGGAAAACCAGGTAAAAGAGGCAGGCGAGGAAAAAGAGGGGAAGGGAGAGTTCATGGAACAGAGGGAAACCAGGGAAAAGAGGCAGGCGAGGAAAAAGAGGGGAAAGAGAGAGTTCATTGAAAAGGGGGAAACCAGGGAAAAGAGAGAGGCGAGGGGGAAAGAGGTAAAAGAGAGAGTCAATGCAGAAGAGGGAAGGCAGGGAAAAGAGGCAGGAGAGGGAAAAGAAGGGAAAGGAATAGTTCATGGAATAGAGGGAAACCAAGGAAAAGAGATAGACGAGGGCAAAGAAGGGGAAGAGGGTGTGCATTGAAAATGGGAAAACCAGGGAAAAGACACAGGCGAGGGAAAAGCAGGGGAAGAGAGAGTTCATGGGAAAAAGGGAAATCATGGAAAAAAGACAGGCGATGAGAAATGATGGAAAAGAGACAGCTCATGGAAACACTGTGGAAAGAGTCATGCGAGGGCAAAGGCGAAAAGCAGGGACAAGACAGAGTCGAAGGGAAAGAGAGTGTTCATTGAAAAGGGGGAAACACGGGAAAAGAGACAGTCGAGGGGGAAAGAGCTAAAAGAGAGAGTCAATGCAGAAGAGAGAAGGAAGAGAAAAGAGACAGGCGAGGCGAAAAGAGATTAAAGAGACAAACGATGAAAAGAGGGGAAACACACATGCAAGTGCATAGAGGAAAACCAGGGAAGAGAGACAGGCGAGGGAAAAGCAGGGGAAGAGAGAGTTCATGGGAAAAAGGGAAATCCAGGAAAAAAGACAGGCGATGAGAAATGATGGAAAAGAGACAGCTCATGGAAACACTGTGGAAAGAGTCATGCGAGGGCAAAGGCGAAAAGCAGGGACAAGACAGAGTCGATTGGAAAGAGAGTGTTCATTGAAAAGGGGGAAACACGGGAAAAGAGACAGGCGAGGGGGAAAGAGGTAAAAGAGAGAATTAATGCAGTAGAGGGAAACCAGGGAAAAGAGGCAGGCGAGGAAAAAGAGTGGAAGGGAGAGTTCATGGAAACGAGGGAAACCAGGGAAATGAGATAGTCGAGGGAAAAGAAGGGGAAGAGAGAGTTCATGGAAAAGGGAGAAACCAGGGAAAAAAGACAGGTGATGAGAAAAGATGGAAAAGAGACAGATTATGGAAAAAATGGGGAAAGAGAGAGGCGAGGGCAAAGAGGAAAAGCAGGGAAAAGAGACAGTCGAGGGAAAGGAAGGGAAAGAGAGCGTTCATGGAGAAGAGGAAAACCAGGGAAAAGAGGCAGCTTGTGGAAAAGAAAAGAGACACGTGAAGGAAAAGAGGGGAAAGAGAGAGTTCATGGGAAAAAGGGAAATCATGGAAAAAAGACAGGCGATGAGAAATGATGGAAAAGAGACAGCTCATGGAAACTCTGTGGAAAGAGTCATGCGAGGGCAAAGGCGAAAAGCAGGGACAAGACAGAGTCGAAGGGAAAGAGAGTGTTCATTGAAAAGGGGGAAACACGGGAAAAGAGACAGTCGAGGGGGAAAGAGCTAAAAGAGAGAGTCAATGCAGAAGAGAAAAGGAAGAGAAAAGAGACAGGCGAGGCGAAAAGAGATTAAAGAGACAAACGATGAAAAGAGGGGAAACACACATGCAAGTGCATAGAGGAAAACCAGGGAAGAGAGACAGGCGAGGGAAAAGCAGGGGAAGAGAGAGTTCATGGAAAAAAGGGAAATCCAGGAAAAAAGACAGGCGATGAGAAATGATGGAAAAGAGACAGCTCATGGAAACACTGTGGAAAGAGTCATGCGAGGGCAAAGGCGAAAAGCAGGGACAAGACAGAGTCGATTGGAAAGAGAGTGTTCATTGAAAAGGGGGAAACACGGGAAAAGAGACAGTCGAGGGGGAAAGAGCTAAAAGAGAGAATTAATGCAGTAGAGGGAAACCAGGGAAAAGAGGCAGGCGAGGAAAAAGAGTGGAAGGGAGAGTTCATGGAAACGAGGGAAACCAGGGAAATGAGATAGTCGAGGGAAAAGAAGGGGAAGAGAGAGTTCATGGAAAAGGGAGAAACCAGGGAAAAAAGACAGGTGATGAGAAAAGATGGAAAAGAGACAGATTATGGAAAAAATGGGGAAAGAGAGAGGCGAGGGCAAAGAGGAAAAGCAGGGAAAAGAGACAGTCGAGGGAAAAGAAGGGAAAGAGAGAGTTCATGGAAAAGAGGGAAACCAGGGAAAAAAGACAGGCGAGGAGAAAAGATGGAAAAGAGGCAGATGACGGAAAAACTGGGGAAAGAGACAGGCAAGGGCAAAGAGGAAAAGCAAGGAAAAGAGACAGTCGAGGGAAAAGAAGGGAAAGAGAGAGTTCATGGAAAAGAGGGAAACCAGGGAAAAGGGACAGGCGAGGGGGGAAGAGGAAAAAGAGAGAGTTAATGCAGAAGAGGGAAACCAGGGAAAAGAGGCAGGCGAGGGACAACCAGACGAAGAGAGAGTTCATGGTAAAAAGGGAATCCAGGGAAAAGAGACAGGCAAGACGAAAGAGGTAAAAGAGTCAGTGCAGAAGAGGGAAAGAAGAGAAAAGAGACAGGCGAGACCAAATGAGGTAAATAGACAAGCGAGCAAAAGAGGGGAAAGCGACAGGCGAGGGCATAGAGGGAAACCAGGGGAAAGAGACAGGCGAGGGGGAAAGAGGTAAAAGAGAGGGTCAATGCAGAAGAGGGAAAGAAAAGAGACAGGCGAGGCGAAAAGAGATAAAAGAGACAAACGATGAAAAGAGGGGAAAGAGAGAGGCGAGGGCATAGAGGAAAACGAGGGAAAAGAGGCAGCTGAGGGAAAAGAAGGGAAAAGAGACACGCGAGGGAAAATAAGGGAAAGAGAGTCTTCATGGAAAAGAGGGGAACCGAAGAAAAGAGACACGCGACCGAAAACAAGGCGAAGAGAGACTTCATGGAAAAGAGGAAAACCAGGTAAAAGAGGCAGGCGAGGAAAAAGAGGGGAAAGAGAGAGTTCGTGGAAAAAAGGGAAACCAAGGAAAAAAGACAGGCGATGAGAAACGATGGAAAAGAGACAGTTCATGGAAAAACTGGGGAAAGAGTCATGCGAGGACAACAGCGAAAAGCAGGGACAAGACAGAGTCGAAGGGAAAGAGAGTGTTCATTGAAAGGGGGGAAACCAGGGAAAAGTGACAGGCGAGGGGGAAAGAGGTAAAAGAGAGAATTAATGCAGAAAAGGGGAACCAGGGAAAAGACACAGGCCAGGAAAAAGAGGGGAAGGGAGAGTTCATGGAAAAGAGGGAAACCAGGGAAAAAAGGCAGGCGAGGGGGAAAGAGGTACAGGAGAGAGTTCATGGGAAAGAGAGAAACCAGGGCAAAAAGACAGGCGATGAGAAAAAATGGAAAAGAGGCAGATGACGGGAAAACTGGGGAAAGAGAGAGGCGAGGGCAAAGAGGAAAAGCAGGGAAAAGAGACAGTCGAGGGAAAGGAAGGGGGAGAGAGAGTTCATGGAGAAGAGGGAAACGAGGGAAAAGAGGCAGGAGAGGGAAAAGAAGGGAAAGGAATAGTTCATGGAATAGAGGGAAACCAGGGAAAAGAGATAGGCTAGGGCAAAGAAGGGGAAGAGGGTGTGCATTGAAAATTGGGAAACCAGGGAATAGACACAGGCGATGAAAAAGAGGGGAAAGAGAGAGTTCATGGAGAAGAGGGAAACCAGGGAAAAGAGGCAGGCGAGGGACAACCACACGAAGAGAGAGTTCATGGTAAAAAGGGAATCCTGGGAAAAGAGACAGGCGAGGGGGAAAGAGGTAAAAGAGAGAGTTAATGCAGAACAGGGAAAGAAGATAAAAGAGACAGGCGAGGCGAAAAAGATAAAAGAGACAAGCAATGAAAAGAGGGGAAAGAGACAGGCGAAGGTATAGAGGAAAACCAGGGAAAAGTGACACGCGAGGGAAAAGAAAGGAAAGAGACTCGCAAGGGAAAAGAAGGGAGAGTTCATGGAAAAGAGGGAAACCAGTGAAACGAGACAGGTGAGAAAAAAGCAGGGGAAGAGAGATTTCATGGAAAAAAAGGAAACCAGTGAAAAGAGACAGGCGAGGGAAAAGCAGGGGAAGAGAGTGTTCATGGTAAAAAGGGAATCCTGGGAAAAGAGACAGGCGAGGCGAAAAGAGATAAAAGAGACAAATGATGAAAAGAGGGGAAAGAGACAGGCAACGGTATAGAGGAAAACCAGGGAAAAGTGACACGTGAGGGAAAAGAAGGGAAAGAGACACGCGAGGGAAAAGAAGGGAGAGTTCATGGAAAAGAGGGGAACCGAGGAAAAGAGATTCGCGACCAAAAACATGGGAAAGGGAGACTTCATGGAAAAGAGGGAAAGCAGGGAAACGAGACAGGCGAGAAAAAAGCAGGGGAAGAGAGAGTTCATGGGAAAAAAGGAAACCAGGGAAAAGAGGCAGGCGAGGAAAAAGAGGGGAAAGAGAGAGTTCATGTAAAAAGAGGGAAACCATGGAAAAAAGACAGGCGATGAGAAAAGATGGAAAAGAGGCAGATGACGGAAAAACTGGGGAAAGAGAGAGGCGAGGGCAAAGAGGAAAAGCAAGGAAGAGAGACAGTCGAGGGAAAAGAAGGGAAAGAGAGAGTTCATGGAAAAGAGGGAAACCAGGGAAAAGGGACAGGCGAGGGGGGAAGATGGAAAAGAGACAGATGATGGAAAAACTGGGGAAAGAGACAGGCAAGGGCAAAGAGGAAAAGCAAGAAAAAGGGACAGTCGAGGGAAAAGAAGGGAAAGAGAGAGTTCATGGAAAAGAGGGAAACCAGGGAAAAGGGACAGGCGAGGGGGGAAGAGGAAAAAGAGAGAGTTAATGCAGAAGAGGGAAGGCAGGGAAAAGAGGCAGGAGAGGGAAAAGAAGGGAAAGGAAGAGTTCATGGAGAAGAGGGAAACCAGGGGAAAGAGGCAGGCAAGGGACAACCAGGGGCAGAGAGAGTTCATGGTAAAAAGGGAATCCAGGGAAAAGAGACAGGCAAGACGAAAGAGGTAAAAGAGTCAGTGCAGAAGAGGGAAAGAAGAGAAAAGAGACAGGCGAGACCAAATGAGGTAAATAGACAAGCGAGCAAAAGAGGGGAAAGCGACAGGCGAGGGCATAGAGGGAAACCAGGGGAAAGAGACAGGCGAGGCGAAAAGAGATAAAAGAGACAAACGATGAAAAGAGGGGAAAGAGACAGGCGAGGGCATAGAGGAAAACGAGGGGAAAGAGGCAGCTGAGGGAAAAGAAGGGAAAAGAGACACGTGAGGGAAAATAAGGGAAAGAGAGTCTTCATGGAAAAGAGGGGAACCGAAGAAAAGAGACACGCGACCGAAAACAAGGCGAAGAGAGACTTCATGGAAAAGAGGAAAACCAGGTAAAAGAGGCAGGCGAGGAAAAAGAGGGGAAAGAGAGAGTTCGTGGAAAAAAAGGAAACCAAGGAAAAAAGACAGGTGAGGGGGAAAGAGGTACACGAGAGAGTTCATGGGAAAGAGAGAAACCAGGGCAAAAAGACATGCGATGAGAAAAAATGGAAAAGAGGCAGATGACGGGAAAACTGGGGAAAGAGAGAGGCGAGGGCAAAGAGGAAAAGCAGGGAAAAGAGACAGTCGAGGGAAAGGAAGGGAGAGAGAGAGTTCATGGAGAAGAGGGAAACGAGGGAAAAGAGGCAGGAGAGGGAAAAGAAGGGAAAGGAATAGTTCATGGAATAGAGGGAAACCAAGGAAAAGAGATAGGCGAGGGAAAAGAAGGGGAAGAGAGAGTTCATGAAAACAGGGAAACCAGGGAAAAGAGATACGCGACAGAAAACATGGGGAAGAGAGAGTTCATGGAAAAAAGGGAATCCTGGGAAAAAAGGCAGGCGAGGAAAAAGAGGGGAAAGAGAGACTTCATTGAAAAGGGGGAAACCAGGGAATAGAGAGAGGCGAGGGGGAAAGAGGTAAAAGAGAGACTCAATGCAGAAGAGGGAAGGCAGGGAAAAGAGGCAGGCGAGGAAAAAGAGTGGAAGGGAGAGTTCATGGAAACGAGGGAATAGAGGGAAACCAAGGAAAAGAGATAGACGAGGGCAAAGAAGGGGAAGAGGGTGTGCACTGAAAATGGGAAAACCAGGGAAAAGACACAGGCGAGGGAAAAGCAGGGGAAGAGAGAGTTCATGGGAAAAAGGGAAATCATGGAAAAAAGACAGGCGATGAGAAATGATGGAAAAGAGACAGCTCATGGAAACACTGTGGAAAGAGTCATGCGAGGGCAAAGGCGAAAAGCAGGGACAAGACAGAGTCGATTGGAAAGAGAGTGTTCATTGAAAAGGGGGAAACACGGGAAAAGAGACAGGCGAGGGGGATAGAGGTAAAAGAGAGAATTAATGCAGTAGAGGGAAACCAGGGAAAAGAGGCAGGCGAGGAAAAAGAGGGGAAAGAGAGAGTTCGTGGAAAAAAGGGAAACCAAGGAAAAAAGACAGGCGATGAGAAACGATGGAAAAGAGACAGTTCATGGAAAAACTGGGGAAAGAGTCATGCGAGGACAACAGCGAAAAGCAGGGACAAGACAGAGTCGAAGGGAAAGAGAGTGTTCATTGAAAGGGGGGAAACCAGGGAAAAGTGACAGGCGAGGGGGAAAGAGGTAAAAGAGAGAATTAATGCAGAAAAGGGGAACCAGGGAAAAGACACAGGCCAGGAAAAAGAGGGGAAGGGAGAGTTCATGGAAAAGAGGGAAACCAGGGAAAAAAGGCAGGCGAGGGGGAAAGAGGTACAGGAGAGAGTTCATGGGAAAGAGAGAAACCAGGGCAAAAAGACAGGCGATGAGAAAAAATGGAAAAGAGGCAGATGACGGGAAAACTGGGGAAAGAGAGAGGCGAGGGCAAAGAGGAAAAGCAGGGAAAAGAGACAGTCGAGGGAAAGGAAGGGGGAGAGAGAGTTCATGGAGAAGAGGGAAACGAGGGAAAAGAGGCAGGAGAGGGAAAAGAAGGGAAAGGAATAGTTCATGGAATAGAGGGAAACCAGGGAAAAGAGATAGGCTAGGGCAAAGAAGGGGAAGAGGGTGTGCATTGAAAATTGGGAAACCAGGGAATAGACACAGGCGATGAAAAAGAGGGGAAAGAGAGAGTTCATGGAGAAGAGGGAAACCAGGGAAAAGAGGCAGGCGAGGGACAACCACACGAAGAGAGAGTTCATGGTAAAAAGGGAATCCTGGGAAAAGAGACAGGCGAGGGGGAAAGAGGTAAAAGAGAGAGTTAATGCAGAACAGGGAAAGAAGATAAAAGAGACAGGCGAGGCGAAAAAGATAAAAGAGACAAGCAATGAAAAGAGGGGAAAGAGACAGGCGAAGGTATAGAGGAAAACCAGGGAAAAGTGACACGCGAGGGAAAAGAAAGGAAAGAGACTCGCAAGGGAAAAGAAGGGAGAGTTCATGGAAAAGAGGGAAACCAGTGAAACGAGACAGGTGAGAAAAAAGCAGGGGAAGAGAGATTTCATGGAAAAAAAGGAAACCAGTGAAAAGAGACAGGCGAGGGAAAAGCAGGGGAAGAGAGTGTTCATGGTAAAAAGGGAATCCTGGGAAAAGAGACAGGCGAGGCGAAAAGAGATAAAAGAGACAAATGATGAAAAGAGGGGAAAGAGACAGGCAACGGTATAGAGGAAAACCAGGGAAAAGTGACACGTGAGGGAAAAGAAGGGAAAGAGACACGCGAGGGAAAAGAAGGGAGAGTTCATGGAAAAGAGGGGAACCGAGGAAAAGAGATTCGCGACCAAAAACATGGGAAAGGGAGACTTCATGGAAAAGAGGGAAAGCAGGGAAACGAGACAGGCGAGAAAAAAGCAGGGGAAGAGAGAGTTCATGGGAAAAAAGGAAACCAGGGAAAAGAGGCAGGCGAGGAAAAAGAGGGGAAAGAGAGAGTTCATGTAAAAAGAGGGAAACCATGGAAAAAAGACAGGCGATGAGAAAAGATGGAAAAGAGGCAGATGACGGAAAAACTGGGGAAAGAGAGAGGCGAGGGCAAAGAGGAAAAGCAAGGAAGAGAGACAGTCGAGGGAAAAGAAGGGAAAGAGAGAGTTCATGGAAAAGAGGGAAACCAGGGAAAAGGGACAGGCGAGGGGGGAAGATGGAAAAGAGACAGATGATGGAAAAACTGGGGAAAGAGACAGGCAAGGGCAAAGAGGAAAAGCAAGAAAAAGGGACAGTCGAGGGAAAAGAAGGGAAAGAGAGAGTTCATGGAAAAGAGGGAAACCAGGGAAAAGGGACAGGCGAGGGGGGAAGAGGAAAAAGAGAGAGTTAATGCAGAAGAGGGAAGGCAGGGAAAAGAGGCAGGAGAGGGAAAAGAAGGGAAAGGAAGAGTTCATGGAGAAGAGGGAAACCAGGGGAAAGAGGCAGGCAAGGGACAACCAGGGGCAGAGAGAGTTCATGGTAAAAAGGGAATCCAGGGAAAAGAGACAGGCAAGACGAAAGAGGTAAAAGAGTCAGTGCAGAAGAGGGAAAGAAGAGAAAAGAGACAGGCGAGACCAAATGAGGTAAATAGACAAGCGAGCAAAAGAGGGGAAAGCGACAGGCGAGGGCATAGAGGGAAACCAGGGGAAAGAGACAGGCGAGGCGAAAAGAGATAAAAGAGACAAACGATGAAAAGAGGGGAAAGAGACAGGCGAGGGCATAGAGGAAAACGAGGGGAAAGAGGCAGCTGAGGGAAAAGAAGGGAAAAGAGACACGTGAGGGAAAATAAGGGAAAGAGAGTCTTCATGGAAAAGAGGGGAACCGAAGAAAAGAGACACGCGACCGAAAACAAGGCGAAGAGAGACTTCATGGAAAAGAGGAAAACCAGGTAAAAGAGGCAGGCGAGGAAAAAGAGGGGAAAGAGAGAGTTCGTGGAAAAAAAGGAAACCAAGGAAAAAAGACAGGTGAGGGGGAAAGAGGTACACGAGAGAGTTCATGGGAAAGAGAGAAACCAGGGCAAAAAGACAGGCGATGAGAAAAAATGGAAAAGAGGCAGATGACGGGAAAACTGGGGAAAGAGAGAGGCGAGGGCAAAGAGGAAAAGCAGGGAAAAGAGACAGTCGAGGGAAAGGAAGGGAGAGAGAGAGTTCATGGAGAAGAGGGAAACGAGGGAAAAGAGGCAGGAGAGGGAAAAGAAGGGAAAGGAATAGTTCATGGAATAGAGGGAAACCAAGGAAAAGAGATAGGCGAGGGAAAAGAAGGGGAAGAGAGAGTTCATGAAAACAGGGAAACCAGGGAAAAGAGATACGCGACAGAAAACATGGGGAAGAGAGAGTTCATGGAAAAGAGGGAAACCAGGGAAAAAAGACAGGCGAGGAGAAAAGATGGAAAAGAGGCAGATGACGGAAAAACTGGGGAAAGAGACAGGCAAGGGCAAAGAGGAAAAGCAAGGAAAAGAGACAGTCGAGGGAAAAGAAGGGAAAGAGAGAGTTCATGGAAAAGAGGGAAACCAGGGAAAAGGGACAGGCGAGGGGGGAAGAGGAAAAAGAGAGAGTTAATGCAGAAGAGGGAAACCAGGGAAAAGAGGCAGGCGAGGGACAACCAGACGAAGAGAGAGTTCATGGTAAAAAGGGAATCCAGGGAAAAGAGACAGGCAAGACGAAAGAGGTAAAAGAGTCAGTGCAGAAGAGGGAAAGAAGAGAAAAGAGACAGGCGAGACCAAATGAGGTAAATAGACAAGCGAGCAAAAGAGGGGAAAGCGACAGGCGAGGGCATAGAGGGAAACCAGGGGAAAGAGACAGGCGAGGGGGAAAGAGGTAAAAGAGAGGGTCAATGCAGAAGAGGGAAAGAAAAGAGACAGGCGAGGCGAAAAGAGATAAAAGAGACAAACGATGAAAAGAGGGGAAAGAGAGAGGCGAGGGCATAGAGGAAAACGAGGGAAAAGAGGCAGCTGAGGGAAAAGAAGGGAAAAGAGACACGCGAGGGAAAATAAGGGAAAGAGAGTCTTCATGGAAAAGAGGGGAACCGAAGAAAAGAGACACGCGACCGAAAACAAGGCGAAGAGAGACTTCATGGAAAAGAGGAAAACCAGGTAAAAGAGGCAGGCGAGGAAAAAGAGGGGAAAGAGAGAGTTCGTGGAAAAAAGGGAAACCAAGGAAAAAAGACAGGCGATGAGAAACGATGGAAAAGAGACAGTTCATGGAAAAACTGGGGAAAGAGTCATGCGAGGACAACAGCGAAAAGCAGGGACAAGACAGAGTCGAAGGGAAAGAGAGTGTTCATTGAAAGGGGGGAAACCAGGGAAAAGTGACAGGCGAGGGGGAAAGAGGTAAAAGAGAGAATTAATGCAGAAAAGGGGAACCAGGGAAAAGACACAGGCCAGGAAAAAGAGGGGAAGGGAGAGTTCATGGAAAAGAGGGAAACCAGGGAAAAAAGGCAGGCGAGGGGGAAAGAGGTACAGGAGAGAGTTCATGGGAAAGAGAGAAACCAGGGCAAAAAGACAGGCGATGAGAAAAAATGGAAAAGAGGCAGATGACGGGAAAACTGGGGAAAGAGAGAGGCGAGGGCAAAGAGGAAAAGCAGGGAAAAGAGACAGTCGAGGGAAAGGAAGGGGGAGAGAGAGTTCATGGAGAAGAGGGAAACGAGGGAAAAGAGGCAGGAGAGGGAAAAGAAGGGAAAGGAATAGTTCATGGAATAGAGGGAAACCAGGGAAAAGAGATAGGCTAGGGCAAAGAAGGGGAAGAGGGTGTGCATTGAAAATTGGGAAACCAGGGAATAGACACAGGCGATGAAAAAGAGGGGAAAGAGAGAGTTCATGGAGAAGAGGGAAACCAGGGAAAAGAGGCAGGCGAGGGACAACCACACGAAGAGAGAGTTCATGGTAAAAAGGGAATCCTGGGAAAAGAGACAGGCGAGGGGGAAAGAGGTAAAAGAGAGAGTTAATGCAGAACAGGGAAAGAAGATAAAAGAGACAGGCGAGGCGAAAAAGATAAAAGAGACAAGCAATGAAAAGAGGGGAAAGAGACAGGCGAAGGTATAGAGGAAAACCAGGGAAAAGTGACACGCGAGGGAAAAGAAAGGAAAGAGACTCGCAAGGGAAAAGAAGGGAGAGTTCATGGAAAAGAGGGAAACCAGTGAAACGAGACAGGTGAGAAAAAAGCAGGGGAAGAGAGATTTCATGGAAAAAAAGGAAACCAGTGAAAAGAGACAGGCGAGGGAAAAGCAGGGGAAGAGAGTGTTCATGGTAAAAAGGGAATCCTGGGAAAAGAGACAGGCGAGGCGAAAAGAGATAAAAGAGACAAATGATGAAAAGAGGGGAAAGAGACAGGCAACGGTATAGAGGAAAACCAGGGAAAAGTGACACGTGAGGGAAAAGAAGGGAAAGAGACACGCGAGGGAAAAGAAGGGAGAGTTCATGGAAAAGAGGGGAACCGAGGAAAAGAGATTCGCGACCAAAAACATGGGAAAGGGAGACTTCATGGAAAAGAGGGAAAGCAGGGAAACGAGACAGGCGAGAAAAAAGCAGGGGAAGAGAGAGTTCATGGGAAAAAAGGAAACCAGGGAAAAGAGGCAGGCGAGGAAAAAGAGGGGAAAGAGAGAGTTCATGTAAAAAGAGGGAAACCATGGAAAAAAGACAGGCGATGAGAAAAGATGGAAAAGAGGCAGATGACGGAAAAACTGGGGAAAGAGAGAGGCGAGGGCAAAGAGGAAAAGCAAGGAAGAGAGACAGTCGAGGGAAAAGAAGGGAAAGAGAGAGTTCATGGAAAAGAGGGAAACCAGGGAAAAGGGACAGGCGAGGGGGGAAGATGGAAAAGAGACAGATGATGGAAAAACTGGGGAAAGAGACAGGCAAGGGCAAAGAGGAAAAGCAAGAAAAAGGGACAGTCGAGGGAAAAGAAGGGAAAGAGAGAGTTCATGGAAAAGAGGGAAACCAGGGAAAAGGGACAGGCGAGGGGGGAAGAGGAAAAAGAGAGAGTTAATGCAGAAGAGGGAAGGCAGGGAAAAGAGGCAGGAGAGGGAAAAGAAGGGAAAGGAAGAGTTCATGGAGAAGAGGGAAACCAGGGGAAAGAGGCAGGCAAGGGACAACCAGGGGCAGAGAGAGTTCATGGTAAAAAGGGAATCCAGGGAAAAGAGACAGGCAAGACGAAAGAGGTAAAAGAGTCAGTGCAGAAGAGGGAAAGAAGAGAAAAGAGACAGGCGAGACCAAATGAGGTAAATAGACAAGCGAGCAAAAGAGGGGAAAGCGACAGGCGAGGGCATAGAGGGAAACCAGGGGAAAGAGACAGGCGAGGCGAAAAGAGATAAAAGAGACAAACGATGAAAAGAGGGGAAAGAGACAGGCGAGGGCATAGAGGAAAACGAGGGGAAAGAGGCAGCTGAGGGAAAAGAAGGGAAAAGAGACACGTGAGGGAAAATAAGGGAAAGAGAGTCTTCATGGAAAAGAGGGGAACCGAAGAAAAGAGACACGCGACCGAAAACAAGGCGAAGAGAGACTTCATGGAAAAGAGGAAAACCAGGTAAAAGAGGCAGGCGAGGAAAAAGAGGGGAAAGAGAGAGTTCGTGGAAAAAAAGGAAACCAAGGAAAAAAGACAGGTGAGGGGGAAAGAGGTACACGAGAGAGTTCATGGGAAAGAGAGAAACCAGGGCAAAAAGACATGCGATGAGAAAAAATGGAAAAGAGGCAGATGACGGGAAAACTGGGGAAAGAGAGAGGCGAGGGCAAAGAGGAAAAGCAGGGAAAAGAGACAGTCGAGGGAAAGGAAGGGAGAGAGAGAGTTCATGGAGAAGAGGGAAACGAGGGAAAAGAGGCAGGAGAGGGAAAAGAAGGGAAAGGAATAGTTCATGGAATAGAGGGAAACCAAGGAAAAGAGATAGGCGAGGGAAAAGAAGGGGAAGAGAGAGTTCATGAAAACAGGGAAACCAGGGAAAAGAGATACGCGACAGAAAACATGGGGAAGAGAGAGTTCATGGAAAAAAGGGAATCCTGGGAAAAAAGGCAGGCGAGGAAAAAGAGGGGAAAGAGAGAGTTCATTGAAAAGGGGGAAACCAGGGAAAAGAGAGAGGCGAGGGGGAAAGAGGTAAAAGAGAGACTCAATGCAGAAGAGGGAAGGCAGGGAAAAGAGGCAGGCGAGGAAAAAGAGTGGAAGGGAGAGTTCATGGAAACGAGGGAATAGAGGGAAACCAAGGAAAAGAGATAGACGAGGGCAAAGAAGGGGAAGAGGGTGTGCACTGAAAATGGGAAAACCAGGGAAAAGACACAGGCGAGGGAAAAGCAGGGGAAGAGAGAGTTCATGGGAAAAAGGGAAATCCAGGAAAAAAGACAGGCGATGAGAAATGATGGAAAAGAGACAGCTCATGGAAACACTGTGGAAAGAGTCATGCGAGGGCAAAGGCGAAAAGCAGGGACAAGACAGAGTCGATTGGAAAGAGAGTGTTCATTGAAAAGGGGGAAACACGGGAAAAGAGACAGTGGAGGGGGAAAGAGGTAAAAGAGAGAATTAATGCAGTAGAGGGAAACCAGGGAAAAGAGGCAGGCGAGGAAAAAGAGTGGAAGGGAGAGTTCATGGAAACGAGGGAAACCAGGGAAATGAGATAGTCGAGGGAAAAGAAGGGGAAGAGAGAGTTCATGGAAAAGGGAGAAACCAGGGAAAAAAGACAGGTGATGAGAAAAGATGGAAAAGAGACAGATTATGGAAAAAATGGGGAAAGAGAGAGGCGAGGGCAAAGAGGAAAAGCAGGGAAAAGAGACAGTCGAGGGAAAGGAAGGGAAAGAGAGCGTTCATGGAGAAGAGGAAAACCAGGGAAAAGAGGCAGCTTGTGGAAAAGAAAAGAGACACGTGAAGGAAAAGAGGGGAAAGAGAGAGTTCATGGAAAAGAGGGAAAGCAGGGGAAAGAGGCAGGCGAGAGAAAAACAGGGGCAGAGAGTGTTCATGGTAAAAAGGGAATCCTGGGAAAAGAGACAGGCGAGGCGAAAAGAGATAAAAGAGACAAACGATGAAAAGAGGGGAAAGAGACAGGCAACGGTATAGAGGAAAACCAGGGAAAAGTGACACGTGAGGGAAAAGAAGGGAAAGAGACACGCGAGGGAAAAGAAGGGAGAGTTCATGGAAAAGAGGGGAACCGAGGAAAAGAGATTCGCGACCAAAAACATGGGAAAGAGAGACTTCATGGAAAAGAGGGAAAGCAGGGAAACGAGACAGGCGAGAAAAAAGCAGGGGAAGAGAGAGATCATGGAAAAAAAGGAAACCAGGGAAAAGAGGCAGGCGAGGAAAAAGCAGGGCAAGAGAGAGCTCATTGAAAAGGGGGAAACCAGGGAAAAAAGACAGGCGATGAGGAAAGATGGAAAAGAGACAGATGATGGAAAAACTGGGGAAAGAGACAGGCAAGGGCAAAGAGGAAAAGCAAGGAAAAGAGACAGTCGAGGGAAAAGAAGGGAAAGAGAGAGTTCATGGAAAAGAGGGAAACCAGGGAAAAGGGACAGGCGAGGGGGGAAGAGGAAAAAGAGAGAGTCAATGCAGAAGAGGGAAGGCAGGGAAAAGAGGCAGGAGAGGGAAAAGAAGGGAAAGAGAGAGTTCATGGAAAAAAGGGAAAGCAGGGAAAATAGGCGATGAGAAACGATGGAGAAGAGAGAGTTCATGGAAAAACTGGGGAAAGAGTCATGCGAGGGCAATAGCGAAAATCAGGGACAAGACAGAGTTGAAGGCAAAGAGAGTGTTCATTGAAAAGGGGGAAACCAGGGAAAAGAGACAGTGGAGGGGGAAAGAGGTAAAAGAGAGAATTAATGCAGAAGAGGGAAACCAGGGAGAAGAGGCAGGCGAGGAAAAAGAGGGGAAGGGAGAGTTCATGGAAAAGAGGGAAACCAGGGAAAAGAGGCAGGCGAGGGAAAAGAAGGGCAAGAGAGAATTCATTGAAAAGGGGGACACCAGGGAAAAGAGGCGAGAATGAAAGAGGTAAAGGAGAGAGTTCATGGAAAAGAGGGAAACCAGGAAAAAAAGACAGGCGATGAGAAAAGATGGAAAAGAGATGATGGGAAAAGTGGGGAAAGAGACAGGCAAGGGCAAAGAGGAAAAGCAGGGAAAAGAGACAGTCGAGGGAAAAGAAGGGAAAGGAAGAGTTCATGGAGAAGAGGGAAACCAGGGAAAAGAGGCAGGCGAGGGACAACCAGGGGCAGAGAGATTTCATGGAAAAAAGGGAATCCTGGGAAAAGAGACAGGCGAGGGGGAAAGAGGTAAAAGAGAGAGTCAATGCAGAAGAGGGTAAGAGAGACAGGCGAGGCGAAAAGAGATAAGAGTCAAACGATGAAAAGAAGGGGAAGAGACAGGCGAGGGCATAGAGGAAAACGAGGGAAAAGAGGCAGCTGAGGGAAAAGAAGGGAAAAGAGACACGCGAGGGAAAATAAGGGAAAGAGAGAGTTCATGGAAAAGAGGGGAACCGAAGAAAAGAGACACGCGACCAAAAACAAGGCGAAGAGAGACTTCATGGAAAAGAGGAAAACCAGGTAAAAGAGGCAGGAGAGGGAAAAGAAGGGAAAGGAATAGTTCATGGAATAGAGGGAAACCAAGGAAAAGAGATAGACGAGGGCAAAGAAGGGGAAGAGGGTGTGCATTGAAAATGGGAAAACCAGGGAAAAGACACAGGCGAGGGAAAAGCAGGGGAAGAGAGAGTTCATGGGAAAAAGGGAAATCATGGAAAAAAGACAGGCGATGAGAAATGATGGAAAAGAGACAGCTCATGGAAACACTGTGGAAAGAGTCATGCGAGGGCAAAGGCGAAAAGCAGGGACAAGACAGAGTCGAAGGGAAAGAGAGTGTTCATTGAAAAGGGGGAAACACGGGAAAAGAGACAGTCGAGGGGGAAAGAGCTAAAAGAGAGAGTCAATGCAGAAGAGAGAAGGAAGAGAAAAGAGACAGGCGAGGCGAAAAGAGATTAAAGAGACAAACGATGAAAAGAGGGGAAACACACATGCAAGTGCATAGAGGAAAACCAGGTAAGAGAGACAGGCGAGGGAAAAGCAGGGGAAGAGAGAGTTCATGGAAAAAAGGGAAATCCAGGAAAAAAGACAGGCGATGAGAAATGATGGAAAAGAGACAGCTCATGGAAACACTGTGTAAAGAGTCATGCGAGGGCAAAGGCGAAAAGCAGGGACAAGACAGAGTCGATTGGAAAGAGAGTGTTCATTGAAAAGGGGGAAACACGGGAAAAGAGACAGGCGAGGGGGAAAGAGGTAAAAGAGAGAATTAATGCAGTAGAGGGAAACCAGGGAAAAGAGGCAGGCGAGGAAAAAGAGTGGAAGGGAGAGTTCATGGAAACGAGGGAAACCAGGGAAATGAGATAGTCGAGGGAAAAGAAGGGGAAGAGAGAGTTCATGGAAAAGGGAGAAACCAGGGAAAAAAGACAGGTGATGAGAAAAGATGGAAAAGAGACAGATTATGGAAAAAATGGGGAAAGAGAGAGGCGAGGGCAAAGAGGAAAAGCAGGGAAAAGAGACAGTCGAGGGAAAGGAAGGGAAAGAGAGCGTTCATGGAGAAGAGGAAAACCAGGGAAAAGAGGCAGCTTGTGGAAAAGAAAAGAGACACGTGAAGGAAAAGAGGGGAAAGAGAGAGTTCATGGAAAAGAGGGAAAGCAGGGGAAAGAGGCAGGCGAGAGAAAAACAGGGGCAGAGAGTGTTCATGGTAAAAAGGGAATCCTGGGAAAAGAGACAGGCGAGGCGAAAAGAGATAAAAGAGACAAACGATGAAAAGAGGGGAAAGAGACAGGCAACGGTATAGAGGAAAAATCAGGGAAAAGTGACACGTGAGGGAAAAGAAGGGAAAGAGACACGCGAGGGAAAAGAAGGGAGAGTTCATGGAAAAGAGGGGAACCGAGGAAAAGAGATTCGCGACCAAAAACATGGGAAAGAGAGACTTCATGGAAAAGAGGGAAAGCAGGGAAACGAGACAGGCGAGAAAAAAGCAGGGGAAGAGAGAGTTCATGGGAAAAAAGGAAACCAGGGAAAAGAGGCAGGCGAGGAAAAAGAGGGGAAAGAGAGAGTTCATGTAAAAAGAGGGAAACCATGGAAAAAAGACAGGCGATGAGAAAAGATGGAAAAGAGGCAGATGACGGAAAAACTGGGGAAAGAGAGAGGCGAGGGCAAAGAGGAAAAGCAAGGAAAAGAGACAGTCGAGGGAAACGAAGGGAAAGAGAGAGTTCATGGAAAAGAGGGAAACCAGGGAAAAGGGACAGGCGAGGGGGAAGAGGAAAAAGAGAGAGTCAATGCAGAAGAGGGAAGGCAGGGAAAAGAGGCAGGAGAGGGAAAAGAAGGGAAAGAGAGAGTTCATGGAAAAAAGGGAAAGCAGGGAAAATAGGCGATGAGAAACGATGGAGAAGAGAGAGTTCATGGAAAAACTGGGGAAAGAGTCATGCGAGGGCAATAGCGAAAATCAGGGACAAGACAGAGTTGAAGGCAAAGAGAGTGTTCATTGAAAAGGGGGAAACCAGGGAAAAGAGACAGTGGAGGGGGAAAGAGGTAAAAGAGAGAATTAATGCAGAAGAGGGAAACCAGGGAGAAGAGGCAGGCGAGGAAAAAGAGGGGAAGGGAGAGTTCATGGAAAAGAGGGAAACCAGGGAAAAGAGGCAGGCGATGAGAAATGATGGAAAAGAGACAGCTCATGGAAACACTGTGGAAAGAGTCATGCGAGGGCAAAGGCGAAAAGCAGGGACAAGACAGAGTCGATTGGAAAGAGAGTGTTCATTGAAAAGGGGGAAACACGGGAAAAGAGACAGGCGAGGGGGAAAGAGGTAAAAGAGAGAATTAATGCAGTAGAGGGAAACCAGGGAAAAGAGGCAGGCGAGGAAAAAGAGTGGAAGGGAGAGTTCATGGAAACGAGGGAAACCAGGGAAATGAGATAGTCGAGGGAAAAGAAGGGGAAGAGAGAGTTCATGGAAAAGGGAGAAACCAGGGAAAAAAGACAGGTGATGAGAAAAGATGGAAAAGAGACAGATTATGGAAAAAATGGGGAAAGAGAGAGGCGAGGGCAAAGAGGAAAAGCAGGGAAAAGAGACAGTCGAGGGAAAGGAAGGGAAAGAGAGCGTTCATGGAGAAGAGGAAAACCAGGGAAAAGAGGCAGCTTGTGGAAAAGAAAAGAGACACGTGAAGGAAAAGAGGGGAAAGAGAGAGTTCATGGGAAAAAGGGAAATCATGGAAAAAAGACAGGCGATGAGAAATGATGGAAAAGAGACAGCTCATGGAAACACTGTGGAAAGAGTCATGCGAGGGCAAAGGCGAAAAGCAGGGACAAGACAGAGTCGAAGGGAAAGAGAGTGTTCATTGAAAAGGGGGAAACACGGGAAAAGAGACAGTCGAGGGGGAAAGAGCTAAAAGAGAGAGTCAATGCAGAAGAGAAAAGGAAGAGAAAAGAGACAGGCGAGGCGAAAAGAGATTAAAGAGACAAACGATGAAAAGAGGGGAAACACACATGCAAGTGCATAGAGGAAAACCAGGGAAGAGAGACAGGCGAGGGAAAAGCAGGGGAAGAGAGAGTTCATGGAAAAAAGGGAAATCCAGGAAAAAAGACAGGCGATGAGAAATGATGGAAAAGAGACAGCTCATGGAAACACTGTGGAAAGAGTCATGCGAGGGCAAAGGCGAAAAGCAGGGACAAGACAGAGTCGATTGGAAAGAGAGTGTTCATTGAAAAGGGGGAAACACGGGAAAAGAGACAGTCGAGGGGGAAAGAGCTAAAAGAGAGAATTAATGCAGTAGAGGGAAACCAGGGAAAAGAGGCAGGCGAGGAAAAAGAGTGGAAGGGAGAGTTCATGGAAACGAGGGAAACCAGGGAAATGAGATAGTCGAGGGAAAAGAAGGGGAAGAGAGAGTTCATGGAAAAGGGAGAAACCAGGGAAAAAAGACAGGTGATGAGAAAAGATGGAAAAGAGACAGATTATGGAAAAAATGGGGAAAGAGAGAGGCGAGGGCAAAGAGGAAAAGCAGGGAAAAGAGACAGTCGAGGGAAAAGAAGGGAAAGAGAGAGTTCATGGAAAAGAGGGAAACCAGGGAAAAAAGACAGGCGAGGAGAAAAGATGGAAAAGAGGCAGATGACGGAAAAACTGGGGAAAGAGACAGGCAAGGGCAAAGAGGAAAAGCAAGGAAAAGAGACAGTCGAGGGAAAAGAAGGGAAAGAGAGAGTTCATGGAAAAGAGGGAAACCAGGGAAAAGGGACAGGCGAGGGGGGAAGAGGAAAAAGAGAGAGTTAATGCAGAAGAGGGAAACCAGGGAAAAGAGGCAGGCGAGGGACAACCAGACGAAGAGAGAGTTCATGGTAAAAAGGGAATCCAGGGAAAAGAGACAGGCAAGACGAAAGAGGTAAAAGAGTCAGTGCAGAAGAGGGAAAGAAGAGAAAAGAGACAGGCGAGACCAAATGAGGTAAATAGACAAGCGAGCAAAAGAGGGGAAAGCGACAGGCGAGGGCATAGAGGGAAACCAGGGGAAAGAGACAGGCGAGGGGGAAAGAGGTAAAAGAGAGGGTCAATGCAGAAGAGGGAAAGAAAAGAGACAGGCGAGGCGAAAAGAGATAAAAGAGACAAACGATGAAAAGAGGGGAAAGAGAGAGGCGAGGGCATAGAGGAAAACGAGGGAAAAGAGGCAGCTGAGGGAAAAGAAGGGAAAAGAGACACGCGAGGGAAAATAAGGGAAAGAGAGTCTTCATGGAAAAGAGGGGAACCGAAGAAAAGAGACACGCGACCGAAAACAAGGCGAAGAGAGACTTCATGGAAAAGAGGAAAACCAGGTAAAAGAGGCAGGCGAGGAAAAAGAGGGGAAAGAGAGAGTTCGTGGAAAAAAGGGAAACCAAGGAAAAAAGACAGGCGATGAGAAACGATGGAAAAGAGACAGTTCATGGAAAAACTGGGGAAAGAGTCATGCGAGGACAACAGCGAAAAGCAGGGACAAGACAGAGTCGAAGGGAAAGAGAGTGTTCATTGAAAGGGGGGAAACCAGGGAAAAGTGACAGGCGAGGGGGAAAGAGGTAAAAGAGAGAATTAATGCAGAAAAGGGGAACCAGGGAAAAGACACAGGCCAGGAAAAAGAGGGGAAGGGAGAGTTCATGGAAAAGAGGGAAACCAGGGAAAAAAGGCAGGCGAGGGGGAAAGAGGTACAGGAGAGAGTTCATGGGAAAGAGAGAAACCAGGGCAAAAAGACAGGCGATGAGAAAAAATGGAAAAGAGGCAGATGACGGGAAAACTGGGGAAAGAGAGAGGCGAGGGCAAAGAGGAAAAGCAGGGAAAAGAGACAGTCGAGGGAAAGGAAGGGGGAGAGAGAGTTCATGGAGAAGAGGGAAACGAGGGAAAAGAGGCAGGAGAGGGAAAAGAAGGGAAAGGAATAGTTCATGGAATAGAGGGAAACCAGGGAAAAGAGATAGGCTAGGGCAAAGAAGGGGAAGAGGGTGTGCATTGAAAATTGGGAAACCAGGGAATAGACACAGGCGATGAAAAAGAGGGGAAAGAGAGAGTTCATGGAGAAGAGGGAAACCAGGGAAAAGAGGCAGGCGAGGGACAACCACACGAAGAGAGAGTTCATGGTAAAAAGGGAATCCTGGGAAAAGAGACAGGCGAGGGGGAAAGAGGTAAAAGAGAGAGTTAATGCAGAACAGGGAAAGAAGATAAAAGAGACAGGCGAGGCGAAAAAGATAAAAGAGACAAGCAATGAAAAGAGGGGAAAGAGACAGGCGAAGGTATAGAGGAAAACCAGGGAAAAGTGACACGCGAGGGAAAAGAAAGGAAAGAGACTCGCAAGGGAAAAGAAGGGAGAGTTCATGGAAAAGAGGGAAACCAGTGAAACGAGACAGGTGAGAAAAAAGCAGGGGAAGAGAGATTTCATGGAAAAAAAGGAAACCAGTGAAAAGAGACAGGCGAGGGAAAAGCAGGGGAAGAGAGTGTTCATGGTAAAAAGGGAATCCTGGGAAAAGAGACAGGCGAGGCGAAAAGAGATAAAAGAGACAAATGATGAAAAGAGGGGAAAGAGACAGGCAACGGTATAGAGGAAAACCAGGGAAAAGTGACACGTGAGGGAAAAGAAGGGAAAGAGACACGCGAGGGAAAAGAAGGGAGAGTTCATGGAAAAGAGGGGAACCGAGGAAAAGAGATTCGCGACCAAAAACATGGGAAAGGGAGACTTCATGGAAAAGAGGGAAAGCAGGGAAACGAGACAGGCGAGAAAAAAGCAGGGGAAGAGAGAGTTCATGGGAAAAAAGGAAACCAGGGAAAAGAGGCAGGCGAGGAAAAAGAGGGGAAAGAGAGAGTTCATGTAAAAAGAGGGAAACCATGGAAAAAAGACAGGCGATGAGAAAAGATGGAAAAGAGGCAGATGACGGAAAAACTGGGGAAAGAGAGAGGCGAGGGCAAAGAGGAAAAGCAAGGAAGAGAGACAGTCGAGGGAAAAGAAGGGAAAGAGAGAGTTCATGGAAAAGAGGGAAACCAGGGAAAAGGGACAGGCGAGGGGGGAAGATGGAAAAGAGACAGATGATGGAAAAACTGGGGAAAGAGACAGGCAAGGGCAAAGAGGAAAAGCAAGAAAAAGGGACAGTCGAGGGAAAAGAAGGGAAAGAGAGAGTTCATGGAAAAGAGGGAAACCAGGGAAAAGGGACAGGCGAGGGGGGAAGAGGAAAAAGAGAGAGTTAATGCAGAAGAGGGAAGGCAGGGAAAAGAGGCAGGAGAGGGAAAAGAAGGGAAAGGAAGAGTTCATGGAGAAGAGGGAAACCAGGGGAAAGAGGCAGGCAAGGGACAACCAGGGGCAGAGAGAGTTCATGGTAAAAAGGGAATCCAGGGAAAAGAGACAGGCAAGACGAAAGAGGTAAAAGAGTCAGTGCAGAAGAGGGAAAGAAGAGAAAAGAGACAGGCGAGACCAAATGAGGTAAATAGACAAGCGAGCAAAAGAGGGGAAAGCGACAGGCGAGGGCATAGAGGGAAACCAGGGGAAAGAGACAGGCGAGGCGAAAAGAGATAAAAGAGACAAACGATGAAAAGAGGGGAAAGAGACAGGCGAGGGCATAGAGGAAAACGAGGGGAAAGAGGCAGCTGAGGGAAAAGAAGGGAAAAGAGACACGTGAGGGAAAATAAGGGAAAGAGAGTCTTCATGGAAAAGAGGGGAACCGAAGAAAAGAGACACGCGACCGAAAACAAGGCGAAGAGAGACTTCATGGAAAAGAGGAAAACCAGGTAAAAGAGGCAGGCGAGGAAAAAGAGGGGAAAGAGAGAGTTCGTGGAAAAAAAGGAAACCAAGGAAAAAAGACAGGTGAGGGGGAAAGAGGTACACGAGAGAGTTCATGGGAAAGAGAGAAACCAGGGCAAAAAGACATGCGATGAGAAAAAATGGAAAAGAGGCAGATGACGGGAAAACTGGGGAAAGAGAGAGGCGAGGGCAAAGAGGAAAAGCAGGGAAAAGAGACAGTCGAGGGAAAGGAAGGGAGAGAGAGAGTTCATGGAGAAGAGGGAAACGAGGGAAAAGAGGCAGGAGAGGGGGGAAGAGGAAAAAGAGAGAGTCAATGCAGAAGAGGGAAGGCAGGGAAAAGAGGCAGGAGAGGGAAAAGAAGGGAAAGAGAGAGTTCATGGAAAAAAGGGAAAGCAGGGAAAATAGGCGATGAGAAACGATGGAGAAGAGAGAGTTCATGGAAAAACTGGGGAAAGAGTCATGCGAGGGCAATAGCGAAAATCAGGGACAAGACAGAGTTGAAGGCAAAGAGAGTGTTCATTGAAAAGGGGGAAACCAGGGAAAAGAGACAGTGGAGGGGGAAAGAGGTAAAAGAGAGAATTAATGCAGAAGAGGGAAACCAGGGAGAAGAGGCAGGCGAGGAAAAAGAGGGGAAGGGAGAGTTCATGGAAAAGAGGGAAACCAGGGAAAAGAGGCAGGCGATGAGAAATGATGGAAAAGAGACAGCTCATGGAAACACTGTGGAAAGAGTCATGCGAGGGCAAAGGCGAAAAGCAGGGACAAGACAGAGTCGATTGGAAAGAGAGTGTTCATTGAAAAGGGGGAAACACGGGAAAAGAGACAGGCGAGGGGGAAAGAGGTAAAAGAGAGAATTAATGCAGTAGAGGGAAACCAGGGAAAAGAGGCAGGCGAGGAAAAAGAGTGGAAGGGAGAGTTCATGGAAACGAGGGAAACCAGGGAAATGAGATAGTCGAGGGAAAAGAAGGGGAAGAGAGAGTTCATGGAAAAGGGAGAAACCAGGGAAAAAAGACAGGTGATGAGAAAAGATGGAAAAGAGACAGATTATGGAAAAAATGGGGAAAGAGAGAGGCGAGGGCAAAGAGGAAAAGCAGGGAAAAGAGACAGTCGAGGGAAAGGAAGGGAAAGAGAGCGTTCATGGAGAAGAGGAAAACCAGGGAAAAGAGGCAGCTTGTGGAAAAGAAAAGAGACACGTGAAGGAAAAGAGGGGAAAGAGAGAGTTCATGGGAAAAAGGGAAATCATGGAAAAAAGACAGGCGATGAGAAATGATGGAAAAGAGACAGCTCATGGAAACACTGTGGAAAGAGTCATGCGAGGGCAAAGGCGAAAAGCAGGGACAAGACAGAGTCGAAGGGAAAGAGAGTGTTCATTGAAAAGGGGGAAACACGGGAAAAGAGACAGTCGAGGGGGAAAGAGCTAAAAGAGAGAGTCAATGCAGAAGAGAAAAGGAAGAGAAAAGAGACAGGCGAGGCGAAAAGAGATTAAAGAGACAAACGATGAAAAGAGGGGAAACACACATGCAAGTGCATAGAGGAAAACCAGGGAAGAGAGACAGGCGAGGGAAAAGCAGGGGAAGAGAGAGTTCATGGAAAAAAGGGAAATCCAGGAAAAAAGACAGGCGATGAGAAATGATGGAAAAGAGACAGCTCATGGAAACACTGTGGAAAGAGTCATGCGAGGGCAAAGGCGAAAAGCAGGGACAAGACAGAGTCGATTGGAAAGAGAGTGTTCATTGAAAAGGGGGAAACACGGGAAAAGAGACAGTCGAGGGGGAAAGAGCTAAAAGAGAGAATTAATGCAGTAGAGGGAAACCAGGGAAAAGAGGCAGGCGAGGAAAAAGAGTGGAAGGGAGAGTTCATGGAAACGAGGGAAACCAGGGAAATGAGATAGTCGGGCAAAGAGGAAAAGCAGGGAAAAGAGACAGTCGAGGGAAAAGAAGGGAAAGAGAGAGTTCATGGAAAAGAGGGAAACCAGGGAAAAAAGACAGGCGAGGAGAAAAGATGGAAAAGAGGCAGATGACGGAAAAACTGGGGAAAGAGACAGGCAAGGGCAAAGAGGAAAAGCAAGGAAAAGAGACAGTCGAGGGAAAAGAAGGGAAAGAGAGAGTTCATGGAAAAGAGGGAAACCAGGGAAAAGGGACAGGCGAGGGGGGAAGAGGAAAAAGAGAGAGTTAATGCAGAAGAGGGAAGGCAGGGAAAAGAGGCAGGCGAGGGACAACCAGACGAAGAGAGAGTTCATGGTAAAAAGGGAATCCAGGGAAAAGAGACAGGCAAGACGAAAGAGGTAAAAGAGTCAGTGCAGAAGAGGGAAAGAAGAGAAAAGAGACAGGCGAGACCAAATGAGGTAAATAGACAAGCGAGCAAAAGAGGGGAAAGCGACAGGCGAGGGCATAGAGGGAAACCAGGGGAAAGAGACAGGCGAGGGGGAAAGAGGTAAAAGAGAGGGTCAATGCAGAAGAGGGAAAGAAAAGAGACAGGCGAGGCGAAAAGAGATAAAAGAGACAAACGATGAAAAGAGGGGAAAGAGAGAGGCGAGGGCATAGAGGAAAACGAGGGAAAAGAGGCAGCTGAGGGAAAAGAAGGGAAAAGAGACACGCGAGGGAAAATAAGGGAAAGAGAGTCTTCATGGAAAAGAGGGGAACCGAAGAAAAGAGACACGCGACCGAAAACAAGGCGAAGAGAGACTTCATGGAAAAGAGGAAAACCAGGTAAAAGAGGCAGGCGAGGAAAAAGAGGGGAAAGAGAGAGTTCGTGGAAAAAAGGGAAACCAAGGAAAAAAGACAGGCGATGAGAAACGATGGAAAAGAGACAGTTCATGGAAAAACTGGGGAAAGAGTCATGCGAGGACAACAGCGAAAAGCAGGGACAAGACAGAGTCGAAGGGAAAGAGAGTGTTCATTGAAAGGGGGGAAACCAGGGAAAAGTGACAGGCGAGGGGGAAAGAGGTAAAAGAGAGAATTAATGCAGAAAAGGGGAACCAGGGAAAAGACACAGGCCAGGAAAAAGAGGGGAAGGGAGAGTTCATGGAAAAGAGGGAAACCAGGGAAAAAAGGCAGGCGAGGGGGAAAGAGGTACAGGAGAGAGTTCATGGGAAAGAGAGAAACCAGGGCAAAAAGACAGGCGATGAGAAAAAATGGAAAAGAGGCAGATGACGGGAAAACTGGGGAAAGAGAGAGGCGAGGGCAAAGAGGAAAAGCAGGGAAAAGAGACAGTCGAGGGAAAGGAAGGGGGAGAGAGAGTTCATGGAGAAGAGGGAAACGAGGGAAAAGAGGCAGGAGAGGGAAAAGAAGGGAAAGGAATAGTTCATGGAATAGAGGGAAACCAGGGAAAAGAGATAGGCTAGGGCAAAGAAGGGGAAGAGGGTGTGCATTGAAAATTGGGAAACCAGGGAATAGACACAGGCGATGAAAAAGAGGGGAAAGAGAGAGTTCATGGAGAAGAGGGAAACCAGGGAAAAGAGGCAGGCGAGGGACAACCACACGAAGAGAGAGTTCATGGTAAAAAGGGAATCCTGGGAAAAGAGACAGGCGAGGGGGAAAGAGGTAAAAGAGAGAGTTAATGCAGAACAGGGAAAGAAGATAAAAGAGACAGGCGAGGCGAAAAAGATAAAAGAGACAAGCAATGAAAAGAGGGGAAAGAGACAGGCGAAGGTATAGAGGAAAACCAGGGAAAAGTGACACGCGAGGGAAAAGAAAGGAAAGAGACTCGCAAGGGAAAAGAAGGGAGAGTTCATGGAAAAGAGGGAAACCAGTGAAACGAGACAGGTGAGAAAAAAGCAGGGGAAGAGAGATTTCATGGAAAAAAAGGAAACCAGTGAAAAGAGACAGGCGAGGGAAAAGCAGGGGAAGAGAGTGTTCATGGTAAAAAGGGAATCCTGGGAAAAGAGACAGGCGAGGCGAAAAGAGATAAAAGAGACAAATGATGAAAAGAGGGGAAAGAGACAGGCAACGGTATAGAGGAAAACCAGGGAAAAGTGACACGTGAGGGAAAAGAAGGGAAAGAGACACGCGAGGGAAAAGAAGGGAGAGTTCATGGAAAAGAGGGGAACCGAGGAAAAGAGATTCGCGACCAAAAACATGGGAAAGGGAGACTTCATGGAAAAGAGGGAAAGCAGGGAAACGAGACAGGCGAGAAAAAAGCAGGGGAAGAGAGAGTTCATGGGAAAAAAGGAAACCAGGGAAAAGAGGCAGGCGAGGAAAAAGAGGGGAAAGAGAGAGTTCATGTAAAAAGAGGGAAACCATGGAAAAAAGACAGGCGATGAGAAAAGATGGAAAAGAGGCAGATGACGGAAAAACTGGGGAAAGAGAGAGGCGAGGGCAAAGAGGAAAAGCAAGGAAGAGAGACAGTCGAGGGAAAAGAAGGGAAAGAGAGAGTTCATGGAAAAGAGGGAAACCAGGGAAAAGGGACAGGCGAGGGGGGAAGATGGAAAAGAGACAGATGATGGAAAAACTGGGGAAAGAGACAGGCAAGGGCAAAGAGGAAAAGCAAGAAAAAGGGACAGTCGAGGGAAAAGAAGGGAAAGAGAGAGTTCATGGAAAAGAGGGAAACCAGGGAAAAGGGACAGGCGAGGGGGGAAGAGGAAAAAGAGAGAGTTAATGCAGAAGAGGGAAGGCAGGGAAAAGAGGCAGGAGAGGGAAAAGAAGGGAAAGGAAGAGTTCATGGAGAAGAGGGAAACCAGGGGAAAGAGGCAGGCAAGGGACAACCAGGGGCAGAGAGAGTTCATGGTAAAAAGGGAATCCAGGGAAAAGAGACAGGCAAGACGAAAGAGGTAAAAGAGTCAGTGCAGAAGAGGGAAAGAAGAGAAAAGAGACAGGCGAGACCAAATGAGGTAAATAGACAAGCGAGCAAAAGAGGGGAAAGCGACAGGCGAGGGCATAGAGGGAAACCAGGGGAAAGAGACAGGCGAGGCGAAAAGAGATAAAAGAGACAAACGATGAAAAGAGGGGAAAGAGACAGGCGAGGGCATAGAGGAAAACGAGGGGAAAGAGGCAGCTGAGGGAAAAGAAGGGAAAAGAGACACGTGAGGGAAAATAAGGGAAAGAGAGTCTTCATGGAAAAGAGGGGAACCGAAGAAAAGAGACACGCGACCGAAAACAAGGCGAAGAGAGACTTCATGGAAAAGAGGAAAACCAGGTAAAAGAGGCAGGCGAGGAAAAAGAGGGGAAAGAGAGAGTTCGTGGAAAAAAAGGAAACCAAGGAAAAAAGACAGGTGAGGGGGAAAGAGGTACACGAGAGAGTTCATGGGAAAGAGAGAAACCAGGGCAAAAAGACATGCGATGAGAAAAAATGGAAAAGAGGCAGATGACGGGAAAACTGGGGAAAGAGAGAGGCGAGGGCAAAGAGGAAAAGCAGGGAAAAGAGACAGTCGAGGGAAAGGAAGGGAGAGAGAGAGTTCATGGAGAAGAGGGAAACGAGGGAAAAGAGGCAGGAGAGGGAAAAGAAGGGAAAGGAATAGTTCATGGAATAGAGGGAAACCAAGGAAAAGAGATAGGCGAGGGAAAAGAAGGGGAAGAGAGAGTTCATGAAAACAGGGAAACCAGGGAAAAGAGATACGCGACAGAAAACATGGGGAAGAGAGAGTTCATGGAAAAAAGGGAATCCTGGGAAAAAAGGCAGGCGAGGAAAAAGAGGGGAAAGAGAGACTTCATTGAAAAGGGGGAAACCAGGGAATAGAGAGAGGCGAGGGGGAAAGAGGTAAAAGAGAGACTCAATGCAGAAGAGGGAAGGCAGGGAAAAGAGGCAGGCGAGGAAAAAGAGTGGAAGGGAGAGTTCATGGAAACGAGGGAATAGAGGGAAACCAAGGAAAAGAGATAGACGAGGGCAAAGAAGGGGAAGAGGGTGTGCACTGAAAATGGGAAAACCAGGGAAAAGACACAGGCGAGGGAAAAGCAGGGGAAGAGAGAGTTCATGGGAAAAAGGGAAATCCAGGAAAAAAGACAGGCGATGAGAAATGATGGAAAAGAGACAGCTCATGGAAACACTGTGGAAAGAGTCATGCGAGGGCAAAGGCGAAAAGCAGGGACAAGACAGAGTCGATTGGAAAGAGAGTGTTCATTGAAAAGGGGGAAACACGGGAAAAGAGACAGGCGAGGGGGATAGAGGTAAAAGAGAGAATTAATGCAGTAGAGGGAAACCAGGGAAAAGAGGCAGGCGAGGAAAAAGAGGGGAAAGAGAGAGTTCGTGGAAAAAAGGGAAACCAAGGAAAAAAGACAGGCGATGAGAAACGATGGAAAAGAGACAGTTCATGGAAAAACTGGGGAAAGAGTCATGCGAGGGCAATAGCGAAAATCAGGGACAAGACAGAGTTGAAGGCAAAGAGAGTGTTCATTGAAAGGGGGGAAACCAGGGAAAAGTGACAGGCGAGGGGGAAAGAGGTAAAAGAGAGAATTAATGCAGAAAAGGGGAACCAGGGAAAAGACACAGGCCAGGAAAAAGAGGGGAAGGGAGAGTTCATGGAAAAGAGGGAAACCAGGGAAAAAAGGCAGGCGAGGGGGAAAGAGGTACAGGAGAGAGTTCATGGGAAAGAGAGAAACCAGGGCAAAAAGACAGGCGATGAGAAAAAATGGAAAAGAGGCAGATGACGGGAAAACTGGGGAAAGAGAGAGGCGAGGGCAAAGAGGAAAAGCAGGGAAAAGAGACAGTCGAGGGAAAGGAAGGGGGAGAGAGAGTTCATGGAGAAGAGGGAAACGAGGGAAAAGAGGCAGGAGAGGGAAAAGAAGGGAAAGGAATAGTTCATGGAATAGAGGGAAACCAGGGAAAAGAGATAGGCTAGGGCAAAGAAGGGGAAGAGGGTGTGCATTGAAAATTGGGAAACCAGGGAATAGACACAGGCGATGAAAAAGAGGGGAAAGAGAGAGTTCATGGAGAAGAGGGAAACCAGGGAAAAGAGGCAGGCGAGGGACAACCACACGAAGAGAGAGTTCATGGTAAAAAGGGAATCCTGGGAAAAGAGACAGGCGAGGGGGAAAGAGGTAAAAGAGAGAGTTAATGCAGAACAGGGAAAGAAGATAAAAGAGACAGGCGAGGCGAAAAAGATAAAAGAGACAAGCAATGAAAAGAGGGGAAAGAGACAGGCGAAGGTATAGAGGAAAACCAGGGAAAAGTGACACGCGAGGGAAAAGAAAGGAAAGAGACTCGCAAGGGAAAAGAAGGGAGAGTTCATGGAAAAGAGGGAAACCAGTGAAACGAGACAGGTGAGAAAAAAGCAGGGGAAGAGAGATTTCATGGAAAAAAAGGAAACCAGTGAAAAGAGACAGGCGAGGGAAAAGCAGGGGAAGAGAGTGTTCATGGTAAAAAGGGAATCCTGGGAAAAGAGACAGGCGAGGCGAAAAGAGATAAAAGAGACAAATGATGAAAAGAGGGGAAAGAGACAGGCAACGGTATAGAGGAAAACCAGGGAAAAGTGACACGTGAGGGAAAAGAAGGGAAAGAGACACGCGAGGGAAAAGAAGGGAGAGTTCATGGAAAAGAGGGGAACCGAGGAAAAGAGATTCGCGACCAAAAACATGGGAAAGGGAGACTTCATGGAAAAGAGGGAAAGCAGGGAAACGAGACAGGCGAGAAAAAAGCAGGGGAAGAGAGAGTTCATGGGAAAAAAGGAAACCAGGGAAAAGAGGCAGGCGAGGAAAAAGAGGGGAAAGAGAGAGTTCATGTAAAAAGAGGGAAACCATGGAAAAAAGACAGGCGATGAGAAAAGATGGAAAAGAGGCAGATGACGGAAAAACTGGGGAAAGAGAGAGGCGAGGGCAAAGAGGAAAAGCAAGGAAGAGAGACAGTCGAGGGAAAAGAAGGGAAAGAGAGAGTTCATGGAAAAGAGGGAAACCAGGGAAAAGGGACAGGCGAGGGGGGAAGATGGAAAAGAGACAGATGATGGAAAAACTGGGGAAAGAGACAGGCAAGGGCAAAGAGGAAAAGCAAGAAAAAGGGACAGTCGAGGGAAAAGAAGGGAAAGAGAGAGTTCATGGAAAAGAGGGAAACCAGGGAAAAGGGACAGGCGAGGGGGGAAGAGGAAAAAGAGAGAGTTAATGCAGAAGAGGGAAGGCAGGGAAAAGAGGCAGGAGAGGGAAAAGAAGGGAAAGGAAGAGTTCATGGAGAAGAGGGAAACCAGGGGAAAGAGGCAGGCAAGGGACAACCAGGGGCAGAGAGAGTTCATGGTAAAAAGGGAATCCAGGGAAAAGAGACAGGCAAGACGAAAGAGGTAAAAGAGTCAGTGCAGAAGAGGGAAAGAAGAGAAAAGAGACAGGCGAGACCAAATGAGGTAAATAGACAAGCGAGCAAAAGAGGGGAAAGCGACAGGCGAGGGCATAGAGGGAAACCAGGGGAAAGAGACAGGCGAGGCGAAAAGAGATAAAAGAGACAAACGATGAAAAGAGGGGAAAGAGACAGGCGAGGGCATAGAGGAAAACGAGGGGAAAGAGGCAGCTGAGGGAAAAGAAGGGAAAAGAGACACGTGAGGGAAAATAAGGGAAAGAGAGTCTTCATGGAAAAGAGGGGAACCGAAGAAAAGAGACACGCGACCGAAAACAAGGCGAAGAGAGACTTCATGGAAAAGAGGAAAACCAGGTAAAAGAGGCAGGCGAGGAAAAAGAGGGGAAAGAGAGAGTTCGTGGAAAAAAAGGAAACCAAGGAAAAAAGACAGGTGAGGGGGAAAGAGGTACACGAGAGAGTTCATGGGAAAGAGAGAAACCAGGGCAAAAAGACATGCGATGAGAAAAAATGGAAAAGAGGCAGATGACGGGAAAACTGGGGAAAGAGAGAGGCGAGGGCAAAGAGGAAAAGCAGGGAAAAGAGACAGTCGAGGGAAAGGAAGGGAGAGAGAGAGTTCATGGAGAAGAGGGAAACGAGGGAAAAGAGGCAGGAGAGGGAAAAGAAGGGAAAGGAATAGTTCATGGAATAGAGGGAAACCAAGGAAAAGAGATAGGCGAGGGAAAAGAAGGGGAAGAGAGAGTTCATGAAAACAGGGAAACCAGGGAAAAGAGATACGCGACAGAAAACATGGGGAAGAGAGAGTTCATGGAAAAAAGGGAATCCTGGGAAAAAAGGCAGGCGAGGAAAAAGAGGGGAAAGAGAGACTTCATTGAAAAGGGGGAAACCAGGGAATAGAGAGAGGCGAGGGGGAAAGAGGTAAAAGAGAGACTCAATGCAGAAGAGGGAAGGCAGGGAAAAGAGGCAGGCGAGGAAAAAGAGTGGAAGGGAGAGTTCATGGAAACGAGGGAATAGAGGGAAACCAAGGAAAAGAGATAGACGAGGGCAAAGAAGGGGAAGAGGGTGTGCACTGAAAATGGGAAAACCAGGGAAAAGACACAGGCGAGGGAAAAGCAGGGGAAGAGAGAGTTCATGGGAAAAAGGGAAATCATGGAAAAAAGACAGGCGATGAGAAATGATGGAAAAGAGACAGCTCATGGAAACACTGTGGAAAGAGTCATGCGAGGGCAAAGGCGAAAAGCAGGGACAAGACAGAGTCGATTGGAAAGAGAGTGTTCATTGAAAAGGGGGAAACACGGGAAAAGAGACAGGCGAGGGGGATAGAGGTAAAAGAGAGAATTAATGCAGTAGAGGGAAACCAGGGAAAAGAGGCAGGCGAGGAAAAAGAGTGGAAGGGAGAGTTCATGGAAACGAGGGAAACCAGGGAAATGAGATAGTCGAGGGAAAAGAAGGGGAAGAGAGAGTTCATGGAAAAGGGAGAAACCAGGGAAAAAAGACAGGTGATGAGAAAAGATGGAAAAGAGACAGATTATGGAAAAAATGGGGAAAGAGAGAGGCGAGGGCAAAGAGGAAAAGCAGGGAAAAGAGACAGTCGAGGGAAAGGAAGGGAAAGAGAGCGTTCATGGAGAAGAGGAAAACCAGGGAAAAGAGGCAGCTTGTGGAAAAGAAAAGAGACACGTGAAGGAAAAGAGGGGAAAGAGAGAGTTCATGGAAAAGAGGGAAAGCAGGGGAAAGAGGCAGGCGAGAGAAAAACAGGGACAGAGAGTGTTCATGGTAAAAAGGGAATCCTGGGAAAAGAGACAGGCGAGGCGAAAAGAGATAAAAGAGACAAACGATGAAAAGAGGGGAAAGAGACAGGCAACGGTATAGAGGAAAACCAGGGAAAAGTGACACGTGAGGGAAAAGAAGGGAAAGAGACACGCGAGGGAAAAGAAGGGAGAGTTCATGGAAAAGAGGGGAACCGAGGAAAAGAGATTCGCGACCAAAAACATGGGAAAGAGAGACTTCATGGAAAAGAGGGAAAGCAGGGAAACGAGACAGGCGAGAAAAAAGCAGGGGAAGAGAGAGATCATGGAAAAAAAGGAAACCAGGGAAAAGAGGCAGGCGAGGAAAAAGCAGGGCAAGAGAGAGCTCATTGAAAAGGGGGAAACCAGGGAAAAAAGACAGGCGATGAGGAAAGATGGAAAAGAGACAGATGATGGAAAAACTGGGGAAAGAGACAGGCAAGGGCAAAGAGGAAAAGCAAGGAAAAGAGACAGTCGAGGGAAAAGAAGGGAAAGAGAGAGTTCATGGAAAAGAGGGAAACCAGGGAAAAGGGACAGGCGAGGGGGGAAGAGGAAAAAGAGAGAGTCAATGCAGAAGAGGGAAGGCAGGGAAAAGAGGCAGGAGAGGGAAAAGAAGGGAAAGAGAGAGTTCATGGAAAAAAGGGAAAGCAGGGAAAATAGGCGATGAGAAACGATGGAGAAGAGAGAGTTCATGGAAAAACTGGGGAAAGAGTCATGCGAGGGCAATAGCGAAAATCAGGGACAAGACAGAGTTGAAGGCAAAGAGAGTGTTCATTGAAAAGGGGGAAACCAGGGAAAAGAGACAGTGGAGGGGGAAAGAGGTAAAAGAGAGAATTAATGCAGAAGAGGGAAACCAGGGAGAAGAGGCAGGCGAGGAAAAAGAGGGGAAGGGAGAGTTCATGGAAAAGAGGGAAACCAGGGAAAAGAGGCAGGCGAGGGAAAAGAAGGGCAAGAGAGAATTCATTGAAAAGGGGGACACCAGGGAAAAGAGGCGAGAATGAAAGAGGTAAAGGAGAGAGTTCATGGAAAAGAGGGAAACCAGGAAAAAAAGACAGGCGATGAGAAAAGATGGAAAAGAGATGATGGGAAAAGTGGGGAAAGAGACAGGCAAGGGCAAAGAGGAAAAGCAGGGAAAAGAGACAGTCGAGGGAAAAGAAGGGAAAGGAAGAGTTCATGGAGAAGAGGGAAACCAGGGAAAAGAGGCAGGCGAGGGACAACCAGGGGCAGAGAGATTTCATGGAAAAAAGGGAATCCTGGGAAAAGAGACAGGCGAGGGGGAAAGAGGTAAAAGAGAGAGTCAATGCAGAAGAGGGTAAGAGAGACAGGCGAGGCGAAAAGAGATAAGAGTCAAACGATGAAAAGAAGGGGAAGA